>NC_053024.1:401127677-401481109 GCF_003073215.2 Triticum urartu
TTGCTTGGGAGTCCTTTAATATTACCTTGGGGTGCCTCGGGCATCCCCAAGCTTAGGCTCTTGCCACTCCTTATTCCTTCACCCATCGTGATCTCACTCAAAACTTCCAAACTTCAACACACAAAACTCAACAAAACCTTCATGAGATCCGTTAGTAAAGCAAATCACCACATTAGGTACTGTTGCAAACCCATTCATATTTTATTATTTCATTATAGCTATTGCATTCTAACTTTGCCATGTCTTATACCCCCTAATGCAATCCATAGATTCATCAAAACAAGCAAACAACACAATTGAAACAGAATCCGTCAAAAACAGAACGATCTGTAGTAATTCAAACAATGACCATAATTATATAACTCCAAACATTATTAAAAATTAGGACAACATGGGCAATTTGTATATAAATAATGTGTAAAAAAATCAGAATTTTATCATGATCCATAAAATTTTAACAATCCTGCTACTGGACGCAAAAGTTTCTGTTATTGCACAGAATCAAAGCAACTATCATCCAAATCATCCCAAAGGCTTTATTTGGCAAAAATACTAATTAAAACACAAAAACACAACCATAACCGTAGCATAATTGTGTGCTCACCAAAATTTATAAAAAATAACAATGAAAATTAAGATAACTATTGGGTTTCCTCCCAACTAGTGCTATCGTTTTACGCCCCTGGCTAGGCATAATGCATAGTTTCAAGTGTTGTCATCCTTAAAATTTATTCCATAGGTGTCCATCATAATGGATTCATATGGTGGCTTAATTATTTTTATAGGGAAGTGTTCCATACCCTTCTTTAATGGGAACTAAAATTTTATATTCCCTTCTTTCATATTAATAACAACACCTGTGGTTCATAAGAATGGTCTACCAAGTATTACGGGACAAGAAGGATTGCATTCAATATCAAGTACAATGAAATCAATGCATACTTAATTTATGTTTGAAAGAATAAGAACATCATTTGTTCTTCCCAAAGGTTTCTTGATAGTAGAATCCGCTAAGTGCAAAAGAAGAGAACATTCATCCATATTGGTAAAACCTGGCACATCGCAAAGAGACTTTGGTATCATGGAAATGCTAGCACCCAAATCACATAGAGAATTGCACCCATAATTTGTAATTTTAACTTCAATGGTGGGTTCCCACCCATCATATAATTTCCTAGGAATTGAAACCTCCAATTCTAGCTTTTCTTCTAAAGCTTTCATCATCGCCTCTAAAATATGTTTAGTAAAAGCCTTATTTTGTTCATAAGCATTGAGTGAATTTAACAAAGATTGCAACAAAGAAATACACTCAATTAAAGGACTATCATAATTAAAATCTTTGTGATCCAATATAGTGGGCACATCACTATTTAAAGTTTTTACCTCTTCAATCCCACTTTTATCAATTTTTTCATCAAGATTTTCACCATCCGAACTATGGGGACGCCTTCAAGCTAAAGTTGACTCTTCTTCAGACCCCTTTTCATCAAGATTAATATTAATAAACAAAGATTTAATATAAGAAACACTAATCATTTTAATATTTTCATCATTATTACGATAAAAATCGGGCAGAATCACTTTTTCTAAGAATTCTCACTTAGCCCTCAACCTAGCGGTTTTTCTTTACTTTCATCCATGGAGACATAAAGAGATTTAATTCATTAATATAAATCTTGGGTGGCAAAAATTTAGATGTAAGATTTTCCACATCATGAACAATTATATCCATACTCCTAGACATATCATCAAGTTTACTCAATTTTTCTTCTTCGTGGTGTTGAAAACTTTTTTAGCATTAATAAATTCTTTAATATTAATTTCAAGATCAGAGGGCATCCTATTATTATTATAAGAATTACAATAGGAATTTCCATAACTATTAGAGGAATTTCCAGGAAATGGCCTAGGATTAAAATTACCTCTATAAGCATTACTATTAAAATTGTTTCGCGAGACAAAATTCACATCTACGGATCATTGTTTTTCTCAATCAAAGTGAGCAAATGGCACATCATTATGATCAATAGGAGCATTTTTACTAGCAACCAATTTCATAAGCTCATCAACTTTATCACTCAGAGTACTAATTTCTTCAACCGAATTCACTTTTTTACTAGTAGGAGTTCTTTCAGTATGCCATTATGAGTAATTTGCCATAATATTATCAAGAAATTTAGTATCTTCTCACCATGTAATTTCCATAAAAGTACCACCCGTGGCGGAATCTAAAAGATTTCTAGAAACAAAGTTCAATCCCGCATAAAAAAATTGTATGATCGCCATAAATTTAAACCATGAGTAGGGCAATTTCTTATCATTAATTTCATCCTCTCCCAAGATTGCGCAACATGTTCATGCTCAAGTTACTTGAAATTCATAATTTGATTTCTAAGAGAAATAATTCGTGGCAGGAAAATACTTGGTAATAAAAGCATATTTACACCTATCCCAAGAATCAATACTATTTCATGGCAAAGATGAAAACAAATTTTAGCGCGATCTCGCAATGAGAACAGGAATAATTTTAATTTGACAATATCATTATCCACATCTTTTTTTCTTTTGCATAACACATAATTCTACGAAAGTGTTAAGATGGGATGCAACATCTTCATTAGGACTACCAAAAATTGTTCTTTCATAACAAGGTTTAACAAAGCAGCATTAATATCACAAGTCTCCACAATTCATCGGATTGTGAGATTGAAGAATCGTCAATACCAAGCAAGTGGAAACTTTGATCGTAACCTATGTTTTCGTGCATTGTAGTTGTTTTCAACTAGGAAACCCCTATGTGATTTTACTTTATGCTTGACAAAACCTAGTAGAAGGAATGTAGGTCAATTATACCCTGACCTTGTAACTAACTATAGTTGCTTAGCTATTATAATGTGGATTGGATAACATTAAAGGTTACTTACAGTTTATTGATTAATGATTGATCTAGGTGGACTAGCTTTGATTGGGTCATCGTAGTGTAGTCATTGGTGGGGAATGCCCCCAGGTATCAAAGGGGTTGTACGAGTTCAAAGTTGAGTAGATTCCATGTGTGACCGTGAGACAATATGGGCTCTTTCTGGACCAAGTAAGTTGCGGGAACCCTCCTGGGCTGACCAGCAGATGTAGATTTGCATGGTGGGAAACCGGACTGAGTCGACCATTTGAGAGGGATACTACTTCCCAAATGTCTTGTCTTGATCTGCCTAGCTACTTCACAAGTGAAATTTAGTAGCAGGAAGGTGTGATCAGGAATCACGAGTAAAGTACACAAACCTCTACATAGTGTATAAAACTGATCATGATTAACCGTGTCCCTGGTTACGAACAACTTTTGAGCAACTCATCTAAGAATTATCACCTTGATCTCATCACCTGTTCTAATAAAATCAATGGGTTGAACCAAGGGGGAACATGGACCGACTCAGATGCCTGGCGTGATACCCGGGGGATCTTCTGGTAGTGATTTAGGGTAGTTGTGTGATGCGGAGACCCACATGCTCAAATGTTTATATTTTGGACGGCGCGTGATGCGATCTATCCAGGACTGTCGTGTGATATGGTATGTCCAACTATTAGAGTAGACCACTATTGCAATGGTAGGAAAACTATTTTCATGTAAAGGAAAACCCAAATGCGCCAAATGGCATGTTTATGTTCTAACAAGGTAATCTTGGTGAAGCTCGCCAAAACATTCAATGTATTGACCCTTGTGGCTGTAACATATCATGTAGCAGGTTTACCGTATCGAAGGGAAGGAACAAAGTAAGGTTACAACACTATACTCAACTCTTGCATATGAGTGGATGGACGCCACAAGACTTGAACATTATCTCCGTTGCATGATTGTATTGTAAGCTAGTCCATGAGCTAAGCAGGTGTGTATTGTAAAGCACTGGATCTATGATGTAATACTATGACATGTGATTTATTCTTGGTATTTCACCGTCGACTGTGCGTGTTAGCTATTGATCCAGGGACTGACATGGCAAGCGTAGAGATTCGGGCCCCTACAGGATTGGGTCGTGACATCATGTCCCAGCCGACGATGGGCCTCTCCATCCAGGAAGGTGGCACGTGCGTGTTGGTGCCGGAGGCTCCGCTAAGCAAGTTGGTTGTGCATGCATCTGTGACACTACTCCCCATGCCTGGGATAATTACTCCGATTCCGCCGGCGGCTTCCGCCGCCGCATTGGTCGCGACTGTCCTGGCCTTCCGCAAGGCTGACCCATCCATCGGTGGTCGTTTGGCTCACGCTCGCTGCCTCCCAAGAACCAAGACAGCTAATCCAGCACCAGTACCGGTTATCCCGTCTACCATGGTTGGAGCCATCATCGACCAGCTGTAGCCCCCGCCGGCGTCAATCCGTCGTGCTACTGCTACTGGCATTCCTCCACACCTGTCGCCCATTCCTAATCATAAGAAGTTGGATATGGACATGTCGACTCTGCTGTCGTCTCCATTTGTGGTTTCGCGCCCGTCATGCGTCATGCATGCACTACTGCAGGATGCTGCTAACGCGACACTACAATCAGAGACCCTTTGACGAAACTCTGTGCGATGCAATAATCACAAATGGTGGTGCAAAAAACCCGTCAAAAAGGTACAAAACGTTTGCGATGATGGATGCATCAAACACGGTTCAGATTTTGGTTGTGTGTGCGATGCAGGGCATATGGTTCAGTTCAATTAACTATTTGCAATGAGGAGGAACAAAAGAAACGGGTAGCCAGATGAAGGTGTGTGCGATATACAGCATACGGTTCACTCGGATGAACTGTTTGTGATTAGGAAACACAAAAGAAATGGTCAGCCAGATCAAGGTGTGTGCGATATATGGCATACAGTTCACTCGAATGAACTATTTGTGTTGAGCCAAGATAACAGGAACGGTTCAACTTAACAAGATGCGTGTGATACGCGGGAAATAAGTCTGTAATCGGAAATGTGTGGGAAGACTGATAACAACACAGACGATTCATGTTAACAAGCCATGTGTGTTGTGAGCAAATGATTGCTGGTATACAATTGTCAGTGATTTATGAAATCATCGCCGACAGGTTCCATTGTTTAGTCTGTGTGCGATGTGATTTGCTCTGTCTACAGAGCGTCAACATATATACTTGAAGAGACAGCATTGCAAAACCAAATTAAGTATACAATTACACAAGTGATTACACACATAACATTTCCACACACCAAAGTAAGCAATTACATGCATACTAAACAAGGAGAAACGAGGATCTAATCATCTACTTATTGTTGCGACGATGCTTGCCATTGGTCTGCTTCCGGCTGGATCCCTGGCCGTTTTGGGGAAGGAGGCACTTCCTCATGTCAACGATCCGCCTGTACATGTCGTAGCTCATGTATGCCTCCTTGGCCGCGTACACGACGTGAGCTTTGTCGAGTATCTCCATCCATGCCGAGTGTCAGGCACGCTTCTCCTTGTTGCAATAATCCTTCATGTCTCTGTAGTAGGGGTCGATGATGGCCTCGGCAAGGTGAACCAATGAGTCCTTCTCATGCTCCTTGCTTCCCCAGATCTTGTATTGGCCATGGATATCGACAAGATTCTGGCAGGCGATGCCTGAATTCTCGAGCGCCTTTACATCATTGGTGATGTCCACCGTAGCAAACATGTAGTGGGGGTTGTTGACAAACCTGGCGAAATGCTCACAAGGCCTTATAGCCAGGCAGTAGTGGTAGATGAGGACGTGGTGGTGCACGCACATCTGGGCAACGATGACCTTGGGACGAGCCTGGCACGAGTGCGGGTGTACTCGAGGTCGAACCCGACCACCTTGTACTTCTCCTCCGCAAGCAACAGCTCCAGGATGTGGATGGAGTGCTCCACCCAGACCGGGTCATTGGTTTACACCACCGAGAGGTCCGTGAACCTTCTGTGGGTGTCCACCACGGCATGCATGGTTAACTACTGCTCGTCGTCGGCAGCCGCTCGGAGCGCCATTGGAGCCGTGCAGGATACCCTCTAAGAATTTGTCGTGGCAGGTGTGCTTCTTGCAATGGTGGGGCGCGATCGAAAGGTTGAGGAGACACAAGGGTTAAATGGCCGCTGTAATGAATGGGGGTTGGCCGACCTGTAATCATCACATCTTGTCATGATGTTCATAGCGGAGGATTCCAATGCACGCTTGACAACACTGCACCACAAATGTTTTGTTTGACCACGCGTGGGCTCGAAGAGGCGCCAAATGTATCGTCAGTGAGCCTGTTCCCGCTCTACCGTGCAAGCTTCCTGCCCGGCTATTTTGGCCACGCGTCGGCTAGAAGAGGGAGAAATCGTGGGCGTTTATTGGCAAAAAGCTTTGTAAAAACGAAGTGTGTGGAATGACTTCGGTCATAAGTTTACCCATGGGTGATGAGGTTAAAGTTACACAGAAGGGTGATGATGGACACTCGAGTGCGATAATTAATTCCGCGCTCTACAGGGCACACGGTTGAAAAAGCCAACCGTGTGCAATAATGTCGAAGATCACAGTCGAGTTAGCTATATAGATCGTGTGTTGTGAGACCGACAAGGTAAACATATTCGATAATGGTTAATAAAATCTAAGATCATTGCATATTAAGGTCAAAATAGTGCTACCAATATACGAGTCTCATAAGATGCCATTTCAACGATTGTACCACAAAAGCTCAAAATATTACAAGGTTCAAATTCCAAAGTTATATGGCTCAAATTCGAATATTACATGGTTCAAACTGATATTAGAAATGAAATTCAGCTCATCAGCTGCAAACGCTCGTGCTGATCCGCTGGACATGGATATCAGAGAGGTTCAAACTAATATTACCACTTCTAAGTCTGGTTTCGAAACCTCATAATTTTTGCAAAGGGGTCAGCCACTGAGAAGTCATATATGGGGTTGATACGATGACTTCTGATTACTCTGTCATCTGAAGTTCCAAAATGAAATTCAGCATTTTCAGCGCCTATTCCATTCTACCGCACGCGCCGGGGCTGATCAACAAAACATTCATTTTTGCGAAATAAATGTAGGGAAAACCTCATTACCTTCAGCACCCTTGCTCTAACAACAAAGAACCTGGTGAATATAATCTCCGGTAAGGTCCCTCGGTGGGAGTTCAAAGTAATTTCTGAGAGATGCAGATCTAGGCATTCGACGTGATTGTTAGTTTGTATCACATTATCCACCACTGGGCCTAATCTTATCTACAAAAGAAGAAAATGTGTTAGTGCCTACATTTAGTTTTGAACACTACTACAGGCCTATTTGGTTTGCAAGATTTGTAAAATGCACTAACATGCCATCTTCGATCTGACATGATTAACATGGGCATTTGATTACATTCTTGAAAAATGTAGCCGTCTTCACAAAAGGTTGGAGTGGATGAAAAGTTCCCTAAGAAAACTAGTACACATGAATCCAAAGGAGAAATACTTATGGATTGTAACCATATGGATCAAGCAACCAATATGGGGGGGAACATGTATGTACTGATATCCTCCAAAAGAATCCTTCAGAAATCGTAGTACATTGTCATTGTAAACTTGGAAAAATGTGTCACAAATTGAACTCCCTTATGGTTAACATTTAACAGGAAAGGAACATCACCTCGATATATAGCTTCTCCAGGCACGAAAAGCATCTCAGGAAACTGACAACTTGCTCCAGGTTGGGGCCGATAGATTCTAGTGCCAAGACCTTCACTATGCACAGTCTCGGGATCAAGCTTGTCTAAATCATTTTCGGGATGACAGACGAACAAACATCTTGAAAATTAGAAATAATGTTAATTTGTAGAAGGAGGGGTAGAAGGCGGCTGTTGTACCTGAATGGGTGTGGATCCACTAACAAGTTCGGAGTATTTGTCAGACGAGTAGCCCACCACTTTCAATTTCGGCGCACAAAAGACATTGATTCTTGTTGGACCTTCTTGATCAACTACTAGTAATCTCTCAAGTGCAGGTGTGTCCTCAATGACCATACCGTGGTACACATCTTGTGATGTCTTCCTGCTGCACCAGGAACACACATAAATTGTCCGAAGAGTCATGGAGGTGATGTGGAAGCTACTCAACCCATTGATCACCTTAAGACGAAGGTACTCAAGTGCAGTACAGCCACGGAGTAGGCGCTCCATGCTGACGTTTGGGAGGCAGACGGCGACGAGCTTGAGGTGCTTCAGTCGTGGTAGAATAAGAGCGGGCACGTCATTAAGGGAGGATGGCAGTTCCTGAACTTGATGACGCGTAGCGTGGGCGCGAGGCAGAGCGCGGACGCTGGCAGCAAGCGCATATGCCCATCATTAAAAGTGAGCTCCTCGAGCTGATCTAGGGTGGGGGATCGGAACCAGTCATCAAGCTTGGCTCGGTCCTTGCCGTTGGAACGGAACTTGCCCATTCTAAGGCCTATGGTTGGGCCAAGGTGACTGTCGAGGATCTCGGAGAACGCATCCAAGCTTTAGCCATGGCAGAGCTTGTGGGTGTCGATGAGGTCGAGAGGGGTGGAGTTCCATAGGGGGCGCCACCGCTGGGAAAGGACGGTTGTCCGCGCCCCATATTTGATTGGGAGGAGGGAGATGATGATTGTCAACATATCATCGTGGAGGTTGCTGATGAAGTCTAGGCCTGCTGGAGTCGCTTGTGGTTCTTGCTCGCCCCGCCTCCGCTTGTTAGCAGCCCCGTTCTCCACCTCCAGAGTCTCCTTGTCAGCGGTGCTTTCTGATAGAAGTGGGAGTACAGTGAATATTTAGTTAAAACATGGCAATAGAAAAGTGTATTGGTAACTAGAAGTTATTAGGTAGGAATATAGTAAGAAAATGGGATAACAATTGGTTGCTTAAATACTACACAATTCATTTGATATTGCTGGGTAAGTCAACATGCAGATACTTGAAAAGAAAACTTACTTCGAACAAAGTCTGGACGGATGATATCGTCGAGAAAGTTAGCATATATCTCATGACCAGGCCCTTTTATGTGCAGTGTAATTATAGTGCCAGCTTTCAGTACATAAAACTTAGAAATTTCTTTCTAAAGGCCAGTACCAAAATAGGAGTCGCCACGTTCATCAAGTCTTATAGTAGCAACGATTGTAAATCCATGATTTGTGTTCAGTATGACATCCCTGCAGTCTTGATTTATGTAAAGGGAAAGATTGTGCACTACATATTCTGTTGCATAGCAAGGGACGCGCTGCAGAAAATGGTAGGATTGTTAAAGAAAATATGGTAACATGCAAATATGGGCCCAAATTGAAAGAATTGTACAATAGTTGAAATCTAAGGACAAAAATCTATAATTAAAAAGATAGGGTAAACATGATATCATGGAAATATGGGAGCAATGAAAGGACAATACATCATTAATTTGCCTCATATATAAAGAAGAGGGAAAAAATCCCCTTTGACGTATATGGTGCATGTGGCAGCTTTTATCCAAATGTAGCAATGTTTAGAATATGTTCAGGAAAGCAGACCATGCCAACCGATTTAGGGTGAGATTGAACATACCGCGCGCATCCTCAAGTCATCTGATACGGTGAGATGAATGTCTGGCGGAGGCTGCAAAGTCCTGATGTGTCTGCGCACTGTACACTCTATGAACGGAAGAAAACCCTCAAATCAGCTGGAATAAAAATGAATTCACGGCGATTTCGGCTGTGTGATTAAAGGAGGCAGATAAACATGGATAAGAGATGAGATAATATCTCATTAAATTAGTTACCTTGTTGTCCATGAGAAAGAACCCTCAGTACGGCAGATTCCGCAACCAAGTGGACCTGGGTCGACCATGAGCAACATCGAGAAAGTCAATGGTGATAGGAGGTGGCAAGCCAAAGTGGCGAAATGCGGTGGGCTTTGTCGGCGGCCTAGCGGTGGCGGCAGGCGTCGAGCTAAGTGGTTACTGCCGCGATAGGCGGCGCCCTGCATAGACGCGGAGGAGCTTGTGCAGGTGTGAATGGGGACCGGAGGGGGTGGCGGGCGGGGTGAGGGTTTTTGTGATGTGGGGATGGTGAGGGTTTTCTTTTTCTTTTTTGAATTGGGTGATGAGGGTTTTCTGTCCCACAAAGAATTTTGGAGGCAACAGTTTGCTAGAGCCAACCGTATGTGATTGACGCAACAGGAAAAATCAAAGTCATTTCACACGGTTCCAATTTTGGGAACCGTGTGTGATTGACGTATTACCTCCGTCCTGGTTTATTGGTCCCCTTTGTAATTTATACCAAATTTTTGACCAAATATTTAACTAAGAAATATTTATGCATGTCACTAAAAAAATTATCATTGAACACTATGCTCAAATACCCATCCAATGATATAATTTTTGCTGACCTGCAGTAACATTTTTTCAGTTAAATCTTTGGTCAAAATTTAACACAAATTACAAAGGGGACCAATAAACTAGGACGGAGGTAGATTCCATCAACCGAACTGATTGCATCCATATCCCATGGATAGACATAAGTAAGCATAGATTAAACATACTCAGACATAGATAATAAGAGTACACGTACACAAGCATAGTTCAACCATAAGTACATAGTTCAACCGTCATTAAGCATACTCAACCGTACATAGTTTGGTCCCACATCTCATCTCACATGCCGGCACAATCCTGAAGCTTCTCCATGTATTCGGTGTACACGTCGTGCGCCACCCTGTGAGAATACTTCTACTTGAAGGAGCTAATGGCCCGTCCTCTTGCATGCGCCAGAACACTTAGATACGCGTCATGAAGCTTGTGGTTGCAAAATGGGCATCGATAGCCGCCGTTCCAGGTCCTAATACACCTGTTATGCATTCCTGCTAAAGCTCCCACAGGATTTTCCTCTTGTACCTCCTCCGGCCATCTTCATCCTCGCTGTCCACATCGTCAGACAACACCTATACAAATAGTAAAACAAATTTGGCATCAAATCAATGTTTACATGTCGTGAAGCAGGATTAGGAATTTATGGCTATTTACTTATACATATCCAGAGATTATGGTTCGATTTTTAAGCACGGCCGTCCATGTACAGACCAATCTTGAAGAAAATAATGGCGCAAACATATATGTAGGTCATTGAAAATCAATTGTCAAGTCCTAGCTAGGAATTATTAGCACGAACACTAACCCTAGTCGAATTACTAGCAGAAATCGTTTGCACAGATGAAACAACTAATCACTTATCACTTGTACCATTCAAACAATCAATACACTACACGATCTAACAAAACTTACTCGGATTTCATGGATTGGGAGAACATAACCACATGATTTCTATTCCAAAAAGGGGGAGACGGGAGTAACCAGAGAAACCCTGGGATCTATTTGACACATAAATGGGTATAGATGACTAACAAGTTGTCCGTCGTCGTTGGAGTTGTCGTCGGAGTGGTCATTGGAGTCATCGTCGGGTTCGTCACCAGAGTCGGTGTGCAACTCCGCCTCCGGTTGTGGAAGCTCGACGCCGTCGACGATGTCAGGGTGCAGGGATAACTCGCCAGCGGTGACGGCAACCTCTATCTCCATCTCCTCGCCATGCTCCGGTGCTTCAGTAGCCCCGGCGTCACCACTCCCTCCGATGGGGCGCTTCAGTGGCATCCTCATACACAGACGGCTTTGAGGATTGAGAGTGGCGTCGTGGATGCAAGCGGAGAGAGAGGATTGTGTGTGGCGAGGATGGCGGGTGCGGCCGCTCGGACGCACCATTAATATGGAGTAGTGGGAGAGAGGCGGGAAGCAGTCAAACCGCTGGCTCGCCTCCCGGTGAGCCTGCGCACCGGACTGCTGGCATGCCTACCATCGTTTCACATAGCTAATCGCACACCTCCCGATGACGCTGTGCAGCGAGTACGCCTCCGTCAAACACACACCTGCACGCACGCCTCCCGGTCTGCCAGCGCGGTGGACTGCTCACATGTGTCCCATCAACTCACGCTTGCTCGCATGGCACATGGGTCACGTAGCAGCATGTATATTGTTTTTCTATTTGGATGATTAATGACGTCGCTTTATTGCTTAACCGAAGCATGGCACGTATGCATTGTTCGTCTAACGCTCATGGTTCGAATAAATAATCCGTTTGGGATATTGGTTCCCAATTATTAATAATCTCTCGTTTGTAATTAGATAAAGATTACATCAAAACAGGTCTCAAATTTGACAAAAAAAGTACAATGCCACTTTGTATTGGTGTCCATATGACAACATGATAAGTTTCATGAACTTCAAATAAGTTTTGGATGTACTACAATTTAAAAATCAAGATTCTCAATGTTTGAAATTTCTTGCACGGGGAGTAAACATGCACCCAGTGAGACACATGTGTTTTTGCAATTCATTTAGGTGCACTGTCACGTGTGCATGTAGCTCAAATTTTATTTTTGCATATTATACCCGTAGAAAATCAATCAATTAATGTACTAAAATGTCTTAATGATCTCTGTTTCTTTTGAAATTAAAACGTCCCTCCTTTGGTAACATATGTTCACCGCGGGATAATTTAACATGCATCGTAGTTGCGGTGGATTTGCGGTGTGTGTGTGTGTGTGGGTGTGTGCGTCTAGGGGGTGGCGGGTGGCTCGCTGCCACCATGTGGGTTGGCCATTTTGTTAGGCAGGTGCACATCAGAGTCGTGAATTTGTTATTTAAAACATTACACAACCCTTTCATACATACATGTTTTGGCCACATGTAGTCGATGGTTGTCCTACACGACACTCGATACTCGTATGTGACGCTTCTTGTGGGCCCGCGAGGTCGTCGTCCATCACTGTCGTGGAAGTGTCACGGCAGATGTCCTCGTAGAAGGACTTAGTTGTGGAGCCATTGTGACGAGGTTAGCTTAAAGGGGTTAAACGGGACAAAAGACACGGAGAGTTTATACTGGTTTGGCCCCTCGCGGTGAAGGTAAAGGCCTACTCCAGTTTGAGGTGGTATTGCTAGGGTTTCGATTACCAGGGAGCAAACATGCTTTCCTGGCTTTCGACTTGTTGTTTCTCATCCCCAGCCGTTGCCGGGTCATCTCCTTATATACATGGGTTGACGCCTTGCGGCCTACAGAGTCCCGGCTGGTTCATACAACATGTCCGGCTTGGTGACTTTATCTTACATGCCTTATATTACAAGTCTACATATACATGGCGGTTTACACTTCATGGGCCTTAAGCCGCCTTCAGGTTTAGGCCTTTTACTAAGCCTGTCTATGAACCGCCATTTTTAATATCCTCTTGGGCTCTATTTAGATGAACCGCCCTAGGGATGACCCGGCCCCTCCAGGGCGGGTCATATTGATAGTCATATCCCCAACATTAGGCCCCAGGTTGATTTGAACTTTTTTCATGTCAATCTTCGACATTTAGAAAAATCCTTCTTCATCTGATGTGAAATAGTGTAACCCGCCATGATGTCATCTCCAGAAATTTCGGAAACCCTCCATGACGTCATCTGCCATTAACTTCGCACATGACATAACATATCTTTAATGGATCTTTTACCTTTAATGACCTTCCGAAAATCGAGGCGTTCAATTAGTTGGATAATCATCATCTGGCCTCCTCGTTTTTCACGCCCACCTGTTACTCTTTTCCTTATAAATAGGGTCAACCACCTTCCTCTCATTCTCCTTCTCGTCTTCTACCTCCCTTCGCAACACATCTGCACGTCTGAACACCAGCGCCGCTGCGAAGCTCATCGTCTTCCTCAACCTCAGCCGCTGCATCAACCTGAACGGGACCAGAAAACTGCAGCGCCCCTCCACTGTTCCGTAGATCCAATAAGTACTTCTCTCTTTCTCTGTTTTAGTAGATCTCCATTAGGGTTTCTTTGTTCATCGGTATTCATCATCGTTCTTCCCATTCATCGTCCCAAATCCATAGTTTTGATCTGAAAGCAGTACAAACCTCGCGCGGTAGCAGTTTTAGCACCTGTTTTTTATACTAGAATATACCCTTGTCGCAACGGATCTCATCTAGGCACCTCCACTTTCTTGCTGCCACCACCTTATATTTAGGATTTATTTCTTTTTTCCTGAACTGCCGCAGATTCAATCTCATAGCTTCAATCTGCAAAACTTGTTTGTCCCCATACTTAGTAAAATTTTGCTCGTGTCAGATCTTTTGAATACCAATACGTGTCATGGCGGCTTACATATCCGGGTTACAATTCATCGTCCCAAATCCATAGTTTTGATCTGAAAGAAGTACAAACCTCGCGCGGTAGCAGTTTTAGCACCTGTTTTTTATACTAGAATATACCCTTGTCGCAGCGGATCTCATCTAGGCACCTCCACTTTCTTGCTGCCACCACCTTATATTTAGGATTTATTTCCTTTTTCCTGAACTGCCGCAGATTCAATCTCATAGCTTCAATCTGCAAAACTTGTTTGTCCCCATACTTAGTAAAATTTTGCTCGTGTCAGATCTTTTGAATACCAATACGTGTCATGGCGGCTTACATATCCGGGTTACAATTAATCATATATCATTAGTCCTCACTTAAGCCACCATTCTGAACATATACTGCAACTGTTAACTTGTGATTCGACTAACTGACTTGAACCGGCAAATTACTTCCTCCCTTTAGGTTTTCCTTCTTTAGTCATGCCACCAAAGACAGTCTATACATGCAATTGGGTCCCCTCCATCATCACTGAGGGCACATTCAAAGCCTTTGTCAAAGTCGGGTACTTGCCCGCAAAGAGTATTATGCATTACCGCACCCCTGAACCGGGCAACGAAAGACCTTAGCCAAAGGATGGTGAAGTCATTGTATTCACTGATCACATGAACCGGGCCTTCTCACCGCCCAGCTCTAAGTTTTTCCGAGACGTACTGCATTTCTTCCAACTCCATCCTCAAGACATCGGACCCAATTCCGTGTCAAATATCTGTAACTTTCAAGTCTTCTGTGAAGTATACCTTCAAGAGGAGCCCAGCATCGACCTATTTAGAGAACATTTTTCTTTGAACCGCCAGAATGAGTACACCAATGAACCCAGCTTGGAACTTGGTGGAATCTCGATTCAACGCAGAAGAGATGCCATTTTCCCTTATGCACTCCTGCCGAGTCACCCAAAGGATTGGAATCAGACGTGGTTTTACTACAAAGATACCTCTCCGGCTGACGAGAATCCACTGCCGGGTTACCGTGTCGAGTGCCTGGATTCAAAGCACAATCTTCCTGAGAAGCTTACCACCGCTGAACGGGCAAAACTTGCTCCTACCATTGCAAAGGTTACAGCTTTGCTAGGAAACGGTTTAACTGGTATTGACCTGGTCAGGTGTTGGGTTTCTTGGCGGATCATCCCTTTGAGTCGCCGCTCCGGCTTAATGTGCACTTATACTGGTGATGTAAAAGATCCACTGCGCCACAGCTCTGCACCATTAACTAACGAGGCAGTAAATGAAATGTTTAAGTCCCTTCTGAATGAAGATCCAGAAGATTGCATTAAAACGGGTCTGGCCCCTTAATGCAAGCTTAACTCGCCACCGGATTTGAGTCTCTGAACTTATTTACCTTTACCTCATTATTCTCCTCCGACTTAGAACCTTTCCCAAGACAGAAACTTCGGCGAGTAACCCGGAAAGTAAGGTTTTCACACCCCTTGGCTTATTTAGATCCTCACTTTCTTTTGAAATGACAGCAACACTAGAATCGGCGTCAGACCCGGACCAGCGGAGGTGAAGAATTATCCTCTGGTTTACCAAACACTCCCGCTCCTCGAAAACGACAAAACGAGGTTCTTTTTTAACTTACTCCTTTATCCTACTGGCGGGTCTTATTTGCCTATCACTTAACTCTGTTGATGACTATTATCCAGGAACTTGCCCGTTCTTCTTCTGGCAACTCATCGCAAACTAAGTTGCCGACTTTTAAAACTGCCCCTGGGTAATACCACTTAATTTTATTCTGAAGCTCTTTATACTCTTATAGTTATACTGACTTGTCAAAACCCATGCAGTGGTCAAGCAAAGCCTAACAAGAAGGCAAAGGTGACCAAGCCAACTGAGGCACCTGAAAACCGGAGCGGCAAGTCCCTGTACCTAAAACTTCCAACCAACAGCCAGAAGAACCTGCTTCTTACACTCAAGCTGAGATGCATGACCTCTCTGTTGATCAAACCAACATTGACTCTTTAAATACTGAACTGTCAAGCTCACTTAAACCGTCAGAGACTTACGCTGATGACGTTCTGATCACTGGCATTGGTTTTACTGAACCAGGGAACCCAAGTATTTTAGCCAAACATTCTGCCAAGCAAGAAGTCATCGAGAGACGGAAAGTGAGGTTTGATGTCTTCCACTATGCTCAATTGAGCAGTAGTGAAATATTGTCTGGTTATCTCAACCAAGTACACTCCAGCCGTGATTCGGAAATTGAGATGGTGGAACAGATGCACCAGAAATATGAGGTATGTCATCCGGCTCTAAATAAGTTATGTACCTCCTGCCAACCCCCAAGTCTTCTGGTTATGATAAGATTGAATAATTTGTAGACTTAGAAGAATCCATAAGCTTCTGTCATATACTCCCTCTAAGTCCCATTTAAAATTAAATCGGATGTTGAATTAGTCTAACTTAGCATCTGTAGCCCCCAAGGGCCGGTTTAATCAACATGAATGAGCCGGTCCTATTTATCACTGTGTAAGAAAGTAGAGTTTAACTGCATAGCCCCCATGAGTCGGCTGAGACTGTTTGCAGCACATCTGGCTCATCATTAATAAGATGCAAGCAAGATGCATTAGCCCCCAAGTGCCAAGTAGTGTTGCTTGCAAAGTGCTTGGGACTTTATTCATAAGAGCCGTTTCCTAGAAAAATTGCGTTGATAAACATTAGCCCCCAAGTGCCAAGTGTTGTTGCTTGCAAAGGACTTGGGACTTATATAAATGTGCTGATAACTTTGTGCTTCATACATGCTGCTACTGCTGAACTGGAGTCTCAATTGAACGATGCAAAGACCCGGCTGACGGCTCAGGAAACTGAGACCCGGAAAGCTGAGTCAAAATTCCAGTTTAGCGTGGCTGAGTCGGAAAAGCTGAAGACCAATTTTGAGGTGAAGAAAAAGACTTGGGCTGAAGAGAAGTCTGCTTTAACACAGCGGGCTGAGAAAGCATAAGCAGCTCTTCAGGAGGTAACCACTAAGCTCACCGGCTTAAAACACCGTGTATCTCAGATGATTTCTGCTATCTTCAGTGAGTCACCTTGCTATTCTTCCAACGTGAGCACTTGTCGTAGTAATGTAAACCGCCATCTAACTGATATGTGTTTTCCTCAGGTCCCAGGAGTAGCGACCTTAATCAGGATATGCTTGTTAAGCTCAAGGCGGTCTATACCCTTGTCGAGCAATTGTACACCGGAGCTCAACGTACCCTTGCTACCATCTCCCCAACTAATTAAGGACCCAACCTGTTAAGTGATGTGTTGAAGAAGCTGTCCATCTTACCCACCAGACTTCAAGAAATTAAACGGTCTTGTGCAAGAGCCGGAGCTGTGACAACCTTGAGCCGTGCCAAGGCATGGGTACCAAAGTTAGACCCGACAGATGTGGGTAGTGGGTATCCGAGCTTAAAGGAGGATGGGACTTCTTTTGATCAGCAAGACTTCGCCGCCTATGTTAAAGAAATTCGTCCTCATGCAACATTCATTGCTGAAGAGACCAACCTCTCCAAATATCAGCCGGCTTACGATGCATACAATCAGAAGATGTCTACCCCAACGTATAAAGTGATGGACATGATTCCTTCGATTCGTAAGCACACCTTCGCCCCTGAAATTGACCCATCCAATCTTATCGATGACGAAGCTAAATTCTACGCCTTACGTGTCTTTGATTGGTCAAAACCAAACTTCCATATGGCGGAGGAGGATGAAGAACCGGCAAGGGTTGAACCACAGGCCTCCAATCATCAAGGCCAAGAAGATTGAACCGCCGGGCGGTTTTGATACTTGATCTTTGAAAAAACACTTGATCTCATTCGGCTCATGAAGCCATGTAATAGGGTAGTGAAAACTTGAATCTGTCGTGCCATCGTGCATGTTTCTGCTTTTGCGCAACACTGTTAACCCGCCATTTGAAAAGATGATCCTTTGATTCTTATAACAGTATTGACTTATGTGAATCAAACCTTCTTATTTTCCTGCACACAGATAAGTCACAAGTGCCCGGCGGTATGATACCCAATTAAGGCCATTGAGGACGAATAGTCCATAATCAGGGCGATCTAACAATTATTAAGTAAAATGTCATACCTGTGGTATATACTTAAACTGTCGGCTTATCAGCTTCATGCAGTTAGAGGTGTTAGAGCTATAACTCTAAACATGATACTCTGGCAACTTAGAATTTGTCCACCTAACGGGTTGTAGAAACCCAAAGTATGCTTCAAATATGAGCCGTAAACAGGGTAGCTGGGCCCGACTTGCAAAAACTAGAAGGCAGCGAAAAAACCATATAAAGAATACAAATAAGAAATCAAAAAAAAAAATTCGAGGCTTTTGTAGGCTGCCAAGCCAAAATGTCTTCTTCAATGAAACTAGTCTGGGCCACTGGATTGTTCATGCATTCCGTGAGCCTGACTCACAGTGTGCCCAATCGACATTTGAACCCTAGATAAAGTCTGGTCTTGCTCAAAGACTTATCAGGAGTAAAGGGGGCCAGAGTAACAGCATACATCACGGGCCGATTTATCCAAGTTTCAAGGAAGGCGGCTTATGAAGCCTGGATTCATCCTGACTATCTATAAACTGTGCTCTCGCATGACAAGCCACCATTTGAACCTTAATCGAGCTCAGATCTTGGTCGAATACGCCTAAAGACTGATCGTTAAGAGTTCGGCGGGTCAATCAGGATGACCTGATGGAGTTGAAGCAGCTAGTTACAGGTAGGATGATCCGGTCAGATTTTGTTCTCTTTGGTCGAATACGCCTATGTTTGAACAAACCTGGTCAAGAGGGTAGTAACGTTATGTTCTCTTTGGTCGAATACGCCTATGTTTGAATAGGAAGCCCCCAAGTGACATGCTTACAAGTGTGGCGTTGAGCCGATCAAGAGGGTACCGACATCTATGTTCTCTTTGGTGAATACACCTATGTTTGAACAAGAAGCCCCCAAGTGATACGCCGACGGATCGTGCTTATCAGGGACCTATGGTTGAGCTGTGCTGCACATCCAACTCTCTTGGGTCCCTGAAATTGTGGGCGTCGAGCCTCTTAAATGATGATAAAGACTCAGCTTCGAGGAAGTGAAATTACAGAGGCCCTGAATTGTCAGGGATGCTGGTTTTATTATACTGCTTATAATATATACATCAGGTAACTATGTACATCATGAGAGCCGGAGGCTCAAGTATAGTAGGGCCGAAGATGAGCAATGTTCCACGGCCGACGGGTGTCCTCCTCCGATGTATGTGAGTCCTTGTTGTCTCGAACGTCGATAAGGTAGTATGACCCGTTATGTAAATTCTTGCTGACCACGAAAGGTCCTTCCCAAGGCAGTGATAACTTGTGCATATCTGTCTGATCTTGGATGATCGGAGCACTAAATCGCCTTCTTGAAAGATTCTGGTTTTGACCCGGCGGTTGTGATAATGACGTAAGTCTTGCTGATAAATCGCCGAACGAGCTACCGCAAGATCACGCTCCTCATCCAATAAGTCAAGTGCATCTTGACACGCCCTTTCATTGTCAGCCTCAACATAAGCCGCCACCCGGGGTGAATCGTGACGGATGTCACTAGGGAGAACCGCCTCTACCCAATAAACCATGAAAAAAGGAGTGTAACCCATAGACCTGTTGGGGTCGTATTGATGCTCCATAACACTGATGGTAACTCCTCTACCCAACAACCCGGCGTTCTCTGCAAAGGAACCATAAGCCAGGGCTTGATACCTCGCAGAATCTCCTGATTTGCTCGTTCTGCCTGACCATTGGATTGAGGGTGAGCCACGGAGGAAACGTCAAGCCGGATATGCTCCCATTGACAAAACTCTTCCATAGTGCCATTAGAGAGATTAGTACCATTATTCGTTATAATGTTGTGTTGAAAGCCAAAACGGAAGATCACCTTCTTCATGAATTGAACCACCGTTGCCGCATCACATTTACTAACCGGCTCTGCTTCAACCCACTTAGTAAGCTTATCAACTGCCACCAAGAGGTGGGTCTTCTTATCCTTGGACCTCTTAAAAGGCCCAACCACATCAAGCCCCCAAGTTGCAAATGGCCAAGTAATTGGAATCATCCTCAATTCTTGAGCCGACACATGAGCTCGTCGTGAAAATTTCTGACAGCTGTCACATCTGCTTACCAAATCCTCAGCATCAGCATGAGCCGTCAACCAATAGAACCCATGACGGAAAGCCTTGGCTACAAGAGATTTAGAGCCGACATGATGACCACAGTCTCCTTCATGGATCTCCCGTAAAATCTCACAACCTTCTTCAGGAGAGATGCAACGTTGAAACGCCCATGTGACGCTGCGGTGGTGCAACTCCCCATTGACAATCATCATTGAGTTAGACTGCCGGGTTATCTGTCTGGCCAAGACCTCATCCTCTGGCAACTCACCCCGTGTCATGTAAGACAAATACGAAACCGTCCAGTCATGAATAGCATGAAGAGCCACCACCAATTGCGCCTCTAGATCAGGAACAATAAGATCCTCCTCTGTAGGCAATTTAACGGACGGGTTAAGCAAAATATCTAGAAACATGATAGGTGGCACCGGCTTACGGTGAGACCCTAGCCGGCTTAAAGTATCAGCCGCCTCGTTCTTCTGGCGATCAATATGCTCAACTTGGTAACCCTTGAAGTGACCTACAATGGCATCAACCTCTCATCAATAAGCCGCCATAAGCGGATCCTTAGAATCCCAAGTACCAAAAACTTGCTGAGCCATCAGAATCGCCAAAGCGCCTCACCCAGCTTAAGTTCATCTCCTTAGCCATCCGAAGGCCATGGAGCAAGGCCTCATACTCAGCTGCATTGTTAGTGAATGGGAACATTAGCCGAAGAACATAAGAAAATTTGTCAGCTCATGGGGAAGTTAAGACAACTCCAGCCCCCGAGTCCTCCAGCTGTCTGGATCCATCAAAGTGAATAGTCCAATATGTGTTATCCGTCTCTTCCTCAGGTGCATGTAACTTTGTCCAATCATTGATTAAATCCATAAGTGCTTGGGACTTGATGGCCGTGCATGGCACATATTTTAAATCATGAGGTCCAAGCTCAATGGCCCATTTAGCAACCTGGCATGTGGCTTCCCTGTTTTGAATGATGTCTCCTAAAGGAGCAGAGCTAACCACGGTAATTGGATGACCTTGAAAATATTGCTTAAGCTTTCGGCTTGTCATGAAAACCCCATACATGAGCTTCTGCTGGTGTGGATACCTCTGTTTGGACTCGATAAGGACCTCACTGATGTAATAAACCACCCATTGAACCGGGTACTCCTTGCCTGCCTCTTTCCTTTCCACCACAATGGCTACACTAACGGTCCGGCTATTAGCAGCCACATATAACAACAGAGGCTCTTTATCAATAGGGGCATCAAGCACGGGCGGCTCAGCCAACTGTTTCTTCAGATCCTCAAATGCTTGATTAGTCGGCTTCTGATCCGTCCGTGTTTTGGACACGGCTGATTTAACATTGCCTCAAGGTCGAATCCTGTCCTCGGAGATGGTTGTCCCTTACGACGCTGGTTATAATTGCGCGCACTGGTGTTAGCCACAAAGTCATCAGCTTTGCGCTTACCGTTGCTGCCTTGATTGGTAGAATTGTATTGTTGTCCCTTCATGCCACCACTCTTCTTTCCCTTTCCTGATCTTTCATCCTCAGAGTCGGGGTCCTTGGTACCATCAGAGTCGGCATACTTAACAAGAGCCGCCATTAGCTCCCCCATGTCGTCGCAATGACGCTTGAGCCGCCCAAGCTTCTGCTTGAGTGGAATGAACCAGCAGTTCTTCTCCAACATCTGAACCGCTGAACCGACGTTGATATTATCTGAAGAATGTATGATGGTCGAGACCCGGCGTACCCAGCTAGTTGTTGACTCGCCCTCAGCCTGAACACAAGAAACCAAATCCACAATCGACATAGGTTGCTTGCACGTGTCTTTGAAATTTTGGATAAACCGGGCTTTTAGCTCTGCCGATGACATGATGGAGTTAGCCGGCAACCCCTTCAACCAGGTGCGAGCCGTCCCCTCTAACATCATGGTGAAGTACTTTACGTATGCAGCCTCACTAACATCTAGCATCTCCATGGTCATCTCATAACTCTCCACCCACGCCTCAGGGGGTTGATCGGCTGTATAATTAGGCACCTTATGAGGTCCTTTGAAGCCCTTGGGCAGGTGCTCGTTTCTTAGAGCCGCCGTTAGACACAGCACACCAAAAGCCTTAGAGGTTACACCCACCTCAACTGAAGTTGTCGGTAAAACGACGCGTGCTAATGAGCCGCCAGCTGAGCCGCCAGCTCGGCCTCCCGACGGCTCTACCCTGGCCACCAAATCTAGTGCACCGGCCCCATTGCGCGCCGGGTCATGTCCATGAGGTTGGTTACGGTGCTGCTCCGTACTCGAGACTGCTGGTGAATCAATGTGCCTACTGTAGCTCTGGCTTGGACGAGGGGTTGAATGAATCCGGTCACGGTAGTAAGAATAAGCCTGTTGTTGCACTAAAGCTGTTTGAAGAAGCTCCCTAGTTCTTTGGGTTTCAACCACCGCCGGAGTCTCACCCTCAACTGGCAAAGCCGCCAATCGCGTTGCCGCAGCAATCATGTTGTCCAAAGGGGTGGAATAGTGACTCGGCGGTGTTACCACGTGTTGAGGCGGGGTGTTGTTCATATACGGAGAACCTGTCACGCGCGGCTGACCCAGCACCCCACCGCCTGGCGCTTCAGTCATCCGATTAACCACCGGCGGGTTACTGGCCCCAGCTCCAGGGGTGTTGAAGAGGTCCCTTGATTCATAAACGGAGGGGAGACGACCCCGATACTTTCTCCTCAAAACTTCGTTCGACGCGTTCTGATCCACCGTGAGCCGGTATGAATCTGTTTGAATCTGTTGTGCCTAGGCACTTAAAACGGCTTGCTCTGCAGCCATCCTGGCACTTTCTGCTGCTAATTCCGCCTTAGCCTGTGCTATCTCATCACGCAACTTAGCTATCTTTGCTTTGTGCTGCTCCTGGTTGTCTAGGGTTACCTCAACCTCCATCAGAGTCGCCAAAACATCCAATAGATCTGTTAAGACTTGAGCCGGCGGTCGAGCTGACCCGCCGGCACCTGCAGTTGTCATCGCTGCCGCACCAGATGTTATAGTCGCGGCGGCTGTCGAGCTGAAAACTGGCTGAGTGCCCGCCATGAAGATCGCCACCCTGTTCGGCGGCTCACGGGGGTCCGGAATACTGTCGCCATCGGAACAACCCCCAAGCCGTCTGTCTTGCAGTTGATACATCGAATTGGTCTCGCCCGTGGACTCATCATCACAGCAGATTTCCGTCTCACCAACAGACACAGAACCTTCCAACTCAGCCCCGTGGATAAATCCAACAAAGGCACGTCTCACAACAGGTTGAACTCGGGCGGGTCGTGCACGCTGAGCCGTCTCGACGATGTCGGTGCAGATGTCTGGCTCAGGGCCCGGCTCGCCGATCTTGCCGACGAAGACGTGAATTCCGCCGAAGGGGACCCGGTACCTGTACTCAATTGAGTCGGTTTCGGGGGCCCAGCCTGCATCATCGTTGTAGAGCTTGCCGCGACGACTCTTGGTCATCCGGCCAACAGCATATCCCTTAATCCCTTCGAAGCTGCCCTTTAAGAACTTAAAACCACCGTGCGCAAGCCCCACGGTGGGCACCAACTATCGTGAAAGGACTTAGTTGTGGATCCATTGCGACGAGGTTAGCTTAAAGGGGTTAAACGGGACAAAGGACATGGAGAGTTTATACTGGTTCGGCCCCTTGCGGTGAAGGTAAAGGCCTACTCTAGTTTGAGGTGGTATTGCTAGGCTTTCGATTACGAGGGAGCAAACACGCTTTGCCTGGCTTTCAACTTGTTGTTTCTCGTCCTAAGCCGTTGCCGGGTCGTCCCCTTATATACATGGGTTGACGCCCTGCGGCCTACAGAGTCCCGGCCGGTTCATACAACGTGTTCGGCTCGGTGACTTTATCTTACATGCCTTATATTACAAGTCTACATATACATGGCGGTTTACACTTCAGGGACCTTAAGTCGCCTTCAAGTTTAGGCCTTTTACTAAGCCTGTCTATGAACCGCCATTGTTAATATCCTCTTGGGCTCTATTTAGATGAACCACCCTAGGGATGACCCGGCCCCTCTTGGGCGGGTCATATCTGATAGTCATATCCCCAACAATCACTTTGACGAACAGCCGGCAATGAGGTTAATTTGACCAGCAAGGTAGAATCTTTTTTGTTTGTGTTATGGTGGTATATAGTGCGCGTCGAAGAGGTGGGAGGGGACTAGCATATATACTATACGTACGCGTCCGTGAATAAGTACACCTCACTCAGTGACGGTGTCCTGAACTAGGGGGTACTCACCACGTCATCTCCCGTTCTGCTAGATTGGGACGAGGACCCCCATGGCCGTATACTCATGGGCCAGTTCGGGCAGTTGCCGCATACATGGAAGATTCCACAAGACTTGGTGATCAAGACAAGGACTCCTCCCCACCGGCGTATTCGGCTAGGACTCTTGTTATCCTAGGCCTCTGGTGCATTATATAAACCGAGGCCAGGTGTAACGCCCTCGATGCGGCTATATCTCCCACGTGTCGAAGCACGACTTAGAGGCATAACCGCATTGAAAGCAATGTCGCAAGTGAGGTAATCTTCACACAACCCATGTAATACATAAGGGAAAGAGATACATAGTTGGCTTACAATCGCCACTTCACACAAATACATGAATAAAGCATTACATCATCCAAATACAATCAGGGTCCGACTATGGAGCCAAAATAAAAGAAGAACCCCAAGTGCGACAAGGTCCCCGATCGACGCCAACTGGGCTCCACTACTGATCGACTAGAACGAAACAACACAAAGGACAAGATCTTCATTGAGCTCCTCCTGAGCTTGGTTGCGTCATCTGCATGGACTCATCGGCACCTGCAAGCTGGTTTGGAAGTATCTGTGAGCCACGGGGACTCAGCAATCTCGCACCCTCGCGATCAAGACTATTTAAGCTTATGGGTAAGGTAAAAGGTATGAGGTGGAGCTGCAGCAAGCGACTAGCATATATGGTGGCTAACATACGCAAATGAGAGCGAGAAGAGAAGGCAAAAGCACGGTCGAAAATCTATGATCAAGAAGTGATCCTAGAGCAACCTACGTCAAACATAACTCCAACACCGTGTTCACTTCCCGGACTCCGCCGGAAAGAGACCATCACGGTTACACACGCGGTTGATGCATTTTAATTAAGGTCAAACTTCAGGTTTTCTACAACCGGACGTTAACAAATTCCCATCTGTCCATAACCGCGGGCACGGCTTTCGAAAGTTCAAATCCCTGCAGGGGTGTCCCAACTTAGCCCATGACAAGCTCTCACGGTCAACGAAGTAATAGACCTCCTCCCGAGACATTCCGATCAGACTCGGTATCCCGGTTCTACAAGACATCCTCGACAATGGTAAAACAAGTCTAGCAAGGTCGCCCGATGCACCGACATCCTGATGGGAGCTGCACATATCTCGTTCTCAGGGAAACACCAGATGAGACATCCTACGTGTAAAACCAGCCCTCAAGTTTCCCCAAGGTGGCCCCGCAGTCTACTCAGTTCGGACCAACACTTAGACAAGCACTGGCCCGGGGGGGTTAAAATAAGATGACCCTTGGGCTGGCCTAACCCAAGGGAAAAAGGCTAGGTGGCGAATGATAAAACCAAGGTTGGGCCTTGCTGGAGGAGTTTTATACAAAGCGAACTGTCAAGGGGTTCCCATTATACCCAACCGTGTAAGGAACGCAAAATTTGGGAACATAACACCGATATGACGGAAACTAGGGCGGCAAGAGTGGAACAAAACACCAGGCATAAGGCCGAGCCTTCCACCCTTTACCAAGTATATAGATGCATTAATTAAATAAGATATATTGTGATATCCCAACAAGTAAACGTGTTCCAACAAGGAACAACATCTCCATGTTCCAACAAGGAACAAACTTCAATCTTCACCTGCAACTAACAACGCTATAAGAGGGGCTGAGCAAAAGCGGTAACATAGCCAAACAACGGTTTGCTAGGACAAGGTGGGTTAGAGGCTTGGTTCAACAATATGGGAGGCATGATAAGCAAGTGGTAGGTATCGCAGCATAGGCATAGCAAAAGAGCGAGCATCTAGCAAGCAAAGATAGAAGTGATTTCTAGGGTATGATCATCTTGCCTGAAATCCCGCAAGGAAGAAGAACGAGTCCATGAAGAAGACAAACGAACATAGACGAATGGGTCCTCACAAACGCGACGTTACCGGAACCAACCCGAAGAAGCAAACACCGGAAAAGAAGCACACAACATAGTAAAGAACCAACACATGAACATGGTATGATATGCGGGATGCGGTATGCGATGCATATGCACGATTTGACAAGGAATGCATGAACCTGGCCTCAACTTGGAAAACCAAGTGTTCCACTGGAAATATGGGATGAAATCGCTTGAAAACGATATAAAGAACGCCGGAATCGGAGTTACGGTTTGGAAATGGCAAGCGATTCAAATATGACACCGGTCTGCGATTTACAGCAAGTAGCCATCTAAATGAAATGAGATGAACATGCTACAGCACTCAAACATGACAACAAAATACATGGCAGGGATGCATTCAAGATTCTTAACAAAAATCTAGCACTGAGCCACGGCCAATTCATCCATTAACAGGTTCAAACAAGCATGGCAAAAATGCATATGGTAAACAGATTTCAGACTTAGTGAAATTAACACTTGTCTGGAATTTCAGATCAGATAGCACTCTTTGGAGCAAAAAAACTACATGCTACAGGACCTGAACATGGCAAAGTAAAACATGGCATGGAGCTACTCAAAAAGCTTAACAAAAGTCCCTTAGTGACCTTGAGCCAAAAGGGATCAGAAAACACATTTGCAAGCATGTGAACATGGCAAAACATAATCAGATCACAGACTTAGTGAAAACTGGAGCATGCTGAAACAGGTATCAAGTAGGCATGTTTACGAGCTCGATGCACTCACTACAGAGCAAGTCATGAAAATATAAGCATGCACCCATCAAGAATACACAAAATGCAAGCTAGACATGGCAAGAACAATAGCATAGCATGCACGGATCAACTACAACATCATCGGCAAAATCGCTAACAAGTAGACAATCTGCCCAGATTCACGAAATGACAAAAGTAGAGCTCGATTGACTCAATCTAGGGTGCTCCATAATTACAAACAAAGACATGGATGGATAGAGCACTACAATATTAACAAAACTTCCTTACTGATCATCCCCAAAAGAGGCATGGATCACTAGGAAACAACATGAACATATGGCATAATGAGATAAACAGATTAAGGACTTAGTGGAAATGCTAAGTCCCTGAAATCAGCATTACCAAGTGCCTCACTTTGCAAGCTTGTGCTAGTCACCACATACATGACAAAAATACATGGGTTGCACCTCTGGATAGATGGCAAAACCCTTAACAAAACATATGTAGAGCTCATGGGCATATCATGCACACAATAATCATTGCAAAAATAACAAATATCTAAATGGAGCAGCAGATCTGACAATTAACTCAAGTAGCACTCTTCTAACAGCATTTCGGGCATCAAGATGACCTCAAATGAAAATGATGCAATGCAATGAAATGATGTACTCTCTGAGACGAACATTTTGATATGCTATATGCTCAAATCGGAGTTACGGATACGGAGTTACGACATGATGAATATGAGCATATGAAACATGGGAAACTCGGGGACTTAGTGGAAATTATACCCTCGGGGTAAAAGTCAACGGCGCGGAAACCGAGGTTCGCCGGCACGGTTCTCGCCGGAGACGGCGGGGAGAGAGATGGACCTCGCCGGAGATGGCGAATCCGGGCCGGATCTCGCCGGATCCGGCCGGATCCCGGCGCGGGGCGGCGGAGGAAGGCTGCCGGCGGGGTCGGTGAGCGGCGCGGCGCTCATCGCCGGCGATGGCCGGAGCTGGAGGAGGCGGTGGCGCGCTCGAGCCAGGAGGTAGGCGGGCGGCGCGGCGGCTAGTCGACGACGACGGGGCGGCGGAGACCGAGCGCGGCGCGGGGAGGCGAGCCTCGGGCGGCGGCGGCGCATCGACGAGCGATGGCCGGCGGAAAAGGTCGGCGGCGGCGCGGGGTCGCCGGCGGGAGAAGCTCCGGTGGCGGGAGCGGCGCTGGGGCGCGGGCCGAACGGGAGAACGGCGGCGACGGCGCGGGCTCGCCCGAGCCCGATCCGGGTCCCGCGGGCCGCGCGGTGGTGGGAGGAGAGAGAGGGTGAGGTGGCGCGCCCCGATTGGCTGTGGCGGGCGGCGGAGGTGACGTGGCGGAAGCTGATAGGTCGGAGTGACGTGGCCGGGCAGGGTGGACATGTCCGGCGGCGCAGGGAGGACGAAGGTTAGGGTTTGTACCGCGAATATTTCAGAGGGGATCACATATATATAGGTAGAGGGAGCTAGGAGAGTCAAAATGAGGTGCGGTTTTCGGCCAC
The DNA here is from genome assembly GCF_003073215.2 of Triticum urartu. NCBI lineage: Eukaryota > Viridiplantae > Streptophyta > Magnoliopsida > Poales > Poaceae > Triticum > Triticum urartu. The sequence continues at coordinate 401,156,370 of NC_053024.1, forward strand.
GCGATCGTGATCGAACGACCGAGATGATGGAGGAGGTTTAAGTGGGTTTTGGGCCAAAATGGAGGGGTGTTGGGCTGCAACACACACGAGGCCTTCTCGGTCCCTCGGTTAACCGTTGGAGCATCAAACGAAGTCCAAATGGTACGGAACTTGACAGACGGTCTAACGGTAGTAAACCAAGGCCGCTTGGGAAGTCTCGGTCCAATCCGGAAATGTTTAATCCCCACACACGAGAAGAAGGTAGAAATGACCACCGGAGGAGAACGGAGCGCCGGAATGCAAAACGGACAACGGGGAAAATGCTCGGATGCATGAGACGAATATGTATGCAAATGAAATGCACATGATGACATGATATGCAATGCATGACACGCAAGCAATGACAAGGCAACAACAGTGAATAACTGAACGACACCTGGCACATCGGTCTCGGGGCGTTACACTAGGCTAGTCGATAGATCATATACAACAATCATACCATAGGCTAGCTTCTAGGGTTTTAGCCTCTACGATCTCGTGGTAGATAAACTCTTGTGCTACCCATATCATCAATATTAATCAAGCAGGACGTAGGGTTTTACCTCCATCAAGAGGGCCCGAACCTGGATAAAACATTGTGTCCCTTGCCTTCTGTTACCATTGATCCTAGACGCACAGTTCGGGACCCCCTACCCGAGATCCGCCGGTTTTGACACCAACATTGGTGCTTTCATTGAGAGTTCCGATGTGTGATCGGCAAAAGGATCGATGGCTCATCTGCAGGTCAACTGCGATGCCGGCATCTTCGTCGCCGACTCGACTGGTCGCCTTGGCTCGACCGAGGACCGTGCTCCATCTCCGATCGTCATGTTCGGACGAGGGCCTTCATCAACATCAACTCCGATCTCTATCAAGATCATGGAGGAATCATCCACGGAGCTCGGGGGCTCAACGTCAACATTGCCGTCGGGCAACCGTACTGTTTTTCCGAACAGCAAACTTGTATCTGCTGCCACCACCTCTTAGAGGATCGCTTTGATGATCCCTTTGGTGGAATTGTGCGGAATTGAGTCTAAAACAGCCATGCAAAATTTCGTCGAGTTCTGATGGAGGAATCTCCGACAATCTATGATATACCGGAGCCCTGTCAAATCTGGACGAGAATCTGGACGAGTTTAGGGCGTGGTCTCCAGAGCCTAGCTCGGAGGTCCTTTGGAAGATCCAACCGTTCATCTACTGCGGAATTCCCATATCTATCACCCCTCCAAATTTCAGCTCGATCCGACGGTTCAAACTCCGGGAACCCTCCCATGAGTGGATCAATTTTCGGATCCATTTTCTGCGCGAATACTGATCCGACCCGAATTCATGTTTCTTTATGAACGTGACATTGGACAACTTTTCAGAGGAATTCTCTTCTAGGGTATTGTGCGTTGTTTTTAAACACGTGCCCGTAAATTTTTAAGCCTCCCCTGAGGTCGCCTTCATCATCATGTTGGTGTCAAACCAGTCCGGCGATATTGCTCCAAGGCTGCCGACCTGCGCTACACACGTCGTCACTTTGTTGAGGCGAGCTCAACTTCTTCGGATCACCATCTCGGCAAGCCGAACAAGAGTCCGGCATCGCGAAGGATAAATCATCACCAACATCTCCGCCCCACGGATTACACAGAGCGGGCATACCGGCATCGCCGCACGGTCACTTCATCAAGCCGGCATCGACCACGTCACGACCTGCATCGGTAGGGCCGCACTATTGCTTCTTCAAGCTGGTGTCCATCACGCCGACCTACTTCGACTCATCGGCTGACATCGATGCTTCGACATCTCGGCTGGACCGGGGGCTTCGCCATCTCTTCATCAACCTACTCCGGAGACTTCGGCGTCACTAGCCGACCAGCTCCGTCACGTTAGCTGGACCGAGGGCTTTGCCTCGGTGAGCCAACCCTTGCCAGCATCGCCATACCGTCGCTTTATTGCCCATTAGGCAATGGATGTGCGGATCGAGTCCCAATTTTGAGAATCACCTTTCTTCGGATTGCTACAACAAATAAACCAGGTGCTATTAATCCTAGTATTTTTTGCTTGTTTGGGTTTATTTTCCAAGGAATTATTACTCTGTTTTGTCCATCATTTGTACACAGGTCTGTCAAATGATGGCCACATTAACGACGGTCGCGTGGTGTTCGGTCAGTTTCTGTACATAGTCCGGCGAACGCCGCATCCGGAACTCGGACCGACCTGTGAATTCAGTCTTTGCCATGCCTTTACCGCATCACGCCGACGCCCTGCATCAACATTAACTTCGGCGCCAGGCCATATTTCTTTTATTACTCACTTTGCATAAATTATTTATTATGCAACGATTTTTTTAATTATTATTAGTACTATTATCTCCGGTTTGCACTATTTTTTGTGCACAGGAAAATGATCCGGGAACTTCGTCGTCACTCTGCCGGTCTGCATTGACCGTGCTATGTCACCACTTCGGCGTGTCGAGCTCTCCGCTCCGCCACCTCGGGACCGGCTTGGGGGATGGAACCTTGTCCCGCATCAAGCTCGGACCGCGTCATCAATGCCGAACACATTAACCAGCTAAGTCGCTTTCATGCTCAAAGTTTTAATTTTTAACTTGTGTTCGGTTCGACCAAGCATTATACTTTTTTGGAAAATGGTATCTTGTAAAAAAATTCCTTGTCCAAACTTTGTTTGTGACACACATATTCAAATACCCCGTTTATTTGGGGGCTTCCTTTATGAAGCTTTTCCTCTTGCATATGATTATACTTGTACGGCTTCGTTCCTTGTTCGTGTATTACGCCACAATATGCACCATATTGACTTAAGCGATTTGCAAGCTGGGTTGCCTGGCTCCTGTGCTTACCCCTACGTTCCCGATCGTTCGGCTAGGGAGTAAAGGGAGCACCTCTACGATTGTCACGACCGGGTCCTCCGAGCTTTGACCTCAGACTGGGTGAAGCCGAAAGCTAGCGCTCTTATTGTTTTCAATCATGGTTGGCACACAACGGAACTCATGAGTACAAAAAATCTATTGCACAAGTCTCATAGCAATAATGAGCACCGAAGAAAGGTATCGGTGGGGGTACTATTTTCTTCGAAGATGCTTCTTACATTTCGTCTGTAATATAGCATAAGTTCCCTGAGCACGCTTTGTCTGTTACAGCCTTATGGCTCGGTTGCCTGGTTATCGGAAACACTGTCGATATTCTCGACAGGTGGAGTACCTAACACTTTTCGGTCCTTGACCGAAGAGGGAGAAGCCGACGGTCGGTTAAGACGTGTTTAAAGTTCGGTTGAACAAAGATATGATATTAGTACTTCGGTGCATACAATCATTATACATAAAATTATTTTACCCAAGTCACTTGGGGGCTCTTAAATTTATATGAGCCGTTTTATAATAAGTGTTCTTCTTCTTAGTTGTTGCAAAGTTTTTATTACTATTATTATTCATCACTCCTTTTTTCGACACGAGTGTGTGGTCACTAGCCGGGGAGCCTAATTTCTCTCTCAAAGCTGCTAGATCTTAGTTTGCTAAACTGGCCTAATGAGAAGTACTCCGCCTTCGGGATAGGAGGTTGAAGCCGTAGGCTGACCCGCTTGAAGTCTTGAGATAATATGTGACATGTTAAAGCACAACAGAAGCACTTTTTTTCTAAGACCAATTTTCGGATTGGCACCGAACACTTGATCTTGTTCGGACGTCAAGTTTTTACTGACGTTTTTTGGTTTTCCAAGCTTATGACACTTTTAAACTATTTGTGTGTTTTCAGCACAAGTCTCGCAGTGCAACGCCGGACACCTTTAGAGATTCGGCAAAAACATTCTCAGATATTGCTATATATGCATTGGTTTCGAATTGTGTCTTCGGTCAATAGTTGGGTTGCCCGGCTCCTGTGCTTGCCTCCTACGTTCCGCTTTGTTCGGCTAGGTGTGCAAAGGGAGAACCACTGTGATTGTGCTTCCAGCTCACATGGTTAAGCACCTCAGTGGAGAAAGCCGAAAACTGACTGTCACAATAAGGGTAAACTGGTCAGCGATCCGATGACAATGTTAAATGACGGGCCATTCATAACTATGGCCGAAGTGTTTACGGCTTGACCTCGACTGTCGCCGAAATCTACCGGGGGCTATTAACTGGCCTCCCAAACTAAATCCTCGATATTTTGCTCTTACATTAGAGCTGAGGTTTCATGATCATGCTTAGCATGACAACCCAAAGAAAGGAACCGATAGCGGGACCATTTTCTTTGGAAGACATTTCTTATGTTAAACAGTAATATAACACATCTCTCTGCGTACCTTTGTTTATAAAACCGTATGGCCAGATTGCCTTCTTTGTCGTAAATCTTTGCCCTCATAAAGGCCTTATAAAGTAGGACAAACACTCCTCGGCTACTAGCTGAGGAGGTGGAAGCCGATGGTCGGTCAACAAAGTTTTGTACAATGCGGATCCGATCATTAATGATGTAAAGTACTTGGATACATAGAGTCATTACACATAAATTGTGATTTTACTATGGATATCGATCCTTAATTCGGCCACCCATGCCCGCATTAAGGCTCGGGGGCTACTGGGCTTCGGGCTTATTATTTAAAAATATTAAAGGGGCACATCGATCCCCTGATCTGCTGTTGCCACCTGACCAGTGTCTCGGGGGCTACTGCATTTCCTGTTCAATGCAGAAAATTTTAAGTGCAATACAGCTGCCGAGGAGATTTTGATCCTCAGGTTGGTCGGCCGCACCCAACCTGAGTCTCGAGGACTGAGCATGCCTCTTTTTGTGTCCAAAAGTATTCCGCCGAGCTAGGACTTGATCCTCAGGCCGATTTTCCAAATCAACCTGAGTCTCAGCGGCTACTAGGATCAGCGGTCTTACGTCATCCTTCAGGTGCATCTCGGGTTTTAGACTGATACACACCTTGAGGGCTACTGGCTATGTATCTCGGCATAGAATAAATTGCACCAATAAAAATATTGACAAAAAATCGGCCCACAATCGGGGTGGTGCACCACCTCGGAAGCAATCCGGCATAAAGCTCGGGTGCTAGTGGCTAGCTCCATAGAGGGCATTTCCGGCATTAAGCTCGGCTAAACTCCTTCAACTTTTTTGAACCAAGGTGATATGACACCTCAGATATAGTCCGGCGTTGGAGCTTGGACACAGTCCGGCGTTGGAGCTCGAATATATTTTGGTGTTGGAGATCGGATACATTTCGACATTGGAGCTCGAAAACAGTCCGACATTGGTGCTCGGCTGCAAAAAATACCTCGAATACAGTCCGGCATTAGAACTCGGACACAAGAGTGAAAGTGCGTTATATCGACTAGAGGGGGGGGTGAATAGGCGATTTTTATGAAAGTCTTCAAAACGTGGAAGTTTCGAAGACAAACGATAGAAATAAACCTATTACCATGCAGCGGAAGGTAGACTACACTAGGCAAACCATAGTCAAGTATTCAATGAAGTGAAAGCACAATGACTAATAGCAGCAATGTAGTAAGGATCAGGTAGGAAGATATTATGAAGCCAAACAGAACACGCAGTCACTCAGTGAAGACAAAAGATAGTGCAATCATACAATGACTTCACAAGGACCAACAGTAAGTAAAGTGAAGGGAAGGATGAAACCAGTGACTCATTGAAGACCATGATTTTTTGGACCAGTTCTAGTTGTTGTGACAACTGTACATCTGGTTAGGGCGGCTAGGTATTTAAACCTGAGGACACACAGTCCCGGACACCCAGTCCTGAACACACAGCTTAGGACACCCAGTCCTCACCGTATTCCCCTTGAGCTAAGGTCACACAGACCTCGCCCAATCACTCTGGTAAGTCTTCAAGGTAGACTCCCAAACCTTCACAGACTTCGTTCACCGGCGATCCACAATGTCTCTTGGATGCTCAGAACGCGACGCCTAACCGGCTGGAGGATTCATAGTCCTCAAGTGTAATAAGTCTTCAGATCACACAGACAAGAAGACTTAAGTGATGCCCAACACTCTTTGGCTCTGGGTGGTTAGGGCTTTATCCTCGCAAGGAATTCTCTCTCAAAGGCTTCAAGGTGGGTTGCTCTGAAACGACAAAAGCCGTACTCTAACTCTGAGAAGCCAACCGTTTATGGTTGTAGGAGGTGGGCTATTTATAGCCACTAGGCAACCCGGCCTGATTTGTTCGAAATGACCCTGGGTCACTAAGGAACTGACACGTGTTCCAATGGTCAGATTTCAAACACACACGGCAACTTTACTTGGGCTACAAGCAAAGCTGACTTGTCCGACTCTGGACAGATTCGCTCTCATAGTCTTCACTCGAAGACATAGGTTTTGGTTAAGCATCACTTCAGTCATTCTGACTGGTTCTCTTGGTCCCCACTTAACAGTACGGTGGTTCTTATGACTTAATAAAGAAGAAAAGGAACTACGAAAGATCTGAGTCTTCGAGCTCCATAGGCTTCATGCGATGTCTTCTCTTGTCATAGTCTTCAATGAGAATATCTTCATATACCACCTTTGACATCAATGTGTTCATACATTTTTAGGGGTCATCTCTGGTAGGAAAACCGAATCAATGAGGGACTTCTACCTGTGTTATCCTTCAATTCTCACAAACACATTAGTCCCTCAACTAGGTTTGTCGTCAATACTCCAAAACCAACTAGGGGTGGCACTAGATGCACTTACAATCTCCCCCTTTTTGGTGATTGATGACAAACTAGTTGAAGTTTTCAACGGGGAATATAATATGTGAAATTGTAAAGGAATTGTCTTCATTAGTTGCAAGGGCTCCCCATGAAGATGTGCATATAAGTAATTTGCTTTTGGAATGCAAATCCACATGGCAGGTTGTACTCGTGGAGATCCACTTCAACTTATGATGACAGTTCATTATGCATGTGAAGGTATGTGAAGATAATGACATGCATAATGGAAAATGGACGTCTGCAAAATGATCTAAGTGCGGAATATCGTCGCACATGCGGAATTTATCATCGCATCACGAAGTAGCAAATAAGTAGCAGACGACCATCGAGTTTAGGTGTTACAACTCAAAGAACCAAATGTATCAAAACGAGAGTTGTAAACACAAGGCAAAATATAAAGCAACCGCCCATGTGGACCCACTTGAAGACTATCAAACTCATATGCTTCTCCCCCTTTTGTCAATAAGGACCAAAAAGGTTTGAAGACATAGAGCATCTACTCGTTCCCATGAAGAGTAGGTGAAGCAGCAGGGTCGTCGGTGGTGTTCGGTGGTGCAGAAGAACTTGGAGCAGTGTCGAAGCGTGCTGAAGGAGGTGGCGGTGAAGTAGCATCGTCTTCGTCCTCGATCACTCTGGCATTCACAGTTGTAGCAGAGGAAGAGAACTCAGAGTCTTCAAGAGATGGAGTTCGTCGCAGCACTGCCCTTCGAGGAGGTGTGGAGTCAAACTTGAAGCGTTCAGAGAAGCCATCCTCTTGAAGATCATCTTCAGAGCACATAAAAGTCAGCCCTTTCCATGTGCGTCGAGAGGTTTCATGGGCAACAAAGGCATTCTTGGTGGCAAGATTGCGAATGCGGTTGACATCCACCAAGAGGCTTTGCATTTGGCGTTTCAGCCAGTCATGATGCCTATCCTGTTTCTGATGAAGAGCCACAAGAAGCTCTCGGTCGTCGAGAACACGAGATCGCTTCTTGGGTCGTTGGCCAATAGTGCTTTCGGTGGCTTCAGTAAGGGCACGATGAGGTGCACGTGTAGTTCCAGCCAGAGGATAAACATGGGTGACTACTTCAACTCCTTCAATGTTCTGAGAGAAACTTTGATGCTCCGCATTCTGAAGACTAAGAGGCTCCTTGGCAGGCTCAGGATAAATGGCTTCAACGGACATATCCATATCAGGCAGAAAGATCCGATGATTGCGAGCAGATGGCTGATATGAGATAGCGGAGTGGAGTTTAATCAGCCGCATTATCCATGGAGCGTAGAACTTCAAGCCAAAAAGATCAGAGCCTGATGCAGCAAGTTGGCGGATGAAGAAGTCCTGTGCATTGAAGCATTTGCCATGAAGAATATAGAAGACCAAAGTCTTCATTGCACCTTCCAGCTTGGCATGTGGAGAATGTCCTTTGATAGGCCAGAGAGTTCGCCTTATGATGTCATAAATAGTCCTTGGCAGATACTCAAGGTATTCAACAAGGAACTCCTTAGGATATGCAGCATCTTGTGGCAATGGCTTCATCATACTGAGCATCTGACTCATGTTTGGTTCAGGCTTCTGAAAGATGCTCTCCATAGCTTCACTATGAAGCTGACAGCCAAGTTCGTAGAGATCGCCAGGAGTGGGCAGACCAGTGAGCTCAATGATATCAAAGGCTTTGGCTTCGTGATGAACATTTCCTGTCATCCACTCCAGGACCCAAGTCTTCGGATCTCTGTTGTACCCAGGGATGTGAAGTGTGGCATAGAATTGGAGCAGCAACTCTTCATTCCAGTGCTCTTGGTCGGTGACAAACGGCAGCAATCCAACCTCTTTGAAGCAATCCAGAGCTTCTTCCAGACAGGGCAGACCAGCTATTGCTTCGATGTCAAGACGCTTATGTGGGAAGATGCAACCTTGATTGTACAGAATGCAGGAGTAATAGCTTCGCTGCGGATAGCTCCAGAACCGATCAGAAGATATTCTTTCCCTTGAGTAGGGGTTCTTGGAGCTATTGAAGAAAGTGTTGTCTGCTTTGAAGCCGTTGACATTGAAGGATCCAGGTGCTGATGCAGGACCTGGAAACCTGGGTAATCTTGGGATTGGCTTCTGTACCTGAGGCATGTGCTCAACATGATAGTCAAACTGAGGACCAGCAGCAGGCGTAGGAACAGAAGCAGTAGTATCATTGGCTTCGCTGACTTCTGGTGCTTTTGTTGGTGTAGGCTCCACATTGGCTTCAGTCATGACAGCGTCAGTGGCGTCGGTGGCAGCCTCAAGATTCTCAACCTCCACTTGATGTGCTGGAGGGTCGGTCACAGTCACGTTCTCCTCGAGAACAGCTTCTTGGTGAGACGGGGGTGTAGCAGCTCTTGGGGTTTCTTCTTCATCGGCTAATGCAGCCGGAATGTCTTCAGCAGCATTAGCTTCAGACTCAGGGACTGGAGGCCTTGGTCCTTTGCGAAGCCTGCGTAACACTGGCGACGCCTGTGGAGTTGGAGTTGGCTGGGCCTCAAAGTCATCTTCCTCTTGTGCTTGTGGGTGATCAGCCCATGATGCATCCTGAGCAATTGGCGTCAGAGGACGACCAATGCTGATGAGTTCGCTATGCGTTAGCACAGGCGATGATACCTGTTGGTGCTCGATCTGAGGAAGAACTGCATCATCTTCAACATGGTCATGGTGACCAATGTCTTCAGCAGCGGTGGGATCAGCTGCTGGAAAGTCTTCAGCTTCATGAGCCTCTGTGGAAGCAGGCTCATGGACAGTCAGTTGGCGCTCTTGATGTTCAGCGTCAGGGCGAACCATGGAGATGGGTTCAACAATCAAGGGCTCTGTGGGAGCAGCCCGTTCCTTCTTGGTATTCCGCTTCTTCTTGGAGGGAGCAGTAGCAGAGGCTTCAGGATGTTTCCTCTTTCTGGCTTCAGCCTCAGCAGTCCTCGTCTTCTTCAGTTCTGAAGCGGTTGACCTGGCCTTTGGCTTCGAGCCAGTCATGCTAGTTGGGAAGACAATGGGATCTGCTTCCTGCCTTGGTGCGTTGGGTTCGGCCATAGCGGGCTTCTTCTTCTTCATTGCAGCCATCCTGGGGTCGATGCCAGGACGCCCAAGGGCCTTGCGCTTCTCAGCCTCATTGTAGGCTTGCACACACTTGTCAGCCAGGCTCTTCATGCGCTCACGAGAACCTTGAGCTTCTTCACGCTTCTTGAGAAAGGCTTCTTTGAGCTCGTGCAGCATGATCTTGAAGTTCTTGACCTCTTGCACGCTGAGCTTGGCCATATGCTTCTTGAACTGAGCTTTTTCAAAGTCAATCTTTTGCTTCAGTTCGACGAGGCGCTGAGCTAGAGCTAGCTTTGAAGCAATGGCGCCATGGAAGGCGACACTGAGGCCAATGGGAAGTTGCAGGTCTTCAAAGCTGAGGTTGGGCGTTTCAAACCACTCATCAATGAAGTCGTGGATGATTGCCACGTCAAAGAGAGGAAAATTGTTGAAGATTTCTGCTTCTTCTTTGCTCTTGATCAGTTGCTCAAGAGCATCATCTGCAAGATCTTCATCACTGGACAGATCAATGGCATCGTTGCGCAGAATAGCAGCAGCTGTCAGTTCTTGGCCGGTGTGTGGCAGAGGCATCTTGACCTTCTGGGGCTTGGAGATGCGTGACAAATCTTCATACTGCACACTGTCTTCAGGAGGTGCAGTGGCCAGTGGCTTTGCCCGTGAGATTTTTGGTGCAGAGGCAGGCTTTGAAGCTTTTGGCTGCTTCAGTTTCTTTGGCTTCGGCGCTGCAGGCGCTTCATCTGATTCAGCGTCATCTGCAGGCTCATTCACGGCTGTCCCTTGAACCACGATATTGGTGATGAGACCTTCAAGGTTGTAGAAAGGACCGATGACATTGGGTTCTGCATCGCGTGTGCCGTCAGCCCGGGAAGCAGAAGGACCAGGGTTGAAGTCTAGTCCCAATGACTTCTTGTTTTCCTTGGCCGATGCCTTTCCGTGCTGGAAGTTGCGCTTGAAGAGATTATCGTCACGACACCATAGCAATGATGATGGGTCGGCATCTTCAGGCTGAGGTCCACGGACCATACACGGATAGAAACCCTGAGCAATAGCTTCAGCTCTGTTCTTGGGTGGAAGGCCTCGGAAGAGAATATCACCCCAAGGACTTTTGATAGCACTCTTCTCAGCATATTCCTTGGTCACGAATCTGTATTTGTACCACTGTTCTGCCCAATATCTTCGAATCCACTGGATTCGGGTCTTGCGCTGATTATAATCCTCTTCAGGATCTGTCTTGTAAAGCTCTGAGAGGTCATCAGGCAAATCTCTTGATGTTCCCCCACGACGTTGTCTGCCTCCCTTCCTTGCAGATTTCTCTGTAGCCATGAACTTTAAACTGAATGGCTTCAACACGTTCAAAGGCTTCAGAGGCTTTCGCTTGCTGGACAAACAGGAACTGGCTTCGGGAGAATTTATATGATGCTGTAAGAATTCTGCAAATGAATGCAGACTATGAGAACCAAGGGATTCTCCCACGAACATGTACCTGTGACAGCATTAAGGTGCGAGGGAAGGGGAAGAGGTCATATGCATTCTCAGAAGATTTTGAAGATAAATCAGTTTAGAAGACATTGACCTCATCGTGTGAAGACATTCACTCATAGATAAGGAGTTGGTTCCAGATTTGTACGAATCCATGGATCAGTAGAAGTGAGGAATCTAACTACTTTGTGAAGTACAAGTGAATATACTAGGCATATTATGAGATGTAGTATGAAAGAGATCCAACTTGTGTGAACAGAAACTGCTTGTGGTAGAAAGTGACGAAGCTATAGGATCAAAGGGGCCGTAAAAAGGAAGTTTTATTTACCACACGAAGAACTGCTAGACGGAGTGGAAGAGGAGGACGAGCAGTTCGATCGTCCGTGCCCTAACTTGGCGACGGAGGACACCTATGGCGACGGCGGAGAAGACGATGTCTGCGGTCGGCGTGAAGACGGCGTCGGAGAGGTTGCGGCAGCTAAGCGCTTCGTCGTCGGCGTCGTCGAGGGCTAGCGGTGGCGCTAGGGTTCGTGTGAGAGTGGAAGAAGAGATAATGACTGTGGTGAGGCGTATATTTATAGGGACAGGGGCGGCTCAGTGTTATTACACAGGTGCCCCTGGCGATTCACATCTGAGGAACACGTGGCCATCATGCAGCATATCGGGGGTTGTTCCACGTCCCACGCACGTCTGGATTGTCGGGTGGTCGTTCCCACTTCTCCGGGTTTCAGGTGAGGGAATTAGCATTGAAAGCGGACTTAATGTTTGTCTCTGTATCTTCTGCTGACAAGGACGCAGAGAAGACATTTGACAGGTTCAAAAGAATGCATATGATTTGGAGAGATAGAGTTTGAGTTAGAAAGCATAGAGAGGTTAGGGTCCGATCACATTCACTTAGTTCAAAAGATTCAACAAGAAGACATAGCTATAAGTGAATGCTGTAGAGGACAGAACACCAGTATATATATATATAATCAATATAGTGAAGATAATCGTGAAGACATGTTGAGATTGAAGCCAAACCAAATGTGAAGACATAGCAAATGTAACGCCATGAGTGAAACACTTCAAACAGAACATTTGGTGGTGGCGTTACCCACTGTATAGGAAGTGTTAGACCCAGACACGGCGCACAATTATCATGGCGCTCCAAAGTCAAATTCCACATTAATATATTCACACTTAGAATGTATGTCTTCATTGATTGAAGATATACTTTACTTCGTGTGTTGCACATCTAAGTCATCAATATGCATAAGTGTTAGGATGTGTGCCTGATCACATGACATTTGAGGATTCCAAGATATTTAGCTCACACCGTAACTTGCAAAATCTCTTCTCATCCAAGGGCTTGGTGAAGATATCTGCCAATTGCTCTTCAGTGTTGACGTGTATGATATCAATATCTTCCTTCACAACATGATCTCTGAGAAAGTGATGACGAATTTCAATGTGCTTTGTCTTCGAGTGCTGAACTGGATTGTTGGCAATCTTGATAGCGCTTTCATTGTCGCAGTAGAGTGGCACTTGCTTCAGATGAATGTCATAGTCTTTGAGTGTTTGCTTCATCCATAGAAGCTGAGCGTAGCAAGATCCAGCAGCAATGTATTCAGATTCAGCAGTGGAGAGAGATACACAGTTCTGCTTCTTTGAAAACCAACATACAAGTGATCGTCCCAGAAAATGACATGTGCCAGATGTAGACTTGCGGTCAAACTTGTCACCAGCATAATCAGCATCCGAGAATCCAACCAGATCAAATTCTGAGCCCTTTGGATACCATAATCCTAGAGTTGGGGTGTGAGCCAAATATCGAAGAATTCGCTTCATAGCTAAGTGATGCGATTCCTTTGGTGCCGCTTGGAATCGAGCACACATGCAAACACTAAGCATAATGTCTGGCCAAGATGCACATAGATAAAGCAAAGAACCAATCATGGAGCAGTATACCTTTTGATCGAACTCTTTACCATTGTCGTCGGGACCCAGATGATGTTTAGCTGGCATTGGCATCGTGAAACCTTTGCAGTCTTGCATACCGAACTTCTTCAGGCAATCTTTGAGATACTTCTCTTGAGATATGAAGATGCCGTTGCGTTGCTGTCGTATTTGAAGACCGAGGAAGAACTTCAGCTCTCCCATCATGGACATCTGATATTGCTCTTGCATCATATATCCAAACTCTTCACTGTACTTCTGATTGGTGCAGCCGAAGATAATGTCATCCACATATATTTGGCACACAAACAGTTCACCATCATATGTCTTCGTGAAGAGAGTGGGGTCGAGGGAACCAGGTATGAAGCCTTTGCTCTTAAGGAAGTATTTGAGTGTGTCATACCAAGCCCGAGGGGCTTGTTTGAGGCCATACAGTGCCTTGTTGAGCTTGTATACCATGTCAGGATGTTTTGGATCTTCAAAGCCAGGCAGTTGTGCAACATACACTTCTTCTTCAATCTTGCCATTGAGAAAAGCACTCTTCACATCCATTTGATATAGAAGTATGTTATGATGATTCGCATAGGCCAGCAGTATGCGTATGGCTACAAGTCGAGCCACAGGAGCAAATGTTTCATCGAAGTCAATTCCTTCCACTTGAGTATATCCTTGAGCAACGAGACGAGCTTTGTTTCTGACAACTTGACCATTCTCATCTTGCTTGTTGCGGTATATCCATTTGGTGCCTATTATATTGTGCTTCCGAGGATCAGGACGCTTAACCAGTTCACATACGTTATTCAGCTCAAACTGTTGAAGCTCTTCTTGCATAGCTTGAATCCATTCAGGTTCCATGAAGGCTTCTTCAACTTTCTTGGGTTCTGTTATTGAGACGAATGCGAAGTGCCCACAGAAATTTGCTAGCTGTGTTGCCCTTGAACGAGTGAGTGGACCGGGTGCATTGATGCCATCAATTATTCTCTCAATCTGCACTTCATTGGCAACACGAGGATGTACTGGGCGAAGAGTTTGCTCTTGTTGATCATTGTCATTGTTAGAGGGATTGTCTTCAGGATGATCAGGTGCGGAGATGATAAGTTCCTCTTCAGGTTGAGCTTCAGAGGGTATGATTTCTCCAGTTCCCATTAGTTTGATTGATTCACTAGATGGAACCTCATCTAGCACATTTGGTAGGTGCTCTCTTTGTGAACCGTTAGTCTCACCGAACCGCACATCCACTGTTTCAACCACTTTATAATGAAAGAGATTGAAGACTCTGTAGGAGTGCGAACCCTTTCCATATCCAAGCATAAAACCCTCATGTGCTTTTGGTGCAAATTTTGAAGTGTGATGTGGATCCTTGATCCAGCACCTGGCGCCAAATACTCTGAAGTAACTGACATTTGGCTTCTTGCCAGTAAGGAGCTCATAAGATGTCTTGTTCAGAAGCTTGTGAAGATAAACACGATTGATTGTATGGCATGTAGTATCAATGGCTTCAGGCCAGAATTTTCTTGGAGTCTTGTATTCATCTAGCATCGTTCGGGCCATCTCAATGAGTGTTCTGTTATTGCGTTCGATGACGCCATTCTGCTGAGGCGTGTACGGAGCTGAGAATTCATGTGTGATGCTCAACGTATCAAGATATGTATCAAGGCTAGTGTTCTTGAATTCAGTGCCATTGTCACTTCTGATGTGCTTTATCTTGGCGCCATAGTTGTTCATTGCTCGATTGGCGAAGCGTCTGAAGACATCCTGCACTTCAGTCTTGTAGAGGATTATGTGCACCCAAGTATATCTAGAATAATCATCAACAATGACAAAGCCATAGAGACAAGCAGTAGTAGTAAGAGTTGAGTAATGAGTGGGACCGAAGAGATCCATCTGGAGCAGTTCGAAGGGTCGAGTTGTTGTCATGATTGTCTTCGAGGGATGCTTGGCCCTCGTCATCTTTCCTGCTTCACAGGCACCACATAAGTGATCCTTCTTGAACTTGACGCCCTCGATGCCTATGACATGCTTCTTATTTGCAAGGGTGTGGAGGTTCCTCATGCCAGCATGCCCTAGCCTCCGATGCCAGAGCCAGCATTCTGAAGCTTTTGCTAGAAGACATACGGCAAGCTGTGGTCCTGCTGAGAAATCTACCATGTACAAATCATCTTTCCGATACCCTTCAAACACTAGAGACTTGTCAGATTCCATTAGAACAAGGCAACGATATTTTCCAAACATCACGATCATGTTTAAATCACAAAGCATTGAGACAGACATTAAGTTGAAACCAAGGGATTCAACAAGCATGACTTTATCCATGTGTTGATCCTTTGAGATTGCAACTCTACCTAGACCCAATACCTTACTTTTACCAGTGTCAGCAAATGTGATGTGACTCTTGTCGGATGGACGTAAGGTTGAGTCCATAAGAAGGATTCTCTTGCCAATCATGTGATTGGTACACCCACTATCAATAATCCATTCTGAAGATGCTGGTGTCGTACCCTACAGTGCAGTTAGGGGGATAGGCTTCACGAAGAGAATTGTGAAGCAAAAACATTTGACGAACCAGTGGGTTATGAAAGCTTAGATCGAGATTTGGACTGATAGGGAGAGTAGCAAGCGATTCAGGAACGAAGTACATGGTAAGACCATTTGGGCATTTGATCTTGCGCCCTACAAGATGTTTAAGGTCCCCAGCAATAGCGTCAGACGATTTTGGTTTTTTGCTGGAGACCCTTCCCTGCAAAAGAGAGTTAGGCTTTCTTAGCCGCCCACATCTTCAAGGGTGGCTTAGAAGCAATAAGTCTAAGTGCAGCATCTGAGAACTTTGGCTTTGGAGCCCTAGCAAAAAGTCTTGCAGGCGGACAATAGTACTCATAAGAAAAAGCAGAATAGTTCTTGGTCTTATGAACATGGCGGTTTGATGAACCGCGCTCATATTCATAGGCCTGAGTATGGTTTCCCTGCAAAACATTTGCGTTAGTGCGACTCAGGTGAGTCCTCTGTCTGTATGAAGCCTTTGGACCGTATGAAGCCTGTGGCCTGGGGTTTGTCTTCTTCACCAGTGGTGTCATAATGACATTCACAGGAAGATTCTCCAAACACCTTTTGGGCACCCAAATCTTCTTCATAGGCGGCCCATTCCTGCAGTTAGTACCAATATACCTGGCAAACACTTCACCATTCTGATTCTTAAACAGTTTATAGTTTGCATCAAAGGATTCATCAATGACAATGGGGTTAGCACAAGTGAAGCCAGATAGAGTGGATGGATCTGCTGAAGGTTCCTTTGCAGCAACCCATGTGGTTTTGGGGTACTGCTCAGGTTTCCAGTAAGAGCCATCGGCATTCATTTTCCTTACGAACCCAACACCCTCTTTCCTCGGGTTTCGGTTCAGGATCTGCCTTTTGAGGACATCACATAGTGTCTGATGCCCTTTAAGACTTTTGTACATCCCTGTTTCAAGCAATGTCTTCAACCTAGCATTCTCATCAGCAATAGCAGTGGTATCCTCAGCAGAGGGGTTAGTTCCCACATCAATAGTTGAAGATATTGCAATAGTAGCAGCAGTAGAACATTCAGCAACAGAGGTACCATTATCACGCTCAATGCATTTAAGACATGGTGGTTCAAATCTTTCCTGAGCTGAACTGATCTGTTTGGCGCGAAGCGACTCGTTTTCTTTCTGAAGATCTTCATGAGCCGCTCTCAATTTCTCAAGATCTTGCTTCCTTTGAAGATAATCATAGGAAAGCCTTTCATGAGCTGTTGAGAGCGTTTCATGATGACTTTCAAGTTCCTCATACTTAACGTGAAGATTTTTTATGTCTTCAATTAAGGATTGAGATCGAGTCATTTCAGCGTCTAACAGATCATCGCTTTTGTCTAACAGTTTTTGAATGTGTTCCATGGTTTTCTGTTGTTCAGTTGCAATTTTAGCGAGTGTTTTGTAGCTGGGTTTGGAACCACAATCAGAGCCATCGTCACTAGATGTTTGATAGTGAGTAGTGCGTGTGTTTACCTTGGCACCGCGTGCCATGAAGCAGTAGGTAGGAGTGGAGTAGTCTTTGTCATTTGCATAGGTGTCGGTGATGGAGTCATTGTCTTCAGTGTTGAAGATGGACTTGGCAACGTATGCTGTAGCCAGACTCGCAATGCCAGAATCGGACTCCTCCTCAGACTCCGCCTCTGCCTCCTCAGAAGCGGACTCCTCCTCTGAATCCATTTCCTTGCCAACAAACGCACGTGCCTTGCCAGATGAGCTCTTCTTGTGTGATGAAGACTTTGAGGAGGACTTGGAAAAAGACTTTCAGTATTTCTTCTTCTTCTTGTCATCAGAATCATACTCCTTGCTCTTCTTTTTCTTCTTGTTCTCAATGTCCCACTGAGGACACTCAGAGATGTAGTGGCCAGGTTTCTTGCACTTGTGACATGTTTTTTTCTTGTAGTCATGAGCAGAAGCTTCATCATTCCTTGAGCTTGATCGTGAAGACTTTCTGAAGCCTTTCTTCTTGGTGAATTTTGGAACTTCTTCACAAGCATAGCAAGTTCCTTTCCAATGTCTTCAGGATCATCAGAACTGCTGTCAGATTCTTCTTCAGATGAGGAGACAGCTTTTGCCTTCAAGGCACGAGTTCGCCCATAGTTGGGACCGTAGATATCTCTTTTCTTAGAAAGCTGAAACTCATGTGTATTGAGCCTCTCAAGTATGTCAGACGGATCGAGTGTCTTGAAATCAGGACGTTCTTGAATCATCAGGGCTAGGGTGTCAAACGAACTGTCAAGTGATCTCAGGAGTGTCTTGACGACTTCATGCTTGGTGATCTCAGTAGCGCCGAGGGCTTGAAGCTCATTTGTGATGTCAGTGAGTCGATCAAACATGAGCTGGACATTTTCATTGTCATTTCTCTTGAAGCGGTTGAAAAGGTTGCGAAGGACACTGATTCTCTGATCTCTCTGGGTTGAGACGCCTTCGTTGACCTTGGAGAGCCAGTCCCAGACTAGCTTAGATGTTTCCAAAGCACTCACGCGGCCATACTGTCCTTTGGTCAGATGACCACAGATGATATTCTTGGTAGTAGAGTCTAGTTGAACGAACTTCTTGACGTCAGCAGCAGTGACACCTTCTCCAGCCTCTGGAACGCCGTTCTTGACGACATACCATAGGTCGACGTCAATGGCTTCAAGATGCATGCGCATCTTATTCTTCTAGTAGGGATATTCGGTTCCATCGAAGACGGGGCACGCAGCGGAGACTTTAATTATCCCTGCAGTCGACATAGCTAAAACTCCAGGTGGTTAAACCGAATCACACAGAACAAGGGAGTACCTTGCTCTGATACCAATTGAAAGTGCGTTATATTGACTAGAGGGGGGTGAATAGGCGATTTTTATGAAAGTCTTCAAAACGTGGAAGTTTCGAAGACAAACGATAGAAATAAACCTATTACCATGCAGCGGAAGGTAGACTACACTAGGCAAACCATAGTCAAGTATTCAATGAAGTGAAAGCACAATGACTAATAGCAGCAATGTAGTAAGGATCAGGTAGGAAGATATTATGAAGCCAAACAGAACACGCAGTCACTCAGTGAAGACAAAAGATAATGCAATCATACAATGACTTCACAAGGACCAATAGTAAGTAAAGGGAAGGGGAGGATGAAACCAGTGACTCGTTGAAGACAATGATTTGTTGGACCAGTTCCAGTTGCTATGACAACTATACGTCTGGTTAGGGCGGCTAGGTATTTAAACCTGAGGACACATAGTCTCGGACACCCAGTCCTGAACACGCAGCTCAGGACACCCAGTCCTCACCATATTCCCCTTGAGCTAACTTTACTTGGGCTACAAGCAAAGCTGACTTGTCCGACTCTGGACAGATTCGCTCTCATAGTCTTCACTCGAAGACATAGGTTTTGGTTAAGCATCACTTCAGTCATTCTGACTGGTTCTCTTGGTCCCCACTTAACAGTACGGTGGTTCCTATGACTTAATAAAGAAGAAAAGGAACTACGAAAGATCTGAGTCTTCGAGCTCCATAGGCTTCATGCGATGTCTTCTCTTGTCATAGTCTTCAATGAGAATATCTTCATATACCACCTTTGACATCAATGTGTTCATACATTTTTAGGGGTCATCTCTGGTAGGAAAACCGAATCAATGAGGGACTTCTACCTGTGTTATCCTGCAATTCTCACAAACACATTAGTCCCTCAACTAGGTTTGTCGTCAATACTCCAAAACCAACTAGGGGTGGCACTAGATGCACTTACAAAGAGGACACTGCCTCCTGGGAACAACTTCAAACCCGAGGTGTGGCATAAAAATAACAAGGCATTGATAAAGGCCGGAAACTTAAAGGGGCTCCTCGGATACCCGACGTGTAAACTCGTCGAATGCATTTCGGCAATCCTCAAGATCGAAGATGAGAAGATTTGTTGAACCAGTTTTCAAGACCGACAACCGAAGATGAAGAACAGTTCGGGAGAATCGGGGAGCGTCTCTAACTTGAAGACCGGTTCAGGGGGCTACTGACGGTGTCCTGGACTAGGGGGTACTCACCATGTCATCTTCCGATCTGCTAGATTGGGACGAGGACCCCCATGGCCGTATACTCATGGGCCAGTTCGGGCAGTTGCCGCATACATGAAGATTCCACAAGACTTTGTGATCAAGACAAGGACTCCTCCCCACCGGCGTATTCGGCTAGGACTCTTGTTATCCTAGGCCTCTGGTGCATTATATAAACCGAGGCCAGGCTAGTCGATAGATCATATACAACAATCATACCATAGGCTAGCTTCTAGGGTTTTAGCCTCTACGATCTCGTGGTAGATCAACTCTTGTACTACCCATATCATCAATATTAATCAAGCAGGACGTAGGGTTTTACCTCCATCAAGAGGGCCCGAACCTGGGTAAAACATTGTGTCCCTTGCCTCCTGTTACCATCGATCCTAGACACACAGTTCGGGACCCCCTACCCGAGATCCGCCGGTTTTGACACCGACACTCAGTGTCGGGACTTTTTGGTTTCGGAGGCACGTGCCGCATTAAAGTTGTGAAATTGGCTATTCATCACACAACACCCGGGCCACATGCATGCAGGCGGTGGTTATCCTAGCTAGGACACTCACATGTGACGCTTCCATCTGTGGGCCCAGGAGGCCATCATCGATGCATGCATCACTTTGACCTACATTGGGACGGGTTAATTAATTTCACCATCGAGGAGGATTCTTTCTGGGTTGTATTACGATAGGAGCATATAGTATGCATCGAAGAGGGGGAAGGGGACCATCATATGTAGTACGCTTCATGAACTTCGCTCTATGTGGTTACACCTGGGCCACATGCATGCAGGCGGTGGTTTTTGAGGCATGTGGCACATCAAAGTTGTGCATTTTGGGTATTCAACATATGTTTGGTCCACATGCAAAGCGATGGTGGTTTTCCTCTCACACACACTTAAGCGGTTATCAACGATATCGATGCTTTCCATCTGTGGGCCCGCTTGGTCCATCACTACTTTTTGCCTGACAATGAGAGGTTAATTTTACTTAGGATGGGATTATTATTATTTTTGCTTGTAATACGGTATATATATAGGTCATGCTCTTGGATGACATGATACAGTTTGAGCACACACACATGCATGTGTACGCATGAACCCCTCCCATCGAGTCGAAGTGGTTAGTACAACGACACGTCATGAACCGATCTCGCTCTGTGTGGGGACTGTACGATTTTCGACGCACGCACCATAGCAATATTGTGAAATGGTATTCAAACATGCATGCACGCATCACCTCCATACATATGCATGTAGTGGTTGTCTTCGAATGGTACACTCCCTCGCGTGGTTATCGGCGACAAGCCTATATATTCATGGGCCCACGTGGACATCCATGATCACCTTGACCGACAATAAGATTTGTTACCATGGCGGATTATTCCTTTGGTTCGTGTCATCGTAGTATAGATCATGGTGAGATTCAGATCTAATTAAGTTTAAGCGCATATACTATGCACGCATGCATGCATGAATCCCCGTCGTCGGCTTGAAGTGTGGTGTAACATACATATGCATCGTCAACCTAACCCTCACTTTGTGTGGGGATTTATAGTTCAAAATCACGGTGCCACATCAAAGTTGTTCCATTGTGTATTCAAAAACACACATCTCCATACATATGTTTGGGCCACACACATGCAGTGGTTATCTTCGGGGACTAGCTACTTGCGTGATTATTG
Source organism: Triticum urartu (assembly GCF_003073215.2). Classification (NCBI taxonomy): domain Eukaryota; kingdom Viridiplantae; phylum Streptophyta; class Magnoliopsida; order Poales; family Poaceae; genus Triticum; species Triticum urartu. The sequence goes on from NC_053024.1 coordinate 401,177,780, forward strand.
GTGAGCTAGCCCATCTCCAGGGTCGCATGGACGGCCATCACTTTGACCAACAACAAGAGAGAGGTTGTACGACCAAGGTGGATTATTCTTGGTTCATTTTACGATCCATCTTGGTGAGATGCCTCTCTAGCCCGCCGACTGAAAGTGTGTGGGGGGGGGACCTGCTACTTCGCACTTTGCTAGGCAAACCTCGGTTGGGGGGCATGCATTCATAGCTTAGGAGTCCCTTCGTACCGACACGAGGGGGGGCTGCTAGCTACTTCACACTTTGCTAGGTGAACCTCGGTTGGGGGGGCTTGCATTCATAGCTTAGAATTCCCTTTGTGCCGACACGAGGGGGAGCAAGCAATACTGTGAGCTTTGCGAGATAGGTGCCACATTGAAGTTGCATTTGGTATTTGAACATCAAACCATCCTTTTCATACATAAATTTGGTCCACATGCAAGCGTGTTCGTGTTCTGACCCTCTCCCGCATCATTTTTCGCCAAATTTATGAAGATTAGACAAGTCGGATGACGCAACAGACACGGTTCACTCAAACTAACCATGTGCCATGCCAATGCCCCTAACACGCACACATCCGCACAGTACACTGGGCTCCACGAGGCCTTCCCTCTTAAAAATATCTACCCGCCTGCAAATTTTTTCTGTTCGATAACACACAGTTATTGTGTTTCGACCGTGTGTGATGTTTCTTGTTCCCAATCCCGCCTGCATCCCTCAAAAATATCTGCCTACCTCGAGGGTTTTTCTATTTCATAACACACGGTTGCTATCTCCGGACCGTGTGCGATACAACATCATCAAAATTTTCAATAGCCCCAGCATTTCACTCCCGCGCGTAGTAAAATTTTCAGTACCCGCGTCATTTCCTCAAACACACCCCTACCCCACCCCCTCCACACACACACACACACACCAAAACCTCCTCGGGCGCGCACACACACACACACCATACCTCGCTCGAAACCCTAGCAAGGTCTACACCACTCCAAGGCCTCCATTGTCAACATATGTCGGTTTGCCAGTGCAGCTTACCCACCGACCTCCATACCCAGGCCGCCCTGAGTTTCTTAGATGACGCCTGCCAAACACCCCCTTTCCCACAGATCCCCATCCCCATCCCCCACTCTAGAGCGTCGTAGCCTAAGTCCGGCTAAGCTTCCCGTGGAGCTCGAGGAGCGACTGGCCTAAAAGAGGTGTATCGTGGTCTCTTCGCCCACATCACCGAGGAAGCTGACGACAATTACTGCCGCGGGCACTCAATCAGCAGGCTAGAGTATGCGGGTATGTCGCAGACGTCGGCTACGACATCGAGGTCATCGACAGCGACAGCCTAAGGCGGACTATGTCACTGGTTAAGTGGTCCACCCCCAACCCATTGGGTTCAACCGTCGTCGATCTCATCCATGGCCCCGCCGCTAATCTCCTTTGGCTCGCTGTCAACAATTTGCCATCCTACATCGCCATCGAGCCCCTTTTCTCATTTCTGAAGGACACGTTCTGTGACGCTGGCTTGGGATCCACAACTTCCAAGTCAGACCTCATCGACGGCGACCACAAGGAGGGCACCCTCTCCGGTTCTTCCAAGGGGAAAGAGCCCGTCTGCGACATCGGGTGTAACATCCCAAATTTTCAGTTTGGAATGTTATACATTAGATCATCATTGCATATCATATTTTATTTTTGCATTTTGGTTGATCCTAGAAATTCTACGCAACTCAATGACCCATGGAGAGAGTTGGGGATTTCGATATTTTCATATTTGAGTTCTCTCAAATTTTGAGAATAGGATCATTTGGTTTTATTTATTTTATCATCAATTATTTCTAATATAGAAATATGAGAGAGGGAATAAAATGACTTTCCCAAAATAAAGAAATATTGAGGATTTAATAATAAAATCAAATAAGATTTTATTTTGGAGTTTTTTTCAGTGTTTTATTAGAATTAGGAAAAAATGCGTTTTTTCAAAATTTCATTTAGGTCCCAAATAAATGTTCACCTTGTGAGGCTTGATTTTAGAAGCCCGTGAAAATTTATTTAGGAATTTTTGGAGTCCGTTTAGTATTTATTTTTCTTTTTCTTCCGAGAGGATTATGTAAAAAAACGCGCCGCGCGCCGACTGGGCCAAGGCCCAGCCGACGGCCCACTCCCCGCCGCCTGCCGTCTCCTTCCAGGAGACGAGCACGCCGCCGCCGCCGAGTCCGGCTCGGGCACGCCGCCCCGCCGCCTTGCCCCCTCCCCAAGGTAGCACCCCCCCTTTCTCTTAAATACCAAGCCACCCCGCCGCCCTCACCTCACCCCGCTGCCCGCCAGCCGAGCCGCCCCGCCGCCTGCGCTGCCGCCGCCGCGCGCCTCACGCTGCCGCTGCCGCTGCCGAGCCGCCCCGCCGCCCGCATAGCCGACGCCGCCGGAGCCCCCCCCCGCCCGCCGGAATACCTCGCCGGAGGTATAGCCGCCGTCGTTCGCCATTCGTTTTTTTTAGAAACTACCTCGGTTTTTTTCGAAACCCTAGATCGGTTTTTTTTCTCTGGTTTACTTATTTAGTGAACGTTCGCCGATCCGTTCATTTTAGCGAACGTGTTCACCGGTTAGTTTCTGTTAACGAACGTCCGTTCGATTAACTATTCGTCAGTTTTCTTTTCTCGGATTAAATCCGCGATTTTCTGATCGCGATTCCTAATCTGATTTTTGTTTTAGTTTATCTTTTCGCTCGTTTATCGAAATCAGGCGATTCAAGCGCCTAGAGTTTCGTCTCGAAACCCTCTATCCGTTTAACCAACTTAAACAAGATTTTTGCTACTGTAAAATTTTCCCTAGATCCAGGTTACTAGAACGAAGTTGTTTTCTTTCGTCGTTTGTCTTTCGTTGCTTCGTTTGATTTGATTCTTTTTGCCAACCGGAGTTCTTAAGTTGAACCTTCTGGTTAGGTCCCTTATTTGAGTTTTACCTGTGCATTAGATGAGTGCTTATTGTATGCTTTTTTGTTTGTTTGCGATAGAATACCCGGAGTGCGCCACTTGTTACTTCGAATCGCTAGGTTTCCCGGATCATCAGCAAGGCAAGTAACACTTTGATCATACCTTTTCTACTACCCAGTTTTATTGCATTAGATAAATCCTCACACATTGCATGATTAGGATCTAATTAAATTGTGGGATGGGAATTAGATGAGGTAGTACCTATTACCTGTTATTATCAAACCTTTGGGAGTTACTTTTGCGTTTGCTTATTATGCCCTGCTATGCTAGTAGATGTGGATTGGGTGAGTGATATCCATGACAGATGTGAGATTGTTAATTAATGGTTTATCTAAGGTGGCAACTTAAACACACATCTGGGTGGATTGAGGCACCTGGGTATTCCAGGACTTGCCTGTTTTCTTTTGGACCGCCACACAGGCTCAAAGGGATCATGAGACTATTCATACTAGAAACTTTCGTGTGCAGCCACAAGCTATTATGGGCTCTAGCATAGTTGACTAAGTCGTGCGAACTCTTACAATGGTAGACTAGCAGATGTAGGGGATGTAGGTGGTATGGTCTACCCGATCGTAAGTGAAGGAAATATGCCCTAGAGGCAATAATAAAGTTATTATTTATTTCCTTATATCATGATAAATGTTTATTATTCATGCTAGAATTGTATTAACCGGAAACATAATACATGTGTGAATACATAGACAAACAGAGTGTCACTAGTATGCCTCTACTTGACTAGCTCATTAATCAAAGATGGTTATGTTTCCTAACCATGGACAAAGATTTGTTATTTGATTAACAGGATCACATCATTAGTTGAATGATCTGATTGACATGACCCATTCCATTAGCTTAGCACCCGATCGTTTAGTATGTTTCTATTGCTTTCTTCATGACTTATACATGTTCCTATGACTATGAGATTATGCAACTCCTCTGTGCCGGAGGAACACTTTGAGTGCTACCAAACGTCACAACATAACTGGATAATTATAAAGGTGCTCTACAGGTGTCTCCAAAGGTACATGTTGGGTTGGCGTATTTCAAGATTGGGATTTGTCACTCCGATCGTCGGAGAGGTATCTCTGACCCTCTCGGTAATGCACATCACTTAAGCCTTGCAAGCATTGCAACTAATGAGTTAGTTGCGGGATGATGTATTATGGAACGAGTAAAGAGACTTGCCGGTAATGAGATTGAACTAGGTATTGGATACCGACGATAGAATCTCAGGCAAGTAACATACCGATGACAAAGGGAACAACGTATGTTGTTATGCGGTCTGACCGATAAAGATCTTCATAGAATATGTAGGAGCCAATATGGGCATCCAGGTCCTGCTATTGGTTAATGACCGGAGACGTGTCTCGGTCATGTCTACATTGTTCTCGAACCGTAGGGTCCGCACGCTTAAGGTTTCGATGACAGTTATATTATGAGTTTATGAGTTTTGATGTACCGAAGGAGTTCGGTGTCCCGGATGAGATCGGGGACATGACGAGGAGTCTCGAAATGGTCGAGACGTAAAGATCGATATATTGGACGACTATATTCGGACATCGAAAAGGTTCCGAGTGATTCGGGTATTTTTCGGAGTACCGGGTAGTTACGGGAGAAGCAATGGGCCTTGATGGGCTTTAGTGGGAAGAGGAGAAAGGGCCAAGGGGCTGCTGCGCCCCCCCTCCCCTCTAGTCCGAATTGGACTAGGGAAAGGGGGGGCGGCCACCTTTCCTTCTCCTCCACTTCCTTCTCCCTTCCTCCCCTCTTGGTGGACTCCTACTAGGACTTGGAGTCCTAGTAGGACTCCACATCCTGGCCGCACCAATTTCCTTGGACGGCCTCCTCCTCCTCCATCCTTTATATATTGAGGCAAGGGGCACCCCATGAACAGAAGTTGATCTTCATGATCGTTCCTTAGCCGTGTGCGGTGCCCCCATCCACCATATTCCACCTCGGTCATATTGTTGCAGTGCTTAGGCGAAGCCCTGCGATGGTAGAACATCAAGATCGTCACCACGCCATCGTGCTGACGGAACTCCTCCCCGACGCTTTGCTGGATCGGAGCCCGGGGATCGTCATCAAGCTGAACGTGTGCCAAGAACTCGGAGGTGCCGGAGTAACGGTGCTTGGATTGGTCGGATCGGGAAGACGTACGACTACTTCCTCTACGTTGCGTCAACGCTTTCGCTTCGGTCTACGAGGGTACGTAGACAACACTCTCCCCTCTCGTTGCTATGCATCATCATGATCTTGCGTGTGCGTAGGAAATTTTTTGAAATTACTACGTTCCCCAACAGTGGCATCCAAGCCTAGGTTTTTATGGGTTGATGTTATATGCACGAGTAGAACACAAGTGAGTTGTGGGCGATATAAGTCATACTGCTTACCAGCATGTCATACTTTGGTTCGGCGGTATTGTTGGATGAAGCGGCCCGGACCGACATTACGCGTACGCTTACGCGAGACCGGTTCTCCCGACGTGCTTTGCACAAAGGTGGCTAGCGGGTGACAGTTTCTCCAACTTTAGTTGAACCGAGTGTGGCTACGCCCGGTCCTTGCGAAGGTTAAAACAGCACCAACTTGACAAACTATCGTTGTGGTTTTGATGCGTAGGTAAGATTGGTTCTTGTTAAGCCCGTAGCAGCCACGTAAAACTTGCAACAACAAAGTAGAGGACGTCTAACTTGTTTTTGCAGGGCATGTTGTGATGTGATATTGTCAAAACGTGATGACATATAAGTTGTTGTATGAGATGATCATGTTTTGTTGAAGTTATCGGCAACTGGCAAAAGCCTTATGGTTGTCTCTTTATTGCATAAGATGCAAGTGCCAAATAATTGCTTTACTTTATCGCTATGCGATAGCAATAGTTGCAAGAGCAATAGTTGACGAGACGACCATGTGACGACATATTGATATAGATCAAGATGATGGAGATCATGGTGTTATGCCGGTGACGATGGAAATCATGACGATGCTTTGGAGATGGAGATCAAAGGCACAAGATGATAATGGCCATATCATGTCACATATTTTGATTGCATGTGATGTTTATCTTTTATGCATCTTATCTTGCTTTGATTGACGGTAGCATTATAAGACGATCTCTCACTAATTATCAAGAAGTGTTCTCCCTGGGTATGCACCGTTGCGAAAGTTCTTCGTGCTGAGACACCACGTGATGATCGGGTGTGATAGGCTCTACGTTCAAATACAACGGGTGCAAAACAGTTGCACACGCGGAATACTCAGGTTATACTTGACGAGCCAAGCATATACAGATATGGCCTCGGAACACGGAGACCGAAAGGTCGAGCGTGAATCATATAGTAGATATGATCAACATAGTGATGTTCACCATTGAAACTACTCCATCTCACGTGATGATCGGACATGGTTTAGTTGATTTGGATCACGTGATCACTTAGAGGATTAGAGGGATGTCTGTCTAAGTGGGAGTTCTTAAGTAATATGATTAATTGAACTTAAATTTATCATGAACTTAGTCCTGGTAGTATTATGCAAATCAAGTTGTAGATCAATAGCTCGCGTTGTTGCTTCCCTGTGTTTATTTTGATATGTTCCTAGAGAAAATTGTGTTCAAATATGTTAGTAGCAAAGATGCGGATTGGATCCGTGATCTGAGGTTTATCCTCATTGCTGCACAGAAGAATTATGTTCTTGATGCACCGCTAGGTGACAGACCTATTGCAGGAGCAGATGCAGACGTTATGAACGTTTGGCTAGCTCAATAAGATGACTACTTGATAGTTTAGTGCACCATGCTTAACGGCTTAGAATCGGGACTTCAAAGACATTTTGAACGTCATGGACCACATGAGATGTTCCTGGAGTTGAAGTTAATATTTCAAGAAAATACCCGAGTGGAGAGATATGAAGTCTCCAACAAGTTCTATAGCTAAAAGATGGAGGAGAATCGCTCAAGCAGTGAGCATGTGCTCAGATTGTCTGGGTACTACAATCGCTTGAATCAAGTGGGAGTTAATCTTCCAGATAAAATAGTGATTGACAGAATTCTCTAGTCACCATCACCAAGTTAGTAGAACTTCGTGATGAACTATAATATGCAAGGGATAACGGAAACGATTCCCAAGCTCTTCGTAATGCTGAAATTGACGAAGGTAGCTCGAGAAAAACATCAAGTGTTGATGGTAGACAAGACCACTAGTTTCAAGAAAAGGGCAGAGGGAAGAAGGGGAACTTCAAGAAGAACGGCAAGAAAGTTTCTGCTCAAGTGAAGAAGCCCAAGTCTGGTCCTAAGCCTGAGACTAAGTGCTTCTACTACAAAGGGACTGGTCACTGGAAGCGGAACTGCCCCAAGTATTTGGCGGATAAGAAGGATGGCAAAGTGAACAAAAGTATATTTGATATACATGTTATTGATGTGTACTTTACTAGTGTTTACAGAAACCCCTCAGTATTTGATACTGGATCAGTTGCTAAGAGTAGTAACTCAAAACAGGAGTTGCAGAATAAACAGAGACTAGTTAAGGGTGAAGTGACGATGTGTGTTGGAAGTAGTTCCAAGATTGATATGATCATCATCGCACACTCCCCTATACTTTCGGGATTAGTGTTGAACCTAAATAAGTGTTATTTGGTTTTTGCGTTGAGCATGAATATGATTTGATCATGTTTATTGCAATACGGTTATTCATTAAAGTCAGAGAATAATTGTTGTTCTGTTTACATGAATAAAACCTTCGATGGTCATACACCCAATGAAACAAGTTCATTGGATCTCGATCGTAGTGATACACATATTCATAATATTGAAACCAAAAGATGCAAAGTTAATAATGATAGTGCAACTTATTTGTGGCACTACCGTTTAGGTCATATCGGTGTAAAGCGCATGAAGAAACTCCATGCTGATGGGCTTTTGGAATCACTTGATTATGAATCACTTGATGCTTGCGAACCATGCCTTATGGGCAAGATGACTAAAACGCCGTTCTCCGGAACAATGAAGCAAGCAACAGATTTGTTGGAAATCATACATACTGATGTATGTGGTCCGATGAATATTAAGGCTTGCAGCAGGTATCATTATTTTCTGACCTTCACAGATGATTTGAGCAGATATGGGGATATCTACTTGATGAAACATAAGTCTGAAACATTTGAACAGTTCAAAGAATTTCAGAGTGAAGTGGAAAATCATCGTGACAAGAAAATAAAAGTTTCTACGATATGATCGCAGAGGTAAAATATTTGAGTTACGAGTTTGGCCTTCAATTAAAACAATGTGAAATAGTTTCACTACTCACGCCACCTGGAACACCATAGTGTAATGGTGTGTCCGAACGTCATAACCGTACTTTATTAGATATAGTGCGATCTATGATGTCTCTTACCGATCTACCACTATCATTTTGGGGTTATGCATTAGAGACAGCTGCATTCACGTTAAATAGGGCACCATCTAAATCCGTTGATACGACACCGTGTGAACTATGGTTTGGCAAGAAACCTAAGTTGTCGTTTCTTAAAGTTTGGAGTTGCGATGCTTATGTGAAAAAGTTTCATCTCGATAAGCTCAAACTCAAATCGGAGAAATATGTCTTCATAGGATACCCAAAGGAGACAGTTGGGTACACCTTCTATCACAGATCCGAAGGCAAGACATTCGTTGCTAAGAATGGATCCTTTCTAGAGAAGGAGTTTCTCTCGAAAAAGTGAGTGGGAGGAAAATAGAAAACTTGATAAGGTAATTGTACCTTCTCCCTTATTGGAAAATAGTTCATCACAGAAATCTGTTCCTGTGACTACTACACCAATTAGTGAGGAAGCTAATGATGATCATCACGTAACTTCAGATCAAGTTACTACCGAATCTCGTAGGTAAACCAGAGTGAGATCCGCACCAGAGTGGTACGGTAATCCTATTCTGGAGGTCATGTTACTTGACCATGACGAACCTATGAACTATGAGGAAGCGATGATGAGCCTAGATTCCGCAAAATGGTTTGAGGCCATGAAATCTGAGATGGGATCCATGTATGAGAACAAAGTATGGACTTTGGTTGACTTGCCCGATGATCGGCAAGCCATAGAAAATAAATGGATCTTCAAGAGGAAGACGGACGCTGATAGTAGTGTTACTATCTACAAAGCTAGAATTGTCGCAAAAGGGTTTCGACAAGTTCAAGGTGTTGACTACGATGAGAGTTTCTCACTCGTATCTATGCTTAAATCTGTCTGAATCATGTTAGCAATTGCCGCATTTTATGAAATCTGGCAAATGGATAACAAAACCGCAATCCTTAATGGATTTCTTAAAAAAGAGTTGTATATGATGCAACCAGAAGTTTTTGTCAATCCTAAAGGTGTTAACAAAATGTGCAAACTCCAGCGATCCATCTATGGACAGGTGTAAGCATCTCGGAGTTGGAATATACGCTTTGATAAGATGATCAAAGCATATAGTTTTATACAGACTTGCGGTGAAGCCTGTATTTACAAGAAAGTGAGTGGGAGCACTACAGCATTTCTGATAAGTATATGTGAATGACATATTGTTGATCGGAAATAATGTAGAATTATTCTGCAAAGCATAAAGGAGTGTTTGAAAGGAGTTTTTCAAAGAAAGACCTCGGTGAAGTTGCTTACATATTGAGCATCAAGATCTATAGAGATAGATCAAGACGCTTGATAAGTTTTTTCAATAAATACATACCTTGACAAGATTTTGAAGTAGTTCAAAATGGAATAGTCAAAGAAAGAGTTTCTTGCCTATGTTACAAGGTGTGAAATTGAGTAAGACTCAAAGCCCGACCACGGCAGAAGATAGAAAGAGAATGAATGTCATTCCCTATGCCTTGGTCATAGGTTCTATAAAGTATGCCATGCTGTGTACCAGATCTATTGTATTCCCTACCACTGAGTTTGGCAAGGGAGTACAATAGTGATCTAGGAGTAGATCAATGGACAGCGGTCAAAATTATCCTTACTGGAATAAGGACATGTTTCTCGATTACGGAGGTGACAAAAGGTTCGTCGTAAAGGGTTACGTCGATGCAAGTTTTGACACTGATCCAGATGATTCTAAGTCTCAATCTGGATACATATTGAAAGTGGGAGCAATTAGCTAGAGTAGCTCCATGCAGAGCATTGTTGACATAGAAATTTGCAAAATACATGCGGATCTGAATGTGACAGACCCGTTGACTAAACTTCTCTCACAAGCAAAACATGATCACTTTTTGGGTCTTAATCACATAGCGATGTGAACTAGATTATTGAATCTAGTAAACCCTTTGGGTGTTAGTCACATGGAGATGTGAACCAATCACATAAAGATGTGAACTATTGATGTTAAATCACATGGTGATGTGATCTAGATTATTGACTCTAGTGCAAGTGGGAGACTGAAGGAAATATGCCCCAGAGGCAATAATAAAGTTATTATTTATTTCCTTATATCATGATAAATGTTTATTATTCATGCTAGAATTGTATTAACCAGAAACATAATACATGTGTGAATACATAGACAAACAGAGTGTCACTAGTATGCCTCTACTTGACTAGCTCGTTAATCAAAGATGGTTATGTTTCCTAACCATGGACAAAGAGTTGTTATTTGATTAACGGGATCACATCATTAGTTGAATGATCTGATTGACATGACCCATTCCATTAGCTTAGCACCCGATCGTTTAGTATGTTGCCATTGCTTTCTTCATGACTTATACATGTTCCTATGACTATGAGATTATGCAACTCCCGTGTGCCGGAGGAACACTTTGTGTGCTACCAAACGTCACAACGTAACTGGGTGATTATAAAGGTGCTCTACAGGTGTCTCCAAAGGTACATGTTGGGTTGGCGTATTTCAAGATTGGGATTTGTCACTCCGATCGTCGGAGAGGTATCTCTGGGCCCTCTCGGTAATGCACATCACTTAAGCCTTGCAAGCATTGCAACTAATGAGTTAGTTGCGGGATGATGTATTACGGAACGAGTAAAGAGACTTGCCGGTAACGAGATTGAACTAGGTATTGGATACCGACGATCGAATCTCAGGCAAGTAACATACCGATGACAAAGGGAACAACGTATGTTGTTATGCGGTCTGACCGATAAAGATCTTCGTAGAATATGTAGGAGCCAATATGGGCATCCAGGTCCCGCTATTGGTTATTGACCGGAGACGTGTCTCGGTCATGTCTACATTGTTCTCGAACTGTAGGGTCCGCACGCTTAAGGTTTCGATGACAGTTATATTATGAGTTTATGAGTTTTGATGTACCAAAGGAGTTCGGTGTCCCGGATGAGATCGGGGACATGACGAGGAGTCTTGAAATGGTCGAGACGTAAAGATCGATATATTGGACGACTATATTCGGACATCGAAAAGGTTCCGAGTGATTCGGGTATTTTTCGGAGTACCGGGTAGTTATGGGAGAAGCAATGGGCCTTGATGGGTTTTAGTGGGAAGAGGAGAAAGGGCCAAGGGGCTGCTGCGCCCCCCCTCCCCTCTAGTCCGAATTGGACTAGGGAAAAGGGGGGCGGCCACCTTTCCTTCTCCTCCACTTCCTTCTCCCTTCCTCCCCTCTTGACGGACTCCTACTAGGACTTGGAGTCCTAGTAGGACTCCACATCCTGGCCGCACCAATTGCCTTGGCCGGCCTCCTCCTCCTCCATCCTTTATATACTGAGGCAAGGGGCACCCCATGAACAGAAGTTGATCTTCATGATCGTTCCTTAGCCGTGTGCGGTTCCCCCCTCCACCATATTCCACCTCGGTCATATTGTTGCAGTGCTTAGGCGAAGCCCTGCGATGGTAGAACATCAAGATCGTCACCACGCCGTCGTGCTGACGGAACTCCTCCCCGACGCTTTGCTGGATCGGAGCCCGGCGATCGTCATCGAGCTGAACGTGTGCCAAGAACTCGGAGGTGCCGGAGTAACGGTGCTTGGATCGGTCGGATCGGGAAGACGTACGACTACTTCCTCTACGTTGCGTCAATGCTTCCGCTTCGTTCTACGAGGGTACGTAGACAACACTCTCCCCTCTCGTTGCTATGCATCATCATGATCTTGCGTGTGTGTAGGAATTTTTTTGAAATTACTACATTCCCCAACAGTAAGGTGCTAGCACTTCTGAAAGACTATGTCTCGGTCATCCATCTTCTCAAACACCCTGTAGTGCGAGAAACCAAACGGAGGCGATCGAGTCTTGTGGGGAAAAGTGCGCAAACCTCTGCAGAGTTTAATAAACTAATCATGGTTAGCCGTGTCCCCGGTTATGGACATCTTGAGTATCTAGTACCTGGATTATCATGTGAATCTCAACATGTTACTCTAAATTAATTTTGTTGGGTTATGTTCTAATGACGATACTTAATTGGGATTGAGAATGTTGTCAACCATTCTCAATGTTTAACAACCACCTTGATAGTTAAATAAATTTTATTCCTTTGAAGTAGGGAAAAAATTGCTTTACGCAAAAATGTAACCATAGAGCTTTCCACCAGCCAAATATGCATATAGTATAGTTGTTTCATCCCATTACTCTCTATGTGTTACCTTGCCAGCATATTCCATGTGCTGACCCGTTTTCGGGCTGCAACGTTAATGTTGCAGACTTTTCAGAAGACGATTAAGGAGTTTTAGGTCGTGGTTCTATACTCATTGATGCCGTTGGAGTTGATGGACTCACTTATCTTCCAAGCCTTCCGTTGTTATCGTTATTAGATGGCCTTAAGCCATATTTATTGTAATAAGTTCTCTTTTGAGACACTCGATGTAATAAGTGTGTGATTGCTACTCTGCTATAAATCCTCTAAGTACTGTGTGGTGTCAGCATTACTGATCTAGGGATGACACCGGAGCACAGAGATCAGACTGTTTGAGGTCTGGTCGCTACAGAGATGGTATCAGAGCACACGCTGACTGTAGGACACGACCACTAAGCTAAAGACCTAGATCACTACTCACTCTCTTCTCTTCTGACCTCTCAGCTTTTCTATTCTTTAGGATGGCGGATGCAAGGAACAAGTTCACACAACCAGATGAAGATACACCCTTTGGACGCCACTTGAAGGAAGTCACTAGATACCTGAACATAGGAGTACCAAGCTTCACGGGAACCTACAACACCACTTTACCTGAAGAAGAGCGCTGGATGATTCAAGTTCAAGTTCCAGGAAGGACGTTCATGCGAGTCACTGAGCCCATAGAGTTTTCTTTTGATGCACCAACTTGGAGTCTAGGAAAGAGCATGGCAGCTCACATTGCCATGGGACGCATTGGAGAAGTCTACCGCAAGGATCTCAAGGATACTATCTACCAGATTTGTGGGTGCCGAGATGAACACTGGGAGATGATCAGCACCAGGAAGGATAGATCAATCGCAGCTTTTATCCAAGAGCTAAACCAGCACATTCGACGACAGGAGAACCAGATGTGCGCCGACATGATAGATCTGAAGAAGGCTAAGACCAGAATCAAGGAACTGGAGGAAGAACTCAAGGCTACACGTGAAGATTATGAAGAGGAAATTGAAGTACTGGTGGATAAGAATGCCGACCTAACAAAGAAGATTGGAATATTTATGGGAGGCCCTACGCCAGTAGATGAAGACGAAGAACCCCAAGAAATTAGCCCGGAAGACTACATCATCATCGACGGCACCGACTCGGAAGCAGATAGTAGCGATGATGACTATGTTGATGAAGCTGGAGCAGATATCATGGAGTCTACAACCGTAGAATATTTCTAGTAGACCACCTCATTAGTAGTAGTAGTCCACCATGTAAATAAAGTAGTTCGAGCACTTTTGCGATAGATCGATTGTATGCCCTTGTTTGATTGAATGAAGTGAATTGTTTGATTTTTGCCTCATGTGCATATGGGTAGTGTTTTCTCTTTAGACCCCCTCTATTCTTACATCTCATCTTTTCTAAAACCCTCAGATGCCTCCGAGATGTGACCCCGGATTTGCATTTCCACCGGAGCTCACCCAGTTGATCCAGCAGCAGAACACATTGATGCAGTTGCTAGTTCAAAATCAGAATCAGGGGAACAACAACAACAACCCACCACCACCACCACCTGTTGACCACTTAGCCCGTTTTCTTAGGCTGAATCCGCCAGTGTTTTCCAGTAGCACCGAGCCGATAGTAGCAGATGATTGGCTCCGCAAGACAGCTAGGGAGTTGACCACAGCAGGATGCACAAATGCGGAGAAGGTGAAGTTTGCCGCACATCAGTTAGAAGGACTCGCAGCATCATGGTGGGAGAATTTCACAGCCACTTTCCCAGTCGACACTGTCACATGGGACCAGTTTCAGCAGGCTTTCCGTACTGCCCATGTTTCAGCAGGAGCTATGGCCATGAAGAAGCGTGAGTTCCGTAACTTGCGCCAAGGAGGACGGATAGTTGGCCAGTATGTGGAGGAATTTAGTAAGTTAGCACGTTATGCCCCAGATGACGTCGCTACGGATGCAGCTAAGCAGGAGAAGTTTCTAGAAGGACTGAATGATGAGTTGAGCATGCAGTTGATGGTAGCCACCTTCAACAACTACCAGGAGTTGGTAGATCATGCTCTTATGATTGAAGGGAAGCAGCAGAAAATTGAGAATCGCAAGAGAAAGTATGGACAAGGAAAGTACAATCCAGGAGCTCAGCAGAAGCCACGTTTTACCCCTAGACCGGGAGGACATTTTCAGCATACCCATGGAGGAGGTAGCTCGCACAATCACAATGGCACTAAGAATGGAAATGGCAATGGAAGAAGCAACGGCCAGAATCGCGCCAACCCCTCGACCCCAGCCAAGAAGGACCTAAGCCAAGTCACTTGCTATAAGTGTTCGAAGACCGGACATTATGCCAATGAATGTCCTGAAGGCCAAAATGGCAATGGAAGTTCTGGGAAGAAGCCGAACCCTTTCAACAGGGGACAAGTGAACCATGTTAGCATGGAGGAGGTTGAAGCTCAACCCGATGTAGTAATAGGTAAGTTTTTGGTTAAGTCATTTACTGCACTCGTTCTTTTTGATACTGGAGCATCGCATTCATACATCTCAAGGGGATTTGTGGATAAGTATAACCTACCAACCCAAGCCCTTAGGTCACCCATGTTAGTAACCTCGCCCGGAGCAGAGTATGTGGCTAGTCTATGGTGTGATCGGTTACCATTAAGGATTGGTAACTATGTTTTTCCCTCAGACCTAATAGTATTGGAATCTCAAGGATTGGATGTGATATTAGGCATGGATTGGTTATCAAAGTATGAAGGGAGTATTGAATGTGCTAGTAAGTCAATTTTTCTTACCACACCAGAAGGGAGAAGGATCAAGTATGTATCCCAGCATGTGCCAAAGAGGACTCAAGTAAATTGCTTGACAGGAGTTGTGCAGGAGGAAGTACCAGTGGTAAGGGATTTCCCTGATGTATTTCCAGAAGAGTTGCCAGGCATGCCACCGGATAGAGATATTCAGTTTTTGATTGAACTATTGCCTGGCACTGGGCCAATATCAAAGAGACCTTATAGGATGCCAGTAAAGGATTTGGTGGAAATTAAGAAGCAAATTAAGGAGTTACTGGATAAGGGATATATTCGCCCAAGTTCTTCACCTTGGGGATCGCCAGTACTTCTAGTGGAGAAGAAGGATGGATCGTTAAGGATGGTTGTTGATTATCGAGGATTGAATGAAGTAACGATCAAGAACAAGTACCCACTACCAATGATCAACGATCTGTTTGATCGATTGCAAGGAGCTAAGGTATTTTTCAAGATCGATCTGCGATCAGGATACCACCAGTTGAAGATTCGAGAACAGGATATTCCGAAGACAGCTTTTACTACCAGGTATGGGCTGTATGAGTATACCGTTATGTCATTTGGTCTGACTAACGCACCTGCATATTTTATGAACATGATGAACAAAGTGTTTATGGAGTTTTTGGATAAGTTCGTCGTAGTGTTCATTGATGATATCCTGGTTTATTCGAAGAATGAAGAGGAGCATAAGGAGCATTTGCGTTTGGTACTTGGAAAGCTCAGAGAACATAAATTATATGCCAAGTTTAGCAAATGTGAGTTTTGGTTGAAGGAAGTAGGATTCCTCGGACACGTTATATCAGGAGAAGGTATAGCAGTAGATCCCGCTAAAGTTGAAACCGTGACCAAGTGGGAAGCCCCAACAACAGTTGGAGAGATCCGGAGTTTTCTTGGACTCGCAGGATACTACCGGAGATTTATTGAGAATTTCTCAAGGATTGCGAAGCCTATGACTGAGTTATTGAAGAAGGATACAAAGTTCATATGGACAAGGGAGTGTGAGGCTAGTTTCTAGGAGTTGAAGAAACGTTTGGTCACCTCACTAGTGTTGATTTTGCCAGACCAGACCAAAGATTATGAGGTGTACTGCGACGCTTCACGTCGAGGACTTGGAGCAGTGCTTATGCAGGAAGGGAGAGTTGTTTCATATGCCTCAAGACAACTGAAGCCTCATGAGTTGAATTATGCCACACATGATTTGGAATTAGCAGCCGTAGTGCATGCGTTGAAAACATGGAGACATTTTCTCATTGGTAATCATTGTGAGGTGTACACGGATCATAAGAGTTTGAAGTACATTTTCACCCAGAAGGAGTTGAATCTCAGACAAAGGAGATGGCTGGAGCTTATCAAGGATTATGATATGAAATTGCATTATCACCCCGGAAAGGCTAATGTAGTAGCTGACGCATTAAGCCGCAAGAGCCATGTCAATACATTAATGACGGGAGAAATACCCAAGGAGTTAGCAGAAAATCTTCGTGAACTATGTTTGGAAATAGTTCCGAGAAGCTATGTAGCAGCATTGGAGATTCAATCAACTTTGATGGATAGAATCAGAGAAGCTTAGAAAGCTGACAAAGAGATTGCCGCTATAAAAGAGAAACTGAGCAAAGGAAAAGCTAAAGGATTTCGTGAGGATGAGCACGACACCCTATGGTTTGAAGACCGTGTTTACGTGCCCAATGACCCGGAGATCAGGAAGTTGATTTTGCAAGAGGCACACGATTCACCATACTCAATTCATCCAGGAAATACCAAGATGTATCTAGATTTGAAGGATATTTTCTGGTGGACCGGAATGAAGAAGGATATAGCGGAGTATGTAGCCGTTTGTGATGTATGCCAGAGAGTAAAGGCAGAGCATCAGAAGCCAGCAGGATTGTTACAACCATTGCCGATACCCGAATGGAAGTGGGATAAGCTAGGCATGGATTTTATCACGGGATTACCCAGGACTCATTCAGGCTATGACTCAATTTGGGTTGTAGTTGATCGATTGACGAAAGTAGCTCATTTCATCCCAGTAAAGACCACCTACACCAATGCTAAGTTGGCAAAGATATACATGACCAGAATAGTATGTCTGCATGGAGTTCCAAGGAGTATCGTATCAGATAGAGGAACCCAATTTACCTCAAAGTTCTGGAAGCAGTTGCATGAAACTTTGGGAACCAGGCTAGAATTCAGTACAGCTTTTCATCCACAGACAGATGGACAGACCGAGAGAGTTAATCAGATTTTGGAGGATATGCTGAGAGCTTGTGCGCTAGATTATGGATCTAGTTGGGACGATAATTTGCCATATGCAGAGTTCTCTTACAACAACAGTTACCAAACCAGTTTAAAGATGGCCCCTTCCGAAGCCTTGTACAGAAGGAGGTGCAGGACACCGTTATCGTGGGACGAGGTTGGAGACCGTCAGTTGTTTGGTCCGGACTTGATTAAAGAGTCTGAACAGAAGGTGAAGTTGATTCGCGATAGGCTCAAGGTAGCCCAGTCCAGACAGAAGAGTTATGCAGATTCTAAATGCAAGGAGACAGTTTACGAAGTCGGAGATAGAGTGTATCTTCGAGTATCTCCACTTCGGGGAACAAAGCGTTTTGGAGTTAAAGGGAAGTTAGCACCACGATTTGTAGGACCATATCGAGTATTGGAACGTATGGGGGAAGTAGCCTACAAGTTGGAATTGCCCGAAGGATTGTCAGGAGTTCATGATGTGTTCCACGTTTCTCAGCTGAAGAAATGTCACGCAGAGATGGCTGACATCCCGTTAAGAGATACAGTGCCTTTGGAAACTATTCAGTTGGATAACGATTTGACCTACGAGGAGAAGCCTGTTAAGATCCTCGAGTTTGCCAACCGAGTTACTCGCAGCAAGGTTATCAAGTTTTGCAAAGTCCAGTGGAGCCACCACTCAGAGGATGAAGCCACCTAGGAGCGAGAGGAAGATTTGTTCAAGGACCACTCTCACCTATTTTCTAGCCAACCCGAATCTCGAGGGCGAGATTCATCTTAAGGGGGGTAGGTTTGTAACATCCCAAATTTTCAATTTGGAATGTTATACATTAGATCATCATTGCATATCATATTTTCTTTTTGCATTTTGGTTGATCCTAGAAATTGTACGCAACTCAATGACCCATGGAGAGAGTTGGGGATTTCGATATTTTCATATTTGAGTTCTCTCAAATTTTGAGAATAGGATCATTTGGTTTTATTTATTTTATCATCAATTATTTCTAATATAGAAATATGAGAGAGGGAATAAAATGACTTTCCCAAAATAAAGAAATACTAAGGATTTAATAATAAAATCAAATAAGATTTTATTTCGGAGTTTTTTCGGTGTTTTATTTGAATTAGGAAAAAATGCATTTTTTTCAAAATTTCATTTAGGTCCCAAATAAATGTTCACCTTGTGAGGCTTGATTTTAGAAGCCCGTGAAAATTTATTTCGGAATTTTTGGAGTCCGTTTAGTATTTATTTTTCTTTTTCTTCCGAGCGGATTATTTAAAAAAAAACGCGCCGCACGCCGACTGGGCCAAGGCCCAGCCGACGGCCCACTCCCCGCCGCCTGTCGTCTCCTTCCAGGAGACGAGCACGCCACCGCCGCCGAGTCCGGCTCGGGCACGCCGCCCCGCCGCCTTGCCCCCTCCCCAAGGCAGCACCCCCCCTTCTCTTAAATACCAAGCCACCCCGCCGCCCTCACCTCACCCCGCCACCCGCCAGCCGAGCCGCCCCGCCGCCTGCGCTGCCGCTGCCGCCGCGCGCCTCACGCCGCCGCTGCCGCTGCCACCGCTACGCTGTTGCCGCTGCAGATCCGCCCCGCCGCCCGCATAGCCGCCGCCGCCGGAGCCCCGCCCGCATAGCCGCCGCCGCCGGAGCCCCGCCCCGCCCGCCGGAATACCTCGCCGGAGGTATAGCCGCCGCCGTTCGCCGTTCGTTTTTTTTAGAAACCGCCTCAGTTTTTTCGAAAACCTAGATCGGTTTTTTTCTCTGGTTTACTTATTTAGTGAACGTTCGCCGATCCGTTCGTTTTAGCGAACGTGTTCACCGGTTAGTTTTTGTTAACGAACGTCCGTTCGATTAACTGTTCGTCAGTTTTCTTTTCTCGGATTAAATCCGCGATTTTCTGATCGCGATTCCTAATCTGATTTTTGTTTTAGTTTATCTTTTCGCTCGTTTATCGGAATCAAGCGATTCAAGCGCCTAGAGTTTCTTCTCGAAACCCTCTATCCATTTAACCAACTTAAACAAGATTTTTGCTACTGTAAAATTTGCCCTAGATCTAGGTTACTAGAACGAAGTTGTTTTCTTTCGCCGTTTGTCTTTCGTTGCTTCGTTCGATTTGATTCTTTTTGCCAACCGGAGTTCTTAAGTTGAACCTTCTGGTTAGATCCCTTATTTGAGTTTTACCTGTGCATTAGATGAGTGCTTATTGTATGCTTGTTTGTTTGTTTGCGATAGAATACCCGGAGTGCGCCGCTTGTTACTTCGAATCACTAGGTTTCCCGGATCATCAGCAAGGCAAGTAACACTTTGATCATACCTTTTCTACTACCCAGTTTTATTGCATTAGATCAATCCTCACACATTGCATGATTAGGATCTAATTAAATTGTGGGATGGGAATTAGATGAGGTAGTACCTATTACCTGTTATTATCAAACCTTTGGGAGTTACTTCTGCGTTTGCTTATTATGCCCGGCTATGTTAGTAGACGTGGATTGGGTGAGTGATATCCATGACAGATGTGAGATTGTTAATTAATGGTTTATCTAAGGTGGCAACTTAAACACACATCTGGGTGGATTGAGGCACCTGGGTATTCCAGGACTTGCCTGTTTTCTTTTGGACCGCCACCCAGGCTCAAAGGGATCATGAGACTATTCATACTAGAAACTTCCGTGTGCAGCCACAAGCTATTATGGGCTCTAGCATAGTTGACTAAGTCATGCGAACTCTTACAGTGGTAGAATAGCAGATGTAGGGGATGTAGGTGGTACGGTCTACCCGATCGTAAGGTGCTAGCGCTTCTGAAAGACTATGTCTTGGTCATCCGTCTTCTCAAACACCCTGTAGTGTGAGAAACCAAACGGAGGCGATCGAGTCTTGTGGGGAAAATTGCGCAAACCTCTGCAGAGTGTAATAAACTAATCATGGTTAGCCGTGTCCCCGGTTATGGACATCTTGAGTATCTAGTACCTGGATTATCATGTGAATCTCAACATGTTACTCTAAATTAATTTTGTTTTGTTATGTTCTAATGACGATACTTAATTGGGATTGAGAATGCTGTCAACCATTCTCAATGTTTAACAACCACCTTGATAGTTAAATAAATTTTATTCCTTTGAAGTAGGGAAAAATTTGCTTTACGCAAAAATGTAACCATAGAGCTTTCCACCAGCCAAATATGGATATAGTATAGCTGTTTCATCCCATTACTCTCTATGTGTTACCTTGCCAGCATATTCCATGTGCTGACCTGTTTTCGGGCTGCAACGTTAATGTTGCAGACTTTTCAGACAACGATTAAGGAGTTTTAGGTCGTGGTTCTATA
Organism: Triticum urartu; assembly: GCF_003073215.2. NCBI lineage: Eukaryota > Viridiplantae > Streptophyta > Magnoliopsida > Poales > Poaceae > Triticum > Triticum urartu. The sequence goes on from NC_053024.1 coordinate 401,198,645, forward strand.
CTCAGTGATGCCATTGGAGTTGATGGACTCACTTATCTTCCAAGCCTTCCGCTGTTATCATTATTAGATGGCCTTAAGCCATATTTATTGTAATAAGTTCTCTTTTGAGACACTCGATGTAATAAGTGTGTGATTGCTACTCTGCTATAAATCCTCCGAGTACTGTGTGGTGTCAGCATTACTGATCCAGGGATGACACCGGAGCACAGAGATCAGACTGTTTGAGGTCTGGTCGCTACATCGGGGAGGGCACCCTACAGCCGTGCTCTTCCAAGGGGAAGGAGCCCATCTGCGACAACATGGAGCGCATCCAGGGTCCGTGCTCTTCCCACGGGAATAAGCCCATCTGTGACAAGTGAGGAAACCCATGATTTGTTTTTCCATGCCTCTTCACAGGGGGAAACCCATGATTTTTTTTGTCGAGTCCCTTTTGTAGTGTAGTGAGAATATGTCCAGTTTTAATTGCTATATTTGGTTGTTTGCAGTATGCCTTGTTTATTTCAGTTGTTCACAATGTGATGCTCTATATGTGCAATTATTTATTGTGCAGTACATTTCATCAATCCAGTTTTAAACATACCGATAGGAATGCATATATGTGCTTCCTGTTAAGGCTGTTATAGCTAGAACATGCCTCTTTTAAAGTTTTTTGATTGTTCGGTTGTTTGTAGTTAGCATATGTCCAGTTTCTAATGCTATCTTTGGTTGTTCGTAGTATGCCTTGTTTATTTCAGTTATTCACAATGTGATGTTCTATATGTGCAAGTATGAACTGTGCAGTTCAATTTCATCAGTACTAGTTTCAACAATGCCACTATGAATGACTACATTTGGTTGCTGCATCTTGTAGTTAACACGCCTTTCCATTTTTATTTAACAATAACCAGTGTACTTAGACCGGCACAATACCAGTTTGAATGACTATGTTTGCTTGTTGTTAAATGTTAGGCATGTTGCAGTTAACACACATTTCCACTTGTTTTGCTTTACTAGCATGCTTAAACCTGCACACCGAAGCTATCTTTTGGAGATTATTTTGTCTGCCATGGATAATTTTGGTTGATGTTTAGCCTGTCGTGCTTAACATGCCTCTCGATGTACCTACACAGGACAATTATGGGAACGACTATTGTTTTCCATCATGGTTAGTTTCATCCCATGGCTTATATATACTCACTGTTCAAGATATCGGTAGCTGGTACCATATAGGCCGGGGGCTGATAAGGGACTAATCGGTGAATCGGGCTTTTAACCGAATATATATGTAACCCATTTATTGTTAGGTTAACTAGGGCCATATGTAATATATCTGAGGCTACATAGCAACATGCACTGTACTTAATGTCTAAATATGCAATCCTAGGCTATGTAGCAACAAGAACAACAACCCTGTTTGGATACTCAACTTAGCTAGAGGTTAGAGTTTGTTTCTTGCTCATGACTAACCCTGAACTAACTCCATCCAAAGAGGTGTTTGGATAACAGGGTTAGATTGGCAATAAATGCACTAGGAGAACTAGCTCCAATTAGCACCTCTTGGGTTGGATGGTTTTTTGGGTGGGTTAGATGCAACTAGCTCAAACTAGCCCTCATGTTTGGATATACTTTAGGGCTATTTGAGCCCAAACTAGCTCAAACTAACTCTAACCCATGGATACAACAGCAGTTAATCAGCCGATAATTTGTAAGAATGCAATAAACTCCTTCCGGCCCATAATATAAGATGTTAATTCATCTAATATGTGAGTATATTGGATGTTATAAGATATTATAAAAGAGTGTTGTATTACATCATTGTGCAATTGTTGTTTAGCTTCTAATGTTAACTTGGTGCTTTTAGGTACATATGTCATTGGTAAAGATCCGTGCTTCGACCCTTTATGCGTATGGGGCAATGAGATATCGATGAACCAGCATCAAGTGAGGAAGCTGATAAAGATTGTTAGTAAAATTGGTCAAAAGATGGCAATTAAACTATTTGTTTACACTTTATCCAAGACAACAGCGAACTGCAAGATGGTAAGTAAGAACTCTGCAGCCTTCTTTTTACTTCCCATAATGAGTTATGTTAGATGACAATGTCTGAATCTTTTTCTTTGCAGTGGTTGCCAAAGCAGTTTACTCAAGATTACCTCTCAAACTACATGATTGGTGGGCATGCAAAGGTTAAAGTATTTCTACCAGAACACGATGATCATCCAGATGTTTTCATGAAGACCGTGAAGGATGGGTGGTCAGCCATCACAAGGGGTTGGACTAGAGTCGTGCGTGCCTTCTACATGGAGAAGGGCACAATATGGGCATTCCGCTTCACCTTATTCAGCAATCAGAATGTATTTCGCCTCTTTCTTTACCGTCTTTAATAGTACAAGTATACAATTGTGGTTCATCATTATTTATTTGGTTCTTATGTAATTCTTGAACATATGTACCTATGAATCGAATAATGCATTGGTTGTTTGAACCTGATATGAATGAAGTTATAGCATATATTCAAAATCAAATTCAAATTCAGTACAATTTGAAATAGCAGCAATTAAATTACGGTGAAATTACGCTCTCTAGGTCGTTATGACACACACGGTTGGTAAAACACAAAACGTTTGCGATATACACCATAATCCGACACGGTTCACAAAGAAGAAACATGTGCAAGCATGCACACAATTATCGTTTACAAAGCGTGTGCGATGTCAGACAATATCACAAATGGTGCGGGCAAACTAAACATTTGTGATAGTTGCCTTATCGTACACGATTCGCAACCATGAACTGTTTCTAATGAAGTATGCATCATAAACGTTGCACCACAGAATAGCGTGTGTGATACTTGTCGTGTACGACGATGTTACGGCGGCCCGACATTTCGTAATCATGTCCGACACTTGTACGACGATTAGTTAATCTTCTTAATTAGTTCGCATATGTTTTGGGAAAATCAAATGTGTGTGATTGTATGCTTTTTTGATTTAAAAGGAAACTTTATTCATTTGAAGTAACCAGTGCATCATTTGTGAGGATCATTACAATTTCATTTGGAGGTTCCTCAAACTAGTCGGAAGTCGAAGAAAATCTAGCTAATCTAGCAAGTTCATGAGCTACTTTATTTGCCTCTCTATTACAATGTTTGAATCTAGTTGTGACAAAATCCTCGAAAACTGCTGCCGCTGCCCCCGCTAATTGTCCTCCTTCCTGCATGGTCTCAACCACCTCCATGTTGTCTGAGTTGATGATTAGGCGGTTACACCCCGCCCTTTGCGCCATTGTTAGGCCAAACTTGAGAGCTAAAGCTTCAGCCATCAAAACATCCGCACAATAGTCAATCTTTCCATTTCCTCCTGCGATGAACCTACCTTTGTGGTCTCTTAAAATTGCCCCCATTGCATGGAGCAGAGTTTGGTGGGTTTTGGGCCAAATTGGAGGGGTGTTGGGCTGCAACACACACGAGGCCTTTTCGGTCCCTCGGTTAACCGTTGGAGTATCAAACGAAGTCCAAATGATACGAAACTTGACAGGCGGTCTACCGGTAGTAAACCAAGGCCGCATGACAAGTCACGGTCCAATCCGGAAATGTTTAATCCCCACACACGAAAGAAAGCTAGAAATGGCCACCGGAGGAGAACGAAGCGCCGGAATGCAAAACGGACAACGGGGAAAATGCTCGAATGCATGAGATGAACATGTATGCAAATGCAATGCACGAGATGACATGATAACAGATGCACAAAAAAGAAAACAACACACGGAGACAAAGACCCGAACCCAAGAAATAAATATAACTTAGCGCCGGAGACGGCAAGAGTTGGATACAAATATGGAAAGTTATATCTGGGGCGTTACACAAGGATTTCACATATCGCCCGGGTGTTACTTGCTATGCTTGTGGAGAGGAAGGACACTATGCTAAACAATGCCCAAAGCCAAGAAACTCGTCCCCAAAGCCGAACAACAATGGAAACAATTCAGCACCCAAGCGTAACAATTTCAACCCCAATAACAATCACAAGAAGGGTCACTTGAACCATGTGACCAAGGAGGAAGCACAGAATGCCCCGGATATCGTACTCGGTACATTCCCTATCAACACAATACCTGCCACGGTTTTGTTTGATTTTGGAGCTTCTCACTCATTCATTTCAAAGAGTTTTGCTTTGCAACATGATTTTTCGATGCTTCCTTTGGAAAAATCCATGATCATCAAGTCCCCCGGGAATAAGCAAATCACTCAGAGTTACTGCCAAGGTGTGGTTATTGAGTTTGAAGGACAAAAGTTTCAAGCAAACATCATTATATTGGAGAATAAAGGGTTGGATGTTATCCTAGGAATCGATTGGTTAACCACCAACAAAGGATTTATCGATTGCTTCAACCAGACTGTAATTCTCACTCATCACCACGGGAAGACAATAAAATTCGCAACTCAAGAAAGACCAAGATCACGACAACCAAAGTTGAACAAAGTGGACATTTCAGAGCTAAGGAAAGTTCCAGTGGTATGTGAGTTCCCTGATGTATTTCCCGAAGAACTACCAGGCATGCCGCCAGACCGGGAAATAGAGTTCAGCATTGAACTAGCACCTGGAACCACCCCCATCTACAAGAAACCCTATAGGATGGCACCCTCCGAGTTGGTAGAATTAAAGAAGAAAATAAAAGAATTACTAGACAAAGGATTTATACGAGCCAGCTCCTCACCTTGGGGTTCACCAGTATTATTTGCCAAGAAAAAGGATGGGACACTGAGATTATGCATAGACTATCAAGCACTCAATATGGTCACCATCAAAAATAAATATCCAATGCCACGGATATGATTTATTTGACCAGCTCGCACAAGACAAAGTTTTCTCAAAAATTGATTTGAGGTCAGGGTATCATCAATTAAAAGTACGGACAGAAGATATCCCTAAGATAACATTCACCTCCAGATACGGATTGTATGAGTTTACAGTAATGCCGTTTGGACTAACAAACACCCCCGCATATTTTGTCCATCTCATGAACAAATTGTTTATGAAATTTATGGACAAATTTGTTGTGGTGTTCATTGATGATATTCTGGTATACTCTAAGACACCAGAAGAGCATGCAGAACATCTCAGGATTGTACTAGGACAATTAAGGAAACACCAATTATACGCCAAATTCAGCAAATGTGAATTTGGTTAAGACAGGTTGGTTTTCTAGGCCACGTATTGACCCAAGAAGGTGATGCCGTGGACCCAGAAAAAGTCAAGGCCATGCTTGGCTGGAAACCACCAGCCAACGTAACAGATGTCCGAAGTTTTTTGGGAATGGATGGATACTACCGAAGGTTTATTGAGGGGTTCTCCACCATAGCAAAACCAATGACACAATTACTCAAGAAGGATAAGAAATTTGTATGGACTGAAGCCTGCGAGAAAAGTTTCCAAGAACTCAAGAAGAAATTAACAACAGCACCAGTATTGGTTATACCAGACATACACAAAAGTTTTGAAGTGTGTTGTGATGCATCCCGGAAAGGCCTCGGACGCGTGCTAATGCAAGAAGGCAAAGTAGTCGCATACGCTTCCAGACAACTTCGAAAGCATGAAGAAAATTATCCCACTCATGACTTAGAATTGGTAGCAGTCATTCATGCACTCAAAGAGTGGAGACACTTTTTTCATGGAAATCGTTGTGAAATATATACGGACCACAAAAGTCTCAAATATATTTTCACACAGCCAGAGCTCAATTTACGGCAACGACGCTGGTTGGAATTAGTGAAAGATTATGATGTTGGCATCCACTACCACCCAGGAAAAGCGAATGTAGTGGCAGATGCTCTTAGTCGAAACCCCAGCTCGGGCAACGACCACCCACATAACTTGAGGCCTGAATTTCAACAGGAGTTCGCCAAACTCAACTTGGTGATGGTAACAGAAGGCACTGTGTCAAATTTGGAAATACAACCCACCCTTGTGGAGCAGATTAAGAAAGCTTAGCATGGACACCCCAGCATCGAAGGCATAAAAAGAAAAGTGAGTATGGGCAAGGCCTCGGAATTCGTTGTAGACGATGAGGGAATATTATGGTACGGAGACAGACTCTGCGTGCCAAATATAGAGGACCTCAAACAACAAATTCTAGCTGAAGGCCACACCGCTCCATATTCAATCCACCCTGGAGGAACCAAAATGTATAAGGACATTCAGGAAAGATTTTGGTGGCACGGTATGAAGAGGGATATAGCCACCTTCATTGCATGTTGCGATTCTTGTCAACGCATTAAATCCGAGCATCAAAAACCAGCGGGACTATTACAGCCAAATCGGATACCTGAGTGGAAATGGGACGAAATTGGGATGGATTTTATTGTCGGACTACCTCGGTCACCACACGGAAATGATGCCATATGGGTCATCACAGATAGACTAACCAAGGTGGCACATTTCATCCCAGTAAAGACAACCCACACCACTCAGAAGCTTGCCAAGCTTTATCTCTCCCGTATAGTTTGTCTGCATGGAGTTCTAAAGACCATAATATCCGACAGAGGAAATCAATTCGTCTTGAAATTCTGGGATCATTTACAACAGGCTCTGGGAACTCAACTAGCATTCAGTACAGCATATCACCCCCAGACTGATGGACAAACTGAATGCGTGAACCAAAATTTAGAGGACATGCTGAGAGCATGTGTCCTCACCTATGGAACCAGTTGGGAAAAAAGCTTGCCATATGCCGAGTTCGCATACAACAACAGTTACCAATCCATTCTACAAATGGCACCTTTTGAAGCCTTGTACGGGCGGAGATGTCGTACTCCATTAAATTTGTCCGAAACAGGAGACAGTCGTATCTTCGGCCCAGACATGCTCAAGGATGCTGAAGAAAAAGTTAGACAAATCAGGGACCGACTCAAGATAGCTCAAAGCCGACAAAAGAGTTATTACGATCAAAAGCACCGTGAAGTCAGCTTTGAACCCGGTGAATATGTATATCTACGAGTATCCCCTATGAGGGGCCTGCAACGGTTCAAGGTTAAAGGAAAACTAGCACCAAGATTTATTAGACCCTTCTGTGTGGTCGCACAGAGAGGCACAGTAGCCTACCAGCTAGACCTACCCAAAGAGCTGTCAGACGTCCACGACGTGTTCCACGTCTCACAGTTTAGGAAATGCGTAAGCAACCTAGAGAAGCAAGTGTCACATGAGAGCATTGACGTGCAACCAGACCTCACCTATAGGGAACATCCAATAAAAATATTAGAAGAGTCTGAAAGGAGGACCCATCAGAAAACAATTAAGTTTTTCAAGGTTCAGTGGAGCAATCACACCGAGGATGAAGCAACATGGGAAAGAGAGGACTCACTCCGGGTAGAGTACCCACACCTATTTGAGGATCAGCTGAAATCTCGGGGACGAGATTTTTCCTAAGGGGGTAGGTGTTGTGACACTCCAAAAATTTTGATTTGGTTTTTATCAAATTCTTTATTGGATTTGAAGGAGGCTATTTCAAATTTTTATTAAAAACCTCTCCTTCTCAAAACTTTTATGACAAATATTTTTGGTGATCTTCTCAACCTTGATTTTTGGTCTTGTGAGCTTTTCATTTTGTCTTGACTCAACACAAATTTATTTTTGAAAGTTCTTGAAATTCCCTCTATTAAAAAGAAACCCTAGGGATTATGGGTTTATTCTTTTCCCATTCAAAAATTTCTCTTTTGCCATGTCACATGTTCATATCTTCTTCCAAATCCACCTCCCTACTTTGGTTCAAGTCAATTATCCAACTCCAGCAAGTTCCAACCCATTTTTGATTTTTATTCTATTTATTTTATCCTCAAAACAATGTGTGTCATTTATTTTGGGCCTAGGTGACTTACAAAGGAACAACAAATTTCCTTTTGAGTTTTCGTCCCAAACAAACCCCTCTGGCTAGTCCTTAGCACCCTCAACCAAGATCCATCTATATCCATTGGCCCACAATTCGAAATTTTCAAAATATGATTGCTGCAAGTTTGGACCTGATTTGCAAATTTTGATGAAATTCATTGTTTTTCTTCTCCAAAAATTCTGAGATAAATCAGGCAGCCCCCAGATGCATTGAGAGGTCACCTCAACAAAGATCAGATCCAGAAAAAAAATTCCACATGCCAAAAACATTTCATCGAACACTTGGCATGCACTGTTTCTGTCCAAAATTAGAAAAGTTCAGGTTTCAGTGTCTGCGTTCAGTCGACGGTGTCGTTTCTTCAGAGCGCAGCGTCAATCTCGCCAGTGCGCGCGCTGGCCTCTTGGGCACTGCTCCTCCTTATCCAGAGCGCCGCAAGGTCGCTTGCCCGGGCGCAAGTGTCAGTGGCAACATGGCACCTCATCGCCGGCGTCTTCTGCGGTGGCAGAACCACCCGTGGCGGTCGACAGGGGGGCCAGCTCTGCCTTTCGGCGCTGACCAGCACCGCCCAAGCCACCCGGAGCCTCCGCGTGTCCACTCCCTCCCCTGTGCATGCTGCAGCACAGTCACCGCAGCCAGAGAGGCGCAGAGCACGCTCTCTGCCGCCGACGAGCCCCATGAAGCCGTTCCTTCGGGGACTTGGAGTACCACCCAAGTCAGGCCATGTTTAACCCTTGAACGGAACCAGTAGACCATCGCGATGATGCCTAACCCCCTAATCCACCTGACCGACCACTGCCTCACCATAATCATCGCCGAAGTTATCCCGTTCTCGGGCACCGCCTCGGACCGGCTATAAAAAGAGCCCTCAAGCTCGTTCTCGACTCAGCATCACTCGTCCACCTCACCAGAGCCACGCCCAGCCACTAGGAGGACCTCGAGGAGGTCTTCTTCTCTATCCCCGGCCGCCCCGATCCGCTTCGGGCTCTGGCAAGATTCGCTCTGGTGAGGGCATCCCCGCCTCCCAAATCTTTCTAGTAGCCTCCTAGTGCACTCAATCATCTAACCCGAGCCTCAAATTTAACGTCTGCAGCTTCCCCCAACGAGATCCACCACCTCCCGAACCGTTGTCCGCCGGAGCTAAGGCCATCGTCGACGGCCAACTCCACCACCCTCAGGTGCGGAAGAGCTCCGTGAGCACGTAGGTACCCTTCGATCCCCCTTCCTCACCGTGGATCAACACCGGCGACCACCGCGAGCTTCGGGCACCAGCGTACTCTGTTTTTTTCTTTCAAATATTTTAACCTGAAAGGTGGGACCCCCACGTCAGCCTCTATTCTGTTTATTCAAAACGTTTTCTGAAAACGCCTTCGGGCAAAATACGCACGCCCTCTGTACTGGCGTATTTATAATTGAAATGTTTTCTGTTTTTATAATCTAGCCCTGGAAACTTTCTGTTTCATTACAGAAAAGTCCCTGGACTAAAACCCTTATAACTTTTTAACAAAAGATGATTTTGACTTGATTCTTTTTCTGTCATCTTTATTTTTTTGTCTAGTTTTTTTTTATATTTATTTGAAAATTTTTGGAACAACTTTTATACACACACGGTATTTACGTTAGTATGCGACTTTCTTTATATCGTAGATACCGGAGGAGGTGACGGAACCGCGAACTTCACCGAGCTAGACTCCGACTACTCCGAACCAGGCAAGCATGTTTGAACCTTTGATATGACGAGTGTTTCGCATGTTTGCTTGAGTAGTTTTCTCATGGAATGTTTATATAAGTATTTTGTGAATGTTATATTGCATGCAAGGCAAGCTACAGGTGAGCTTCGAAGTTGATATGTCCATATGATGATAAGATAACCTGATCATGTTGTGGCATGATAGGTTGTAAGATGGTATTGTTGAAGCATGCTAGTCTTACGTCAACCGTGTAACTCCAGTGTTAACGTGCAACAAGTTATGTTCCCGTTCGTCCCCGTCCGTGCCACCACATGCTTTCTGCAAAGAATGCGGTTTAGTAAGTTGCAAACCTCTCTCCTTGTACACACCAAATAGAGGAGCCGTGATGAGGTTTCCATGGCCCTGGATTAAAGCCCGTCATCCGGTCAGGGGGCATGGGTGTTTCCGGTTGCGACCGAGAGGGGGGCACCCCTTAGAGCATGCGAATATAAATTTGATCCCATGCTATTTGAGGTTGTAGCCTCCCCGTCTCAAAGTTTTGCTTGAACGTTGCCTAGGGTGACCCCTGGCAGCAGAATGTGGAATGGGTGTGTACTGGTCAGATGTGTTTCTTCTAAAATACCGTAAACGGAACTAGTCCTTGTGACTAATGAAATCCGTTGGCTGTGGTTAAAGAGTACAAACTCTGCAGAGTCAAAACCATTCAAATTTCCATGTCCATGATCAAGGACTTGGACATCATCTCAATGTCAGAGATAGTCTCAATATCAATCTCGGTATCAACACCAGTGTCAGTCTCCAGAGGTATAAACAGGACAATCGAGAGTGGTAAACCGGCTGAACGTCATTCCTGTGAATGGGCCAACCAATTGATTATTATGTGCTGAGTATTTCCTTGAGATGATTTAAATTTATGAACTAGTTGAATATGAATGATGAAATATAAGCCCTTTATGTGATGTCGCTCAGACGTCCGACTGTGGCACTATTGTTATTTACTTTCGATATAAGCCCTTTATGTGATGTCGCTCAGACGTCTGACTGTGGCACTCTTGTTATTTACTTTCGATATAAGCCCTTTATGATATGTCGCTCAGACGTCCGACTGTGGCATTATTGTTATTTACTTTTGATATAAGCCCTTTATGTGATGTCGCTCAGACGTCCGACTGTGGCATTATTGTTATTTATTTTTGATATAAGCCCTTTATGTGATGTCGCCCAGACGTCCGACTGTGGCATTATTGTTATTTACTTTTGATATAAGCCCTTTATGTGGTGTCGCCCCGACGCCCGACTGTGGCAATGTTTAATTTTATTTTTACCTTTCGAGGCGTCGCTTCAGACACCCGATCGGTCTTCAGTTATTTTTAATGGGATTTTGAGAGGACTACCGCCTGACTTCCTTTTATTTATCGTGCAGTGCAAAATTTATTATTTGATTGTGCATACTAACCTGCTCATGTGCATCATGTTTACATTTTTTATATCTTATGTCCAAACTATCTTGCGAGTACATTCAAAGTACTCACCTGGCTTGTTGATTTGGCCAGATGTTGACGAAGGCGATCTTATGGATGAAGAGTTCGATAGCGAGTCCGACGCCTAGAGGAGTCCCAGTCAGTCCCGTGCGATCCTGGAATTGGTCACTTGTGTTATACACGCTTCCGCTACCCAAATAAAATCATCGAGCCTAACTCCGACGCTTGATGAGTTGTAAGATACAGGAGTCATGTCACCCACTTCACTGTGACATATCCACCACCACTTTTATTACGAGTCAGTAGTTATGCCACCATACCCTTGTGTCATATCCGCATTTATGTATAATATCGGCATGCTTGTAATAAATTGTTGAGCATCCTCAGCTCAACCTTGTATAATATTTAGTACTGCTGGACTTCTGTATCAACGTTTTGTCTGCCAGTAAGAAGAATTCTTCTGGACTGGTCAATACAAGGGTCGGCTTTTCAATAAATGTTTTATTGGAAAACCGGTCCCGACAAGTACTCGCCTAAGTTTGTAAAATCCTACCGAGTGGTGAGCAACCCTCCCACTCGGGGGCTTAGCTGCAGTCCAGTACTCGCCTATGTTTGTAAAATCCTACTGAGTGGTGAGCAACCCTCCCACTCGGGGGCTTAGCTGCAGTCTAGTACTCGCCTAAGTTTGTAAAATCCTACCGAATGGTGAGCAACCCTCCCACTCAGGGGCTTAGCTGCAGTCCAATACTTGCCTAAGTTTGTAAAATCCTACCGAGTGGTGAGCAACCCTCCCACTCGGGGGCTTAGCTGCAGTCCACTACTCGCCTAAGTTTGTAAAATCCTACCGAGTGGTGAGCAACCCTCCCACTAGGGGGCTTAGCTGCAGTTCAGTACTCGCCTAAGTTTCTAAAATCCTACCGAGTGATGAGCAACCCTCCCACTCGGGGGCTTAGCTGCAGTCCAGTACTCGCCTAAGTTTGTAAAATCCTACCGAGTGGTGAGCAACCCTCCCACTCGGGGGCTTAGCTGCAGTTTAGTACTCGCCTATGTTTGTAAAATCCTACCGAGTGGTGAGCAACCCTCCCACTCGGGGGCTTAGCTGCAGTCAAGTACTCGCCTAAGTTTGTAAAATCCTACCGAGTGGTGAGTAACCCTCCCACTCGGAGGCTTAGCTTCAGTCCAGTACTCACTTAAGTTTAAAAAATCCTACCGAGTGGTGGGCGACCCTCTCACTCGGGAGCTTAACTGCAGTCCAGTACTCGCCTAAGGTTTAAAGTTTGTACTTATCCACAAGGACGACGAGGTGAAGGTCGACCGCAACCTTCTCCTTTGGAGCTGGACCACAAATACAACGTACGCTCCATCCCTATCCGCAAGGACGACGAGGTGCAGGTCGACCGCGGCCTTCTACTCCGAGCTACGCCACAAGTACAACATACGCTCCATCCCCATCCGCAAGGACGACGAGGTGCAGGTCGACTGCGGCCTTCTTCTCTGAGCTACGCCACAAATACAACGTGTGCCCCATCCCTTCCCGTAGGGACGATGAGGCACAGGTCGATTGAACTCTCCACTTTAGGGCTACATCCCAATGAGCAAATTCCATGCGAAGGCAAATACGAACATATTCAGAAATAAGCCATGTTCAGATAGATCCTAATAATTCTAGGCGACGGATCAAAAGTATTCGAGCATCAAGGCCGAAGTAGTTTAATGGTTACATCAACCACTCGGCATCCCGAGGTAAATTTAAGGCAAGTTTAAATCTCAAAGTTTGTTCATTCGGCAGGAGGAGGGCTGGTAGGTTCAACGAATTCGTCCAAGTCGATTCCCTCTGCAATCCGAGTGGCGGCAGATATGAAAGTCTCCATAAAGGATTGGAAATCATGTATTTTGGTGTTGGCGACCTTGATCGCCGCCAGCTTATCTTCGTGGGCTTCCTTGAAGTGGACTCTTACCAAGGACAATGCCATGTCAGCACCACACCGGGCAGAGGACTTCTTCCACTCTTGCACTCGACCAGGGACTTCGTTGAGCCGAGTCATCAGAGACTCGAGGTCATTTTGAAGCATCGCCCTTGGCCAGAGTGATGAGTAGATCCATGAAACTGCCACCTTCAGACAAGTGAGGTAACTTGTAACACTGGCAACACGGGATTCCAGTCGAAGCAGATTCATGGCAGCCTCGTCGCTGACTGGAGAAACAATAGGGTCCAAACCCGTCTCGATCCATCCAGTCTCCTCGCCAAAGTTTTGGCAGAATTCTGCAGTCAAGGAGTTAGTGAGTTGACTGGACTGGACTAACTCGCAAGCAGTAGAGAAGTCGGATTAAAAGGAGTACCTTCCAGCATAAGAAGGAGCATCTTGGCAAGAGTTCTCAGATAAGCTTCCACATCATTTCTCTTACAAGCTGCGGATTCCAGCTTCTCTTTCAGAGCCATCTTATCCTTCTTCAGATGAGTTACCTCTCGGTTGGATTCAGTGAGAGAGGACTTCAGCTTGCTTACTTCTTCTTCCAGCACTCCGACCGAAGCCAGCTTCTGGTCGGCAAGGGCAGTCTTATCTTGAGCTTCCTTCTGTGCAGCTGCAAGGTCCAAGTCCTTCTTCTCCAGAGCCAACCTCATTTTCTCTGCAAAGTAAGCAATCGGATCAAACAAGAGATCGAAGAAATATTTTAAAGGACAATCGACGTGAACAGCCGACAAGCAGTTACCTTCCATACCAGCAGCTTCATCTTGAGCTTTCTTCAACTTCTGTTGGGCCAGCTCCAAGTCAAGGTTGAGGTCCCTCTGCTTCTCCTCAAATTCGGCGAACTTAGAAATGAGAGTACAAGATTTCTGCAGAAGGTAAAAGACATGTCAATCGACAAGATCAAAGATTATTTACTTTCGAGTGAATAAAACTTAAAGTTTACTTAGACCCCTGCCGACTACCCGTAGTCGACCGCGTTCTTGGGGACTAAACCCAGCGGGTGCACTTAGCGTGCCCCCACTGATTTAGAGCCCACTCGACCGGTCCGCCCGGGTCGAGTAAAAAAAGAGAAGAAAGAGAGAAGAACTATTCAGACCTCGGTCGATTGCCAGCAGTCGACCGCGGTCTCAGGGACTACACCTAGTGGGTGCACTTGACGTGCCCCCACTAGTTCAGATCCCACTCGGCCGGTCCACCCAGGTCAAGTGGAAGAAAGGAAAGTGAAAAGTACTCAGACCCCAGTCGACTGCCAGCAGTCGACTGCGGTCTCGGGGAGTACACCCAGTGGGTGCACTTAGCGTGCCCCGACCGGTTCAGATCCCACTCACCCAAGCCGAGTGGAAGAGCACAAATACTAAAGACAACAAAACACCCAGTGGGTGTATAGATTCGACCCAAACAATAAGACATTGTATGAAAGAAAATATTTCAGGTAGCATATCCTAATAGAACAAGGTTAGTCGAAAGACAACTTATCTGGACATTGGCCCGAAGAGCTGCGCTGGCATCGTAAGCAGCCTGGCTGTTCTCGTGCACCGTCTTCATCCGCTCCACCATCACCTTAGCCTGACAGATAGCCTCCGCAGCGGCGTCTGACTGGCTTTCCGGAACATGGTACTTGGTGAAGAAAGGGGCAGACGGCCCAGATGCGACAGTTTGGAGCTCCGAGGCATGGGGTTGGGCGGCTGAAGGAAACACTGGTACAATCGACGGTGCAGGGCGCTCACTCGATAATGGGACAACAAAAGTTACAAAGGCCCCACCTGCATGTTCAGGTTGTTGGACAGTTGGTTCCATCGTCAGTCCCGGCTGAGATGTCTTGCCATCCGCTACTTTTTTGTTCTTTCTGGGCCTTGGGGCCACATCTTCATCATCATCCGGAAGCTCGATAACATTGGGTGGGGCTGCAAATAAATCAGTCGACCCCAAGTGAATCGCCAGAATTTGATCGACAAAATAATCAAGAACAAGATCACGAGAATTTTACCTGGGTTGGAGGTAACCGCGTCTTCCATTTCCTCGTCTCGGTATTGGCGGGAAGAAGTTCCAGAGGTAGCAGCACTGCAAATGTCAACTTTCAGTCGGTTATGTTCTGTTTCTCGAGTCGACCAAAAGACCAGGTCAAATGATTACCCGGAGATGGTGGGAATGGTTACTTTGATTCTGGGCAAAGCCTTCGGCGGTTTGGAGGATGTGGCCTTCAATGGTTTCGGCGCAGGAGGCGGCGCAGTCTTGAGCTGTTTCGGTCCCTTCTCAGTCGGCACCGGAGAAGATGTCCGAGGGCGCTTTGAAGACTGCCTAGTCGGTGCGGCCACTAGGTCAGGGGTGTTTGCCGGGTCATGAGCGTGCTTGGACCTCCTTTCTCTGCGAGGAGGCGAGTCGATCTCTTCTTCATCACTCGGGTCGTCGCTCTCCTCGTCCTCCTTCTGCATCCGAGTGCCACTCGCCACTCTCGCCCCCGCTCGCCTCTTCCTCGACATTTTTCTCCTGCACTCCATTGGGCATCGAGTACATATCAATAAGAGCCTGAAAAGACGATGAACAAAAGAAAGACAGTCGACCGTCAACAAGATGTTACATAGTAAATCAAGAAGACACTCGACAATGCAGAATCGTACCTGTTCCGGCTGGCGCAAATGGTCGAATGGAACCACCCTCCTGGACCCCAAGGGATTATCCTTGTTGCCGGTAATACCTCTCAGCCACTTCTCCACCGTGTCCTCACTAACATCCTCCGGGTGCATTCGAGTGGAATCCTCAAGTCCTGAGTACATCCACATCAGATGGTCATGAGCTTGGAGTGGTTGGATGCGTCGACTGAGGAAGACCTCCAGCAGGTCCATACCAGTCACTCCATCGCGGACAAGTTGGACGACCCGCTCGACCAACACCTTCACCTGCGCCTTCTCTTCCGGGATCACTCTCAAGGAGGAGGGCTTCTCCACTCGAGCCATGGAAAAAGGGGGAAGTCCAGTCGAATGACCCAGGGTCGGCTGGTCCTTGCAGTAAAACCAGGTCGACTGCCAGCCCCGGACCGAGTCGGGAAGGATCATAGCTGGGAAGGTGCTCTTGTTCCTCATTTGGGTTCCAAGACACCCACACATCTGTTACACGTGCATCCTCTCATCACTCGGGTTGGCCTTCTTGACCGTCTGGGACCGACATGAGAATATGTGATGGAAGAGACCCTAGTGTGGTCGGCAACAAAAGAAATTCTCGCACATAGACACGAAAGCAGCGAGGTACACGATGGTGTTTGGAGAAAAGTGGTGGAGTTGAGCCCCGAAGAAGTTCAAGAAACCGCGAACGAAAGGGTGGGGAGGCAAAGAAAACCCGCGGTCGACATGAGTGGCGAGGAGGACGCACTCACCCTCCTGCGGCTGCAGCTCGGTCTTGTTCCCCGGGAGCCACGCCGATTCATGGGGGATTAGTCCCCCCTCAACCAGGTCATCAATGTCATCTTGACTGATTGTCGAGCGGATCTAGTCGCCCTGGATCCAGCCAAGCGGCAGGCCGGACCTCGACGAAGATCCGCCCCGGCTGGTCTTCTTCCCTTTTGCCTTCGCTGTTTCCTTCTTCGCATGCTCCAACGCCACCATCTTCTGCTTCCCCATGGCAGCGAATCGAGTTCGAGCGGGGCGACGATGCCGAGAGAAGAAGCAGGTGCAGCAAAGGAATCTGAGGAGGAGGAAGAAGAATGGGGGCGCACTGTTCAAAGGCCCCGGTCCGGCGCCTTATATAAGGTCGCTTCCGAGTGACTAACTTGTAGGCCCGGACGATCTTATCAAATCCCGCAACAGTCGTGCGCGCGATACGTGGCAAAAAAGGTGGCGCAGAGATCGAGGTGGCCTGCCTAATCCGTCCCGATTACTGCGGCCTCCCCTACCCGGCGCGCTTCCCAAAATATGAATCCCGCGAAATCCGCAGGCGGCAGAATAACCCTTCAGACGGAAGATTTTATCCATATCAACACTCGAAACTTAAAAACTAAAGTTCACTCGACAAAACCAAGAGTGGATCAAGGCGACTGAACAAGCAGTTGAAGCCATCATGAAGGTTCATTCGACCTCTGCGCGAGACACTCTCAAAGCACAAAAGCTGAATCGGAAAGATCATCAACTCCTTCTCCACTCGAACCCTGAACCATTGGGGGCCAATGATGAAGCTACGTACCTAGGGTAGGGTCATAGACCTGGCCTAGATATCCTCCCCTAGGACAGCACGCTAAAGCCAGGATCATCCAAAGGGTACCATCATCCACTCGACCGGAAACGTTCCACTCGGAAGAATCGATGTCACTCGACCATTGCAGAAGTCACTCGACGGACAAAAGAGCTAAAGCCACTCTGTATATACAACGGTCGAGCATTTACTCATAGGCTTAATTTGCATTCACAGCACTTTAATGTGTGCGTTATCAGTAACGTTCTATCTTCAATGTACCTTAAACCCTCTGTGTCGTGGGCTTGCTGGGGTCCTAGCGCACTCTATATAAGCCACCCCCTCCACAGGCACAAGGGTTCGCACCCCCTGTAACACACACGCATATAATCCAGTCGACCTCCTCCGGGCTCCGAGACGTAGGGCTGTTACTTCCTTTGAGAAGGGCCTAAACTCGTAAAACTCGCATGTACAACTCCTCCATAGCTAGGATCTTGCCTCTACATCCCTACCCCCATTCTACTGTCAGTCTTAGAACCACGACAGCTGGCGCTTGCTTATCACGCGGCCCCCTCGGACGTGTCAACGAACTCATCAGGAGCTCCTCAAAAACCCGCAGTCTCTCGGGCCGGTTTTGGGCTCGTCCAAGCTAAGGTAAACCGCAACAACAACCTTGCCCCAGCATGGGTAAGCTCATGAAGACGCGCACTCAATTAAGCATAGAAGGATAAAAGCTACGATTGTTTACATGAGGGGCTCCCCCTCTCAAAATGCTCTTACAGTCTTCCAGGGCCACGCCCAAGTTTTTACAGGGTAAACGACAGGGGAACGAGGAATCAGCCGGATATGTCGCTCGCCGCGTCTCCCATATCATCTTCTGATGCACTACTGGTGTCGCTGTTGCCAGAATTGGCGTCACCTCCACCTTCACCGGCACCGGCGTCGCCGTCGTCAACCACGACGCCTTAGTCTGCCACGACCACTACCCCGTCGTCGTTAGAAGAGAAGGCCTCAGACCTTGCCCACATCATGAGGGAGGCGCTTAGGCACCACTTGGAGGCGTGCTTCACGGCACGTTTCCCTCAGGAGGGCACAAGGCAAGGATCACCCACCGTTCAGGAGTTCATCACCGAGACCAGCCAGGAATTGCAAGACGCAAGGGCCATGCGCAGCGATCGCCGCTCACGAGGCGCAGCTTCCCATCCGGGCGAGGATGCCGGGCTGCACGTCTGCATCGACGTTCCAGGGCTCAACAGGGCCGCTTCTCAGGAGCTTTTCTGGCCTTTGAGCATGGGACGCTGCGAGGGCCCACCGCACAGCTATGTCTGCATGCCCTTTGGCCTGCCGAGCGTGTCATCCGCCTACCAGTGCAACTTGTGGCGCATCCTAGCGGCCCAGGAGGCCAGGCAGCACACCGTCCTGATGGAGATGGAGATGGTCCTTAAGGAACCACCTGAGCCCCAAAGCCTCCTGAGGCTCAGGGCCCCGGTAGCTCGTGAGAAGCAACCCTTACGCTGTGCACCTTCAGCTGCCCCAACTCTCATTCGTCAACGTAACTAGGTGACATTTTCCAAGTTCATTTAGTTGGGAGCGGCCCTCGGGCTGCATCATTCCCAGGCCGCATGGGTCCGTCCCTGTGGCATGTATCCCTGTTTATGTCTTTAGCTTACCTTGTTGGGAGCGCCCCTCGGGATGCATCATCCCCAAGCCGCTCGGGCCTGACCAAGTGGCACGTATCTCCCATGCACTTACTTAAGCCTGCTACTCTCATGTTTGATCTACCCGTGGTTACTACCTGCTCAATTGTCGCCTCCCACGGGGCCTCCTCACGCCGGCATGGTGCTGGTGCACAGGTCCGTCCATGCCACGTCGAAAAACCTGAGCGGTCGAGCTCTGTGTAACACCCCGGATGTAACTTACCATATTTGTACTCCGACTCTTGCCATTTTCGGCTCTAAGTTATGATTTTCCTTCGTGTCTGGGTTTGCCTTCGTTTTGCATTTTTTCCATGTCATGCATTTCATATCATGTCATCATGTGCATCACATTTGCATATGTGCTCGTCTCATGCATCCGAGCATTTTCCCCATTGTCCGTTTTGCAATCGGGCACTCCTACGTCCTCCTACGTCCCCTTTTGTCTCTTTTTGTGTGTGGGTGATAAACATTGTCGGAAAGGACCAAGATTTTCCAAGCGGCCTTGGTAGACCACCGGTAGACCGCCTGTCAAGTTTCGTGCCATTTGGAGTCCATTTGATACTCCAACGGTTAACCGGGGAACCGGAAAGGCCTCGTGTGTGTTGCTGCCCAACACCCCTCCAAAGTGGCCCAATAACCCATCCAAACCCCCTCCATCCTCTCGTCCGTTCGATAATGATCGCCTGGCCGAAAACCGCACCTCATTTCGACTCTCCTAGCTCCCTCTACTTATAAATATGTGCCCCTCCCGAAATTTTCGCGCAGTCCAACCCTAACCTAGTCCCTCTCCGCCGCCGGACGCATCCGCCACCGCCACCGGACCAGTTAGACGCCGCCACGAGGCACCCGGCCACCGCGCGCGCCGCCGGCCCCCCGAGGCCCGGTCGTCCGCCGCCCGCCGCCCAATCTCCCCGCGCCGCCACCGGAGTTCTTCGCCGCCCGGCCGCCTCCACGCCGCTCCCCGCCGTCGTCCGCCCTCTTCGCCGCCGACTGCCTACTACCGACTAGTTGCCGGCCGCCGCCGCCTCACCCGCCTCCAGCGCCGCCACTTTTGACCTCCGCCGCCGCCCGCACCAGTTCCGGCCAGATCCGGTCCGGCCCGACCCCGCCGGCGTCTCCCCGCGCCTCTTCGGTCATCTACCTCCAACTCCGGCCAGCGTTTCTCCGATGATCCTCGGGATCCGCGCCAAGCAAACCCTAGATCTGGAGGTCCAATTTCCATCTAAGTCTTTTCCGTGCAACACTTTCAAGCCCTGTTCAATATGCCATAACTCTGTCACCGCATCTCCGTTTTGCATGCATAATCTTCTTTACTATTAAAGGAGAATCGAATGTCGTGATGGTTCGACCTCATCGTTCTCACCACCTCCAGCGATCGCTACTTCCTCTCCTGAACTCGTGCGAGGAAAAAAAACTCTATGCAATCCCGCATTAATAAAGGGAGAAACTAAACCGGGAAACAACTGTATCCCATGAACACACGTCCCACGCCCCACCCGGTCTCCCCACCCCTGCCTCTTGATCTGCCGCCGTGTAGACCGTGCGGGCACTGCATGCCTCTCGCCGATGCTCCCCTCTTCATCCGACGCCACTTCAACGGTCTGCGGCGCCGCGCTGCCCCACACGCTACACTACCTACCCCGTGCTCGCCCTTGGACGAAGTGGAGCCAGCGGGCATCGCCCACATCACTGAACCTCGCTCCCCGCCCCTTAGGGGTCCCCCTTCCCGGAGTCAGCAAGGTTCTGTTGTCGCCTGATGCTAAATTTGTCCTCCTCAACTCTCTGCTGGCTGATTGATTCGCGAATTTGCAATTTTATTCCTACTTGATCGTGTTGCAATGATGCGGCTGAACAATGCCCCATGGATTTTGTGATTTTGCATTGCCTTGTATTTTTTGCTTATTCCTGATGTATGATCGTGTTGTAGTGATGGGGCTGAACATTGCTCGCTACTAAGTGCAGCCTTGCGTGCTTCACGATTAAGCTTGATAATCCTGCCAAATTTAGTAATTTCTGCTATGCGATATCTATTGCCTTGTTAATTAGTGAAGAGGAATCCAGAGTCATGTCATGTGAAATTATCTTTAAGGAGATAACATCCAACAAGTTAAATTATCTTGAACATCCACGTTGTGGAACAGGAATCCAGAGTCATGTCATGTGAAATTATCTTTAAGGAGATAACATCCAGCGAGTTAAATTATCTTGAACGTCCATGTTATGGAACTAATTTTTTTGCAAGGTTCCAATTCCAGTAACTTGATCACAACAGGAATCATAAGAACTTATTTTTGCTTGATTCCGGATCTTTCTTGGAAATAAGCTATTTTTTCTGCCATCATTTGCTTCACCTTGAGCATAGTTATTCAGGTTGTTTATCTATAGCAGAACTGTGTGCTGCTAGGGAAAATGGTATTTTTATTCCATGGGAACAATACCTGGCCGATGAAGTTGAAAAGAAGGTTATATGCTCTTTGTGTACCTAGCCGATGAAGTTGAAAAGAAGGTTCTATGCTCTTTGTGTTATTTATACTTATATACTAGGCTGTGAATATTAGGCTTGAGTATGCTGGATAAACATTTCAGGCTATGTCAGAGAAGCTAGACCATTTAGAGCTTGATTTGCAATCAAAATACAAGGTTTACCTTTAGTCTTGGTGGCGGCGTTGATTTGGAATTCTTACTAATTTGAGAACAAAAAATATGATTTATATTTGTAATAGCAATTGGAAGAGCTCCAAGGACTGTACAATTTTCAAAAAGTGTTAAGTACAGACATTGCAGGTACACATGTTTTCTTGTCATACGCTTGTCGAATGACTGAATGATCATTTGTATTCTTTTTTCATTCTTTTCCAGAAAAAGATATAGGAAACTGAATGCGCCCTAGTAGTCCTTGAAGAGAAGTATATGCAGGCAAGCAATATAATAAAAGAGAAGAGGTATATGATAGAAAGTCTTCTTAAAACAGGTTAGAGTAAAAGGGAACTTCTAAGTTTCTGTTACTGAATATTGATATGTTGGCTTAGTGTGATCCTTGTGAGTTGGAATACTGTCTATTTATTAAGCATGATCATGTTATATGCTTAGGACTTCATTCATGTATAATATTATCATGTGCAAAGGCACTGTTTCTTTTACCTTACTATCTGATTTGTCCGTTTGCATGTCTCCATGGGAAGAAGTGCTGAGATACTTATAGTATACATATTCAAAGGTCAACACTGTGAGCTAGGCACACATTGCATCTCCTTACACTATACACTGTCCGTGTTCACAACTCTTCATTTCATTAGATCTGAAATGCAATATGTGTCAGACTCTCATGCCTGTATATTATTTTTGTTTTCTGTTGGGCCAGTCCATTTGAAGAATCCTAATGGCCATCAGGGTTATGAATTTCTTTGGTGGAAATGATAATGTGGTTTCAAAATTTGGATATAACAAGAGGTGATCAAGTGTGAGAGGATATATAGCTCAGACTTGAAATGGTTTCTTAAGTAACAAAGTCGTGATCTGTGAGTTTTCTTTTGCTACTACCAAACAACCACCTATCTACCTACAGGTTATACTAAGGGATGCCTTTACATTCTATGCTTAGGAAATGATTTCAAACTTCCGATTCCGCAGAACATGAGAAGGGAAACAAGGATGCACGTTGTTCACATGCTAGAATTCATCTACATGCCATTATGGAGAATCTTTTAGGGAACTATACATTGGAGTGTGATTTTAGACCGGAGATTATATAAGTGATGCAATGTATATAAAGATGCATGTTATCTGTATTCAAGCGGCATGTTGATTCATGAAGATGTTTTCAATCATTTGTACGAGTAAGGAATTAGATGCTATGCACTTGATGTGAAATTAGGTTAGAATTTTTTTATGATTTATGTAATATGTGTCTGTAAAAGATGTTGATTCATGACGAATGACATTTTCAATTATTTATACGAGTAAGGAATTAGATACTATGCACCAGATATGAATTTCGGTTAGAATTTGTTATGAATTCTACAATGTGCGTTAGTCCATGATGAACCAGGGCAGAGCATAACGCGAAGGAGCCACATGGAGATCGTGGTTAATTGGTGAGACATCGACTTCAGCTGGACGGAGTCATCCAGTATGATGTATGGAGGAGATGACCACGCGATGTGGACCTGAGCCTCCGTCCTGCTACTAACCACGAGGTCGATCCGGCTGCACCCGGGCTGGGGCGATGAATAAGACCGGGGAATGCTATTCTTCTGATCTTCCCCATTGGTTGCAGGTATGCTCCTGTTGGGTTAGTCTGATTAAGAGTTACGGCTAGAGATGATTCCCGTAGATAATGTGCGCTTGTGTTTTTCTCATGTTATTTATACTGTCTTTTTTCACCACTGCATGGGTGATGTAATACTGCGTTTGAGGAAAATTTGCATCACTTCTCTCCTATTTTGATTTGTGGGTCTACTCCATTAACTAACATTGATGCTACATTTCCCTCTCTTTTTTCTAATTTGGAGTGTGGCTTTCCATAACGGTTGATTACTTAATTACTGGCTCTGCACTCTGAATTTTATGTCAGAGATGAATGGCACCCGACTGACTTAGCATGCAACACATTCTTTTTAGTTGAGGAAACAACCAATGATTCTGTATTGCATGCTAAAAATTCAGATTACAACAAATTCATAATCCAATTTTTTTAATTGAGGTCAAAGTTTTGGTCCATGCCTTGTTTTGAGGATTATAATGGTGTATTTATGTTTTGAGTACTAGCACACATGCCCGTGCTTTGCAACGGGATAATAAAATTGCATGCCTCTAGCTCATTATAAGAATGGACCAAGACCCCCACATATCCGTATTCTCTTGTATCGGCACGTGCCCACAATTTCTTTCAATGATAATTACCATCATATTCTCTTTTATTGGCACATGGAAGTCAATAAGTTATGGTGTCCTTTATTTTGAACAAGACGACTTAGCTCAATGTGCCAGATGCGGAGCAGGCCCAGTATGGGAGTGATCGAACTCACGACCTCAAAGACCAGACCACACGTCTCTAGCCACTCAAACAAACGCGTCCTGTTAACCAATGGTCGAAACATTTTTATTTAGTTTTTTGAACTTTTCAAAAACTGATAACTATGTACTGCAAAATATACTTGGCAACGTGAACATTTTCCAATTTACGAACAATTGTTTTTTTGAAAAATCCATAGATTTTTGGAGAAAGCAAGAACAAAAATTTGAATGGAACATTTCCTGAAATTCACAAACATTTCTTAAAAACATGAACCTTTTATAAAACCTACGAACATTTTTAAGTTGTGAACAGTTTTTAAAAATAGGAACATGTTTTGAGGATTCAGAAGAGTTTTAGTAAATTTTTTCTTTAATGCACACATTATTTTCAATTTTTGAACATATCGCGAAAACAAAAATATTTTTCGAATTTGGAACATTTTTAAAATGCATTTTACTAAATATTAATTTTTTAAAAAATATAGTCATTTTTTAAAAATGGGAATATTTTTAGAATTTTGAAAAAAAATTGGCACACCAAAAAAAATCCAAAGCACATTTATGCAATTCGTAACTTTTTATGAATTTTTGAATAAAAATGAAATTAATTTTTTTTGAAAATTTTGAATTTCAGAAGAAAAAAAGTAAAACAAATAGACTTAGAATGGGAAAAATAAAATAGAAATAGGAAAGAAAAAGAGAATGAAATAGAAAAAGAAAAGTCGAAAACAAAACACAAGCATAAATGGGCCGCTGAGTTTTGGGCACCCTGTGCGTACCCGAAACTATTTGCCGCGTTGTGCAGGAAATAGGATTTTTTGTTGCTACATTGGC
Source organism: Triticum urartu (assembly GCF_003073215.2). Taxonomy (NCBI): domain Eukaryota; kingdom Viridiplantae; phylum Streptophyta; class Magnoliopsida; order Poales; family Poaceae; genus Triticum; species Triticum urartu. Next base: position 401,223,355 of record NC_053024.1, read on the forward strand.
AGGAATAAATGGGCTGACTTTACGGGCTATAGTGCGCGTGGCCCATGTACGAAATTCTGCACAAGTTGTTTTTCCTTTGCTAATAGACGAACATAGAAAGTTTAGTACCATCTCGGATATACAAAAATAATAATTTTTTGGCGATGAACGGATGAAAAAATCGGAGAAACGCACCTTGCTTTATTAGTAGGTATATATAAATATAGAATAGACATAGATAGATATAGATATAGATATGTAAATTCGATACCCCGTGGCAACGCACGGGCAATCAACTAGTATATCAAAATGTTCATCTGGATGTGCTCTTCATTTTGTTCCATTGTGCCATGCTTGTTTGAGTCCGTATTGATGCCCAAATGACTGATGCAAGAGTGCTATAAAATGTTAGATGCTGATTCTTTGCAGAATATGAGCATTTGTCATTTTTGCTACATTTATTGTGTGCTGCATATGGACTTGAGCTTTACATGTGTTTTGGGCTATGCCATGCCATCTTTACAGGGGTGTATGCCATGTATTTTTGTGATCAATGTGGTGACTAGCACATGCATGCAAAGTAGCTCTCGTAATATTGCTTATTTCAGGGACTTAGAATTTCACTAAATCATTTCCCTGCTGTTATTTTTATGCCATGTATTCATGTTGCTACAGAGAGATCCATGCTTCTTTTGAGTATGTTTAGTAAGGGTGATTTAGACTTATGGTTATGCTCTATCCATTCATGCACCTGTTTGCATTTATGGAGTGCCCTAGCATGACTGAATCTTGCTCTACTTTTGCTATAAAATGTTCCTGGCAGATTGTTTACATGTTAATCAATTTTGCCAAGGATGTTGTAGTTGATCCATGCATACTATGAGATTGTTCTTACCATGGTTAGCTTCATGAACATTTCTTCTTGATGTTGATATGCTTATCTTGTCATGAAATTCCTTGTGTTGAGTGAATCGAGCTTGAAAACATGCCTTCATAACTCTGTTTTGCCATGTCCAACTTTTCTGCTAAGTATGAATCTGTTAATGAAACTTGCTATGTTTACATGGGTGCCATCATATTTTCGGTGCCATTTTGGCTTATGGTCAGTAAGGGACTTTTATTCTATGCTTTGAGTAGATTCATGCCATGCCTTGTATTGCTATGTTTTGTTCCTGTAGCATATTGTTATCTTGCTCTAAACATTGCTTCCTGATGTTAATTCCTGACATGTTAATAATTTCACAAAGTCTGTGATGCTGATATCTTTTGCACTTTTGCCTTGCTTGTTTGAACCTGCTCTTGTGTGATTTATCCATTTCTTAGTGTTCATCTTTTGTCAAGCATCTTGAGTAGAACACTGCCATGTGCTTTGTTGTTATGTTGGAGTGCAGTAGTTTAGTTTCTTGTTGCATTCTAGATGGCATCATGTTGTTAATCGCAGAATTGTGCCATTATTGTTTTGCTTGCCATTTGCAAACCGTGCATCCGATTCCGGTGATCTTTATACCATTTTCGACCGAATCAACTCATCTTTACAGTGGCACACTTGGTTTTCGAAGTTGAGGCCTGGTTCAATCTTTTCCTTCTAGAGCACGCATATGCATTGCATATCACATCCCGCATATTATGCCATGTTTTGCATCATGTTGCTTGCGCATTGCACCGTGGTTGATTGCGGTTTCCTTTGCTTGTGTTCTTTCCTTGGGTAGAGTCGGGAGACGAGTTCGTGATCGAGGAACCCGTTGAGTACGCTTACGAGGATCAGGCTTTCGTCAACTCAGATAACTTTGTAGTCAAGATGACCATACCCTCGAAATCACTTCTATCTTTACTTGCTAGTTGTTCGCTCTATTTGCTATGCCGCGATGCCTACCACCTACTATATCATGCCTCCCATATTGCCATGCCAAGCCTCTAACCCACCTTTCCTAGCAAACCGTTGTTTAGCTATGTTACCGCTTTGCTCAGCCCCTCTTATAGCGTTGCTAGTTGCAGGTGAAGATGGAGTTTGTTCCTTGTTGGAACATGGATATTGTTGGGATATCAATATTATATCTTGTTTACTTTAATGCATCTATATACTTGGTAAAGGGTGGAAGGCTCGGCCTAATGCCTGGTGTTTTGTTCCACTCTTGCCGCCCTAGTTTCCGTCATACCGGTGTTATGTTCCTTGATTTTGCGTTCCTTACGCGGTTGGGTGTTATGGGAACCCCTTGACAGTTCACTTTGAATAAAACTCCTCCAGCAAGGCCCAACCTTGGTTTTACCATTTGCCTACCTACCACCATATACCTTCCCTTGGGTTCTACGGACTCAAGGGTCATCTTATTTTTAACCCCCCCAGGCCAGTGCTCCTCTGAGTGTTGGTCCGAACCGAGCCGCCTACGGGCACTACAAAAAAAAGACACATCCGTGACATTTTGGGCCGAACGAAATTTTTTTTGTCATACATATGACACTTCTATGATGATAATTGTGACAAAACCCGGTATCATCGTAGATGTGGTGGGCTCCTACTTCTATGACAAAAAATCATGACAGAAAATGGGCTTTTCGTCCTGGGCGGGCCGGAGACGCGGCTGCATGACATTCTTTAGGCCGTCCATGACGGAAAAAACCATGGTAGAAGCGAGGGGGGGGGGATTTCGGGGAGTTCCCGGTTACGGTGGGAGGTCGGGGGCCGAGCGATGCGCGTTTCTCTCGTACACGTACGCGCGTGTGTGCGAGGCGTTGGCTCTAACTGAACCCGAGTGAGGCGTTGGGCTCTAACTAAACCCGAGCGATTACACTGCAGGCTACGCGTTACTGAACCCGAGCGATCGATCAATGGCTGTTAACTGAACCCGATCAAGTGATTCCTTGGCTACTGCTGCTAACTGAAGCCGATCGATGGGATGAACAGTGAGCGTTGCGTGGGTGGGGGGGGGGGGGTTGGATGAATAGTGAGCGGTGGCGTTGCCTCTGGATGAACAGAACCCCGTGGTGTGGTGGAGGGCTGGATGAACAGTAGACAGTGGAGGGGTGCCCGTGGAGGGGTGGATGAACAGGACCCCGTGGTGTGGAGGGCAGGATGAACAGTAGACGGTGGAGGGGTGCCCGTGGAGGGGTGGTTGAACAGGACCCCGTGGTGTGGAGGGCTGGATGAACAGTAGACGGTGGAGGGGTGGTTGAACAGTAGCCGGTGGAGTAGCGCACGGTGGAGGCTGGATGAACAGGAGCCCGTGGAGGCTGGAGGAGGTCGATGGTGGATGAACAGTAGCTCGTGGAGGCTGGAGGGGGTCGACGGTGGAGATGAACAGTATCCCGTGGAGTCCCGTTTTGTGGTACACCACACCCCTCCCGTTGAACAGGACCCCTATTTCGATCGTAGCGCTCCAACACAAGTCCGTTTCCTCCATTTTGGGGTACGCCACACCCCTCCCGATCAACAGGACCCCCGTTTCGACCGTAGGAGGTCCGTTTCCTCCGTTTTGCGGTACGCCACACCCCTCCTGATCAACAGGGCCCTCGTTTCGACCATAGGAGGTCCGTTTCCTCCGTTTTGCGGTACGCCACACCCCTCCCGATCAACAGGACCCCCGTTTCGACCATAGGAGGTCCGTTTCCTCCATTGTGCGGTACGCCAGGCCTCGTTTCCATCGCCTCTTCCGTCCAAGCCCTCCCGATGAACACGACCACACATTCCGTTCCGACCCAGCCGCGTTGCCTCCCGATGAACACGATGCATTCCGTTGCCTCCCCATGAACACAATGACGACACTGTTTCTCCGTTTCGACCCAGCCATGTACACGAGCCCTCGCCGTACGTATGCGCGAGTAGGCGTTCGAGACCCTGCCTGTATGTACACATACATGGCCGTATTTTCTTTCTTCCACCCTGGCCGCCTCTACTACGACACGTGCGCGCCTCTACATCCACCACTATATATGTACGTACACGTTCGCGACCAGAATGACAATGCCACGTACGCTTCGACCAGGTGGGTCCCGACTATCAGGCACTTCCTTGCCTGCGAAGATGTAGCTGGTGGGTCCCAGCAGTCAGGGGGCGAATCGTTTTTTTTGCCCGGACGCACTTCCTTGCGTGCGAAGATGTAGCTGGTGGGTCCCAGCAGTCGGGGGGCTGGTGGGTCCCAGCAGTTAGGGGGCGAATCGTTTTGGTTTTTTTGCCCGGACGCACTTCCTTGCGTGCGAAGATGTAGCTGGTGGGTCCCAGCAGTCAGGGGGCGAATCGTTTCTTTGCCCGGACGCACTTCCTTGCATGCGAAGGTGTAGCTGGTGGGTCCTAGCAGTCAAGGGGAAACGTTTTTTTCGCGAAATACGGTGGCCCGTCCGGTGGGTCCCTGCTGTCAGGTGGAGGAATCATTATTTTCCCCGTAATAAGGAGGCACTTCCTTGCTGCCGTCGTCGACCCAGCTGTCAGCCTCTCCACGTACAGTCCACGTCTGATGGAAGTCATTCCTTGACTACGTTGACCACGCCGCGCCGAGAGCACCAGGGCAGTGGACAACAGCGAGGCCTAGGAAGGGGACGACACGGAGTCAATGAAGACTCGACAGTTGTTTCCCACGTGGAGGGGAGTACGACTGTACGAGGGTTTACTGGTTCGTCTGCCATCGCCGGAGAATAACAGCATGTGTGGGTGAGTAGAGGGATGGCTAGGACAGCGATGGGAGTATGATCGGGCGGCGAGGCATGCGCGGCAGCACAGCCGGCCGCGAGGAGGAGGGAGCAGGCAGTCCCGCCGGTGCTTGTTTGAGCGGCTGGAGCAGGAAGAGCAAAGATTGAAGAAGCACGATGGTTGAGGGAGTCCTGGATTAGGGGGTGTCCGGATAGCCGGACTATAACCTTTGGCCGGACTCTTGGAGTATGAACATACAAGATTGAAGACTTCGTCCCGTGTCCGGATGGGACTTTCCTTGGCGAGGAAGGCAAGCTTGGCAATACGGATATTAGATCTCCTCCCATTGTAACCGACTCTGTGTAACCCTAGCCCTCTCCGGTGTCTATATAAACCGGAGGGTTTTAGTCCATAGGACGAACATACAATCATACCATAGGCTAGCCTCTAGGGTTTAGCCTCTCCGATCTCGTGGTAGATCTACTCTTGTACTACCCATATCATCAATATTAATCAAGCAGGACGTAGGGTTTTACCTCCATCAAGAGGGCCCGAACCTGGGTAAAACATTGTGTCCCCTGCCTCCTGTTACCATCCGGCCTAGACGCACAGTTCGCGACCCCCTACCCGAGATCCGCCGGTTTTGACACCGACATTGGTGCTTTCATTGAGAGTTCCTCTGTGTCGTCACCTTTAGGCCCGATGGATCCTCCGATCTTCAACAACGATGTGGTCCAGGGTGAGACCTTTCTCCCCAGACAGATCTTCGTATTCGGCGACTTTGCACTACGAGCTAATTCGCTTGGCCATCTAGAGCAGATCGAAAGCTACGCCCCTGGCCATCAGGTCAGATTTGGAAGTTTGAATTACATGGCTGACATCCGCAGAGACTTGATCTTCGACAGATTCGAGCCACAACTGAGCGCGCTGCACTGTCACGATGGGTATGACCTAGCTCTGCCGCCGAACAGTGCCCTGGAAGCCGCGCCCGCATCAGCTCCGACCCTTAGCTCAGAGCCAACTACGTCGATAGAGGACGGGTGGCTAGACCCTGCCTCGGGGGCTGCAGTCTCAGCGGCGATCGAGCCGAACACCAACCTTACCCTCTGCGAAGCCCGTGATTCTAGGGTGTCGGACTCTTCTCCGGACTCCGAACCCTCCGCGCCCCCGCCCATCGAGTCTGATTGGGCGCCGATCATGGAATTCACCGCCGTGGATATCTTTTAGCACTCGCCCTTCGGCGACATTCTGAACTCACTAAGGTCTCTCTCTTTATCAAAAGAGTCCTGGCCGGATTATGACCGGCAGGATTGGGATGCGGACGACGAAGAAATTTGACACCCACCCACCACCCACTTCGTAGCCACTGTCGATGATCTAACCGACACGCTAGACTTCGGCTCCGAAGACATGACGGTATGGACGACGATGTAGGAGACGAACAGAAACCAGTGCCCACAGGGCACTGGACAGCCACCCCATCCTATGACGTATACATGGTGGACACACCAAAAGAAGACGATGACGAGGAACGGAAGGATGCAACGAAGGTTTGTCCCCTCGAGAAGCAGTCAAAGCGGCGGCGTAAGCGCCGCCCCAAATCCCGCCTCGGCAGAAATAACGATCATACAAACCCAGCATTGGAGCAGGGCGAACCACTGCCAGACCACGGCAATACGGAGAATCAAACCGAACAAACCGATTATGTCAAAGATAATAGTCCGGATGACATAACGCCGGACAGGCACCAGGAGCAACAGAATGCCCGTCAAAGGCTTGTTGCCACCGCGAGGAGTGTGAAAAAGCAGAAGCAAAGGCTCAAGGCTGCGCAGGACACACTCCAAATCAGATGGAGTAAAGTACTCAACACAGCAGCGAAGTATGGTGGTAATCGCCCCACCAAGAGCTACCCGAAGCGGAAGTTTCTACCTGAATTCAATGAGGAGGCCCTAGATCCCCCACAACCAAAAATCAAAATGGCCACCTGGCCGGATAGACGACCTCACGGCCAACATAGAGTGGCAAACAACGCCACTCACAAGCCAATACGCGATCCACGTGAGGGCTCGCACCAAAAGGGCGGCACAACCAGATCCATCTATGGACCACGCAAGCACGCCCCAGCATACGATGTAACACAACAAACATCCAAACAACGCGGTACACCCAGATACAGGGGTGCCGCACACCCCCTATGTTTCACCAATGAGGTGCTGGACCATGAATTTCTAGAGGGATTCAAACCCGTAAACATAGAGGCATGCGACGGAACAACATACCCTGGGGTCTGGATTGAGGACTATATCCTCCATATCCATATGGCTCGAGGAGATGATCTCCACGCCATCAAGTACTTACCCCTCAAGCTCAAAGGGCCAGCTCGGCACTGGCTTAAAAGCCTCCCCGAAAACTCCATTGGAAGTTGGGAAGAGCTCGAAGACGGTTTTCGGGCAAATTTTCAAGGGACTTATGTCCGACCCCCGGATGCGGACGATTTGAGTCATATAACTCAATAGCCCGGTGAGTCAGCCCGAAAGATTTGGAACAGGTTTCTTACTAAGAAGAACCAAATAGTTGACTGTCCGGACGCCGAAGCCTTGGCAGCTTTTAAGCATAGCATCCGCGGCGAATGGCTTGCCAGACACCTCGGCCAAGAAAAGTCGAGAACAATGGGAGCATTAACAAGCCTCATGACCCGCTTTTGCGTAGGTGAGGACAGCTGGCTAGCCAGATGCAGCACCAGCGACCCAAGCACATCCGAAGTTAGAGATGAAAATGGGAAATCACGACGCAGCAAAAATAATAAGCGTTGGAATAAAGAAGACAGCCCGAAGAGCACGGCGGTAAACGCCGGATTCCGAAGCTCTCGGCCAGGTCAGCAAAAGCCGCCCTTTAAAGGCGCTAGAGATGAACTGTCCAGCCTGAACAAAATTCTGGACCAAGTGTGTCAGATCCATAGCACCCCTGGTAAACCCGCTAATCATAGCCACAGAGAATGTTGGGTTTTCAAGCAGTCCGGCAAGCTCAACGCCATACACAAGGGGGAGGATACACCAAGAGAAGATGAGGATGAGCCTCTCAAGCAAGACACTGGGGAACAAAAGAAGTTTCCATCAAAAGTCAAAATAGTCAATGTATTACACGTGATCAAGGGAAGCAAAGCGGCCCTCCCAGATAAATATGCCCAAGGGCCTATCACCGCGAAACCCTGCCACTGGTCGTCTCAACCGGTCACTTTCGACCATCATAATTACTCAGCAAGTATCCAGCGGGCAGGATGGGCTGCCCTGGTATTAGACCCAATAATTGACGGATACCATTTTACACGAGTCCTGATGGACGGTGGCAGCAGTTTAAACCCGATATACCAAGATACAATCCGCGAAATGGGGATAGACCCAACGAAAATTTGCCATAGCAACACTACCTTTAAAGGAGTAACGCCAGGCCCCGGGGCTCACTGCACGGGCTCCCTGCTACTAAAGGTTATATTCGGCTTCCCCGATAACTCCCGTAGCGAACATTTGACCTTCCACATTGCTGCGTTCCAATGCGGTTATCAAGCACTACTTGGATGCGAAGCTTTTGCTCGCTTTAATGCAATACCGCATTATGCTTCCCTCACGCTCAAGATGCCCGGTCCACGTGGCATCATTACAGTGAACGGAAATATTAAGCGATCTTTGCGCGCCGAAGAGAATGCGACTGCCTTGGCAGCCGCACACTAAAAACGGCCTCACCAAGTAAAGCATTTGATAGGTCGTCAAGACCACGGACACCGTTAGACGAGTCCGGAACTGCTATATGTAATTTGTACCGGATTGATGGCCACACCCCTATTACAAATACAAGGGGCTCAACGCGCGTAGACAAGTGGGAATTTCTACTCATTTTTAGTTATACATGGTTTCTTTAAAAACTATCTTTTTGCACGAAAACTTTTTCACCTAAGTTCCTCTCTTTTACAGATGATCATCATGCTACACCCGTCCAGGATATGGCACAACGGAGACACAGGCACAGACATGCAGCAGGGACCCTCTCCAAGGATTCTTTTTAGATTAAGACCCTGCGTAAACCTTTTTACTGTCTCTTGTTGATACACATCCCTCGAATCTTAGTACAATTGAGAAGGATGCTGACGTATTGGCATGTGGCCACGTGAGAATAATGCACGTACCTGGACACAAGGGGCTTCTTACAAAGGGCACTATTTAGGCCCAGTTTATACCATAAAGACCGAATACCTTAGGGAGTGTTCGGCGTCGCGAGTTTGGCCTTATATGCATCAGCTCCGAATTATTGTCTTTGGTTAAATGTTGGGTTTGCCCGGCTCCTGTGTTTTGGTGCCTTACATTCCGCTTTATCGGCTAAGGCAGCACCAGGAGAACTACTGTGATTGTGCCCTGGTTCATCCAGACAAGCACCTCGGTAGAGAAAGCCGAAAACTGACTGTCATGATATAACATGAAACTAGTCAACCACTCGATGACCTATCGGAATGTTAGAATTCCTCCGCCTTAATGAAGGGCTGTTTTCCGGCCAGGCATGTATGCACCCCGAGATCGAGAGAGTGCGGAGCCACCAGGGGCTATCTAGTAGCCCCACTGTCAAACTCCTATGGCTAAGTGAAAGTGCTAAAGCATTATAGTCCGGATTCCTTGTTCGCTGCGCTATCACCTCCTTAATAGGACCAAGACGTTGGGTTAAGTGTGAACACGCGTTTTTTGCGAGCACCTCCGCATTATATGCATGGGGGTTGAAGCCGACGACTGCAATCTTTCAGGTTATATACATATATACACAAACGGCCGCACAGGAGGCATCACATTACTTCCTGGCAAACGTATAAATACAGCCTTACTATATTTCATAAAAACATTGTGTTTACAATGGGAATACATTTCATTCAAACATAATATTCTTCGAGCACTAGGACTCTATCAAACGAGCACCCTCAAGAACCTCTTCAAAATAGTGCTCGGCAGCTACTCGGCCTATGGCCGAACCTTGAGCCGCAACAGTGGTAGCATCCATCTCTGCCCAGTATGCCTTGACACGGGAAAAGGCCATCCGTGAGTCTTCTATGCACGCCGACCTCTTCATCGCGTTGAGGTGTGGCACCGCACCAAGGAACTGCTGCACTAAGCTGAAATAGCTGTTCGGCTTCGGCTTCTCTAGCCACAAATGATGTACAACAGACCTCATGGCGAGTCCGGACAACCTATTAAGTTTGGCCCATTCGGCTAGCTGATCAGTCAAGGGAAGCGAATGCTCTGGAATGTTGAATTGCGACCAGAATAGCTTGTCCACTTCACGATCTAATTGATCTTGGAAGTATTCGACCGCATCGACAGCGCTCGCCGCCAAGTCCATATATGCGTCTGCCGAACTCCATAGCCGATCCAGAGGGGCATACCGCGGATCTCCGAACTTCCTCTGCAGAAGAAAGGGCTTCCCAGCCGCAATATCCCTGGCTTCGCGCAGCTCCTCCTTCGCCCTCATAGCAGAGCGACTGTCTTTGGTCGCCATAGTGGCCTTCTCAAGGTCCGCTGCCTTCACTCGGTTCTCTTCTTCAAGGAACTGGCAACGGTCGGCAGTGCCTTTCAATTCTACGGCCATCTTGGCCAACTTTTCTTTGCTTTAGCAATGGGCGGCCTTCTCGGCTCTTAACTCTCTGGCCGCCTTCAAAGCAGCCGCATTACTAACCCTCGCTTGTTCCTTGGCTCGGGCAAGTTCCGCCCGAAGGGTCTCCACGGTGGCAGCTCCGTCTGCAATCACAACATACTGAAGATACTGGCATCATGCTGCTCTTATTGTGTGACATTCACCAGAAAACATTACATACCCTGTGATTCGTCAAGCCGCTTGTTAACAAGCTCGATGTCGGCGTCTGCCGCATCCAGTTGCCGTTTTAATTCGGCAAACTCACTAGTCCGGCTAGCCACCGGAGCTTCCACCACCTGCACATAAAGGCAGTCTGGTTATTCCCTAGGACTATGATCCTCTGTTCGCCGCCGTTCTCGACAACAACCAGAGTCTCAGGGGCTACTATCTACACAGGGCACACCTAACATGTGCGGTACTATCACATATTATTTCACGTACCTCAAAGCCTGTCAGTAGACTCATAAAGGCTTCGTGTAATCCGCTTTCGGCGGACGAAATTCTTTCCATCACCGCACCCATCAGCGTACGGTGTTCTTCTGAGATGGCCGCTCGCCCCAACAGCTCCCTCAGAACGTCCGACCGCATACCAGATGATGCTGGACTCTTTTGTTTGCTCTCTTCTAGCGCTGGACGCCGGGGACTTCGAGGGTCTATGGGATTATGTTCTGGCCTCACCGGATCCAGAGAGGCCCTCCGTGACGACACTTCGGGGTCGCCCGCTTCTTGAGTAGAGGAGTCCGAGGGAGGCGTTTCGCTCTCCATCATCTCCGGAAGAAGATCCCCCAAAGACGAGCTCAGCTGAGAAGGGCTAAGACCAGAACTGCAAGAGATGTGCGGCGGTTATTTTCTCAGAAGAAAGATAGTATACTTTCACTATTAAAGTATTTTTGGATCACTTACGACTCGTTGGAGGGCTGATCCCCCCGCGGACTTTGTGCGGCAAGAGCACCCCCCGAGGAAGGACCCTCTGTTGAAGACTTCTTCTCTCGTTTGGAGGCCTCGGCTTCCGGATCCTCGGAAGCAGTCCTCCCCTGGTTATTCTCCTTTATGGAGGCGCTCATTACCTCGGTTGGAACGGGCAGCGATGGGGGCCCGCTTCCGCCCATATTATTCCCCCCTGTATCTTCCTTCGAGGGCTCCGGGCAAGGTGCGAGCTCGAGCATCTTTTCCAATACTGGATTTTCCAAACCCTCAGGGAGGGGGCCGAACACCGAATCATCTTCGCCTTTGTTAGCCAGTCCTGGTCAAAGAGCGATCTCTCAGAAATAACTTCATGATGAATAAAAGACGGTGTGTTTAGCTAGAGGATTTATTACTTGTTTGGCAGCGCAGTTACTGCTCAGGCCCACGTCCTCGGTAGTATCCGGACACTCTATTTGAGGTCCGAAGAATGACTTGTACATCTCCTCGTGCATTAGGCCGAGGAAACTTTGAATGGCACGCGGTCCTTCTGGGTTGAACTCCCACAAGCGAAGGGGCTGGCGTTTGCAAGGTTGGACTCGACGAACCAGCATAACTTGCATTACCACAACCAAATTAAAATCTCCCTCGAAGAGATCTTGAACGCGGCTTTGCAGTATAGGCACGTGCTTAGCTGGACCCCAGCTCAGACCTCTGCTAATCCATGACATTAGTTGTGGTGGGGGGCCCGAGCGGAAAGCGGGGGCAGCCGCCCACTTGGCACTTCTGGGAGCCGTGATGTAAAACCACTCCCATTGCCATAATCCGGACACCTCTGGAAAGGAACCTTTCGGCCACGGAGCTCCTGCCATATTGCCTATTGATGCGCCTCCGCATGATGCATGTTGCCCCTCGATCATCTTCGGCTTCACTTCAAAGGTCTTGAGCCATAGGCCGAAGTGTGGGGTAATGCGGAGGAAGGCCTCACACACGACAATAAATGTCAAGATGTGGAGAAAGGAGTCCGGAGCTAGATCGTGGAAATCTAGCCTGTAATAGAACATCAAACCCCTGACGAAGGGATCCAGAGTGAGGCCTAGGCCTCGGAGGAAGTGGGAGATGAACACAACATTCTCGTTGGGTTCAAGAGTGGGGAGGACCTGCCCTCGAGCAGACAGCCAATGCAAAACCTCGGCGGTCAGGTATCTGGCCTCCCTCAACTACTTGATATCCTCTTCGGTGACGGAGGAGGGCATCCACCGGCCTTGAACGCTGGATCCGGACATGATTGAAGATCCGGAGCACCTGACCTGGGCTTTGGTTGTTAGAACTCGAGGCGGGGGAGGGGATCGATTGAGCACGAGAGGGAAAAAGCGAAAACCTTGTCCCTTTATAAAGAGGGTGAATATCAAGCTTCCTCTCCGCAGCCATTTGGGACTTGCCTATAATCTAGGAGTCCTAGACACGGTTGGGTTACCCACGACTGTATTAATGAGAATTCCATAATTTGGGGGACACGATCTCTTCTTTGACAAGACATGTCGAGAAACCGCCTCGCGTTATGTGTGGGGCTGGTTGAAGAAAAACGGTTCGAATAAGCACCGGGCCATGGCATAATGTCATGTTGCCAAAACGTGTCAGCAGATTAAGATTTGTGTAAATGTTATTCTCTCTACGACAGTATGTGGAACTTATTTTGCAGAGCTGGACACTATCCTTGTGTTCAAAATCTTCTATGAAGTATTCAGAGGAGGAACCCGCCTTGCAATGCCGAAGGCAATCTGCGCGTCGGACTCGTCGTCATTGAAGCCTGGTTCAGGAGCTACTGAGGGAGTCCTGGATTAGGGGGTTTCCGGATAGCCGGACTATAACCTTTAGCCGGACTCTTGGACTATGAAGATACAAGATTGAAGACTTCGTCCCGTGTCCGGATGGCACTTTCCTTGGCGTGGAAGGCAAGCTTGGCAATACGGATATTAGATCTCCTCCCATTGTAACTGACTCTGTGTAACCCTAGCCCTCTCCGGTGTCTATATAAACCAGAGGGTTTTAGTCCATAGGACAAACATACAATCATACCATAGGCTAGCTTCTAGGGTTTAGCCTCTCCGATCTCGTGGTAGATCTACTCTTGTACTACCCATATCATCAATATTAAATAAGCAGGACATAGGGTTTTACCTCCATCAAGAGGGCCCGAACCTAGGTATAACATTGTGTCCCTGCCTCCTGTTACCATCCGGCCTAGACGCATAGTTCGGGACCCCCTACCCGAGATCCGCCGGTTTTGACACCGACAACGGCCGTTGGATGGACATCCAACAGTCAGTGCTTGTGCGTCAACCTTTTTTTTAGGAAAGCCTCAAATCTATGGAAAACAACATATAGCCCATCTGCCATTATTTCTAATAATTTACAGCCCATTTGCTAATTCTTAAGGATTTTTTGGAGCCCATATTGTGGCAACTGTTGAAAAATTATACAAAATTTTGCATATTTCGGTGTGGTCCGAACTGTTTTTAATCCCAAAATTTCAACTCACATTAAAACCGATTTTAAAAATAAATGTATATCAATATAAAATCCAACAAATTCTCCATGCATAAAAATTAATGTAATTTAAAATATTGAAATAAAAAAAAGATATTTGAAACTAATTGCCGGTTTGATGTGTTTTAAAAATGTACAACCCATTTCTCATTACTGATGGGCCATTTTCTCGGCCAACAGAATGAAAGCTCTCCTCGTCTTGAAAGATTTGCAGCCCAACAGGCCTGACAAAGCGACTTACTTGGCAAATCACAAAAAATTGGGCTATGGCAGTGGACCCAGCTGTCAGCCTCTCCACGTGCAGTACTCTTCCGATGGAAGTCGTTCGTTGACCACGCCGCGCGGAGAGCACCACGGCGGCGGACGACGGCGAGGCCTAGGAAGGGGACGACGCGGCAGTGGAAGCCCGCGCAGAGAGGACTACGAGGGTTCACTGGTTCAGCTGCGGTGTGAGGCTATCATCGCCGTAGGGCCTGGCCAGCGATGGGAATAGTAGGGGGTGGTGAGGCCTCTGCGGCAGCACAGCCGGCCAGGGGAGGCAGGAGCGTGCGGCACGACCAGCGCTGCTTTGGGCGGCTGGAGCAAGAAGACCAGAGGTTGAAGAAGCACTACGGCCATTGGATGGACATCGTACGGTCACTGGAGTTAGAATTGTTCATATTGACTAAGTTGACAAAGCCCTTCATCCCCGTGAACTTAGTAGGCCCACAAGTCAGCCTCCCAGCAAGGTGGGTCCCAGCTAGCCGGGGGAGTATTTATTTTTTTGTGCGTAATAAGGAGGCACTTCCGGTGGGTCCGAGCTCACAGCGGGGGGAACATTTTTTTCGCGAAATACGGTGGCCCGTCCAGTGGGTCCCAGCAGTCAGGGGGAAATTATTATTTTTTTGCACAATACTGGTGGCCCGTCCGGTGGGTCCCTATTGTCAGGTGGAGGAATAATTATTTTCCGTGTAATAAGGAGGCACTTCCTTGCGGCTGCCGTGGACCCAGCTGTCAGCCTCTGCACGTATAGTACTCTTCCGATGGAAGTCGGTCGTTGACCATGTTGACCACGCCGCGTCGAGAGCACCAGGGCGGTGGAGGACGGTGAGGACTAGGAAGGGGAAGACGCAATAGTGGATGCCCACGCGAAGAGGAGTACGAGGGTTCACTGGTTCGGCTGCGGTGTGAGACTGCTGTCGCCGCAGATTAACAGGCGGTGTGGGTGAGTAGAGGGATGGCCTGGCCAGCGATGGGAGTAATAGGGGGCGGTGAGGCCTCCGCGGCATCACAGCCGGCCACAGGAGGCAGGAGCACGCGGCACGACCGGCGCTGGTTTGGGCGGCTGGAGCAAGAAGACCTGTGGTTGAAGAAGCACTACGGCCGTTGGATGAACATCGTACGGTAACAGGAGCTAGAATCGTTCATATTGACTAAGTTGACAAAGCCCTCCGTCCCCGTCAACTTGGTAGGCCCACAAGTCAGCCTCCCACTATGCTGGGTTCCAGCTGGCAGGGGGAATATTCATTTTTTTATGCGCAATAAGGAGGCACTTCCTTGCGTGCGAAGATAGCTGGTGGGTCCGACATGTCAGCGGGGGGCACTTTATTTCACAAAATACAGAGGCCCTTCCGGTGGGTCCCAGATGTCAGGTGGAGGAATCATTATTTTGCGTGTAATAAGGAGGCATTTCCTTGTGTGCGGCCGTGTACCCAGCTGTCAGCCTCTCCACGCACAGTCTACTTCCGATGGTGTCGTTCGTTGACCATGTTGACCACGCCGTGCCGAGCGCATCCAAGGTGGTGGACGACGGCGAGGCCTCGGACAGCAATGAGCCGGAGATGGGAAGACGCGGGAGTAGAGTCGCAAACGAAGAGGTGTACGAGGGTTAACTGGTTCTAGTGTGGTGTGGTTCGGCAGTCGATGGAGAAGAATAGGAGGTGTGGAGGGGTGGAGGGATGGCCTGGCCAACGGTGGAGTAGCGCTTCATAGCGAAGCGTGCTAAGCAGAGCTGCTAGCAGCAGGAGGCGGGAGGTGGTCCCGGCGGCGCTGGAGGAAGAAAATGAGAGATTGAAGATGGATGCCTGTCGTTGGATGTAAATCCAACGGCTAACATGTCAGAATCATTTGTTTACTAAATTGGCAACGACTTGCATTGGCTTCGACCTATTGGCCCACATTTCAGCCTCCAAAAATGTGGCACGTATTCAACCCATTTTTTCAGAATTTACAGTCTTTTTTTGCGCAGTAGAATTTACAGTCAATTTGATCCTTTTTTAATTACAGCCATTAGCTGGGCTGGGTGAACAAATAATGTAGCGTCCATGCGGCTCGTTTATTTTATTTCCTAAAAAATTACAGGCCATTTGCACTTTCTCGAAATACATGATTTTGCTGGGCTGATTCTAATTATAATGTTGGGTTGGGCCAGCAATGTTATCAAAAAATAAAAAGGGGCTGAGCATTTTGTTATAAATATATTTAAATAATAAGTGATATTATTACATTCATCCTTAAATCTTACCAAGCTTTTGTACACAATCACTAGGATTTTCGTGCCAAAACAATCCATGACTTTATTTGTAAAGAAATTATTTTTATAAGTTAATAAGATGAGGGATATTGTTTTCTTACATATGTAAGTATCTGTTAAATATATGATGACCATAAAAATAATATATAATAACATATGAAATATTTTTTTTAGAAAAACAGGGAGCATCTCACCGGTTCCATTGCTGAGAACGAAACCACAACATATTCTGATACAGCAGCTCAAAGAGCAGTTCAAAAGCAAAGGTAGAAAAGCTACAAACTAGGGGGTGGCTGAACAAGTTCTCTGAATAACACAAATCACCCGAGCGGTGCCAAAGGCAGAGCAGATAGAGCACTCAAATGACACAAGGAGGGTCCAGCGAAGCCTTCATGGTCTTTAGCCGAGGGGCCGTGTCAGCCTGCGGCGACCAGTAAGCAAGCGGAGAGACCGAGCTGGAAGGCGTAGCATGGTGGATGTCCCTCTTTTTCGGTGCCAGGTGCCCATCATCATCATCAGAGATCTTGAGACAAGCCCACAGGTCCACCCCAGAGCAGGTCGAGCCTTGTTCAGCAACAAGTGATCGCCAACGGTTTCTGGAGGGATCTTGTTAGGGTTTCCACGAAGCTCATCAACTTGTCCTTGTCCGATCCGGAGGAGAGAATCGCCCAGTTCCTCACCATGTTCCTGATCAACCTCAAGACCCGCGGAATGGAAATCCAGGAGGTATTACTGAAAATCATAGCATTTCTATATTTCCTGAGGCACCAAAGGATAGCGGAGCTAACAATGTTTAAAATTGAGCACTTTTTGGTAGCAATCCAGAATCTGGCGACAGATTCGAAGGATGAGCCAATCTGACTAGAGAAATATTCCTCAATGTGGGCCCAGAGATGTAATAGGTGAGAACAAGACTCTTGTTCCAAGCAGTAAACACAATCAAGGGGTTTGATGATGTGTCTCTTCCTAAGGTTATCCCTAGTCATCAATTTGTTTTTGTAGAGAAGCCAGAGAAATACATGAATTTTAGGGGGAACTCTCAATTTCCAGACGGCAGGGATAAACACGGGTTGAACCCCTCTAAAGTTGATAACATGATAGAGGGAGCTGGAGGAATACTTCCCCTTATTTTCCAGCTGCCAAATCAGGGCATCCGGCTCGGCAGTAAAGGTAATGCTTTTGTTAAAGAGAGTTTTAGGCATTGACCGTCCCAAACTTCATTGACATTTTTGTTAAGCTCACTTCGGACAGAGTAAATAGACCAAAATTGGACTACTAGGGGGGATGTGCCAAACCAACTATCTTCCCAGAACCTTGTTCTGCTCCCATCCCCTATGTTCCATCTGTAGCCAAATTTCACAGCATGCATAATAGATTTTAATCCTTTCCAGAATCTAGAGGTCTTAGGGTTGGAGGAAGGGACAAAAATATTAGGTTTATTTCCTAGGTATTTATGGGCAATAAGAAGCTTCCAGGGTTTCAGGTCTTCCTCATAGAATCTTTTAATCCAAGACCCTAGAAGACAGATGTTAATTTCTTGGAGGTTAGGTATGCCTAGGCCTCCAAAATCTTTTTTCATAGAGACTAGGGCCCAATAAGCAAGGTGTAGCTTCCTATTTCCCTCAAAATCATTCCACAAGCAATGAGACATCTGAGAATTGATGAGGTTCACTGCCCATTTAGGGAACTTGAAGAAGGAGAGAAGATACACTGGAATGCTAGCCAAACAAGCTTGTATGAGGATCAATCTACCTCTGTAAGAGAGAAGTTTGCCCCTCCACCCAGCAATCCTTTTAATGATTTTAGCCAGAAGGGGCTGGATATCCTCTCTCCTTAGTTTATCATAGTGGAGAGGGATACCTAGGTACTTAATGGGGAAGTTACCTTTATTACACACTAGAATAGAGAGGAAGTCAGCTAACTCCTGATCATCCATGTTGATAGGGATGAGTTCACTTTTAGAGTAGTTGATTCTCATGCCTGAGACTTGTTCAAACCAGGTTAGAACAGTTTTCAGATTGCTAGCATGTGTGGAGTCATTGTCTAAGAAAAGGATGGTATCATCTGCATATTGAAGGCAGATGATGCCACCAGGGCAGACCTCAGGACAGAGCCCCGCAATCAGACTATGATCAGCAGCTTTGCTCATCATTTTAGTAAGAACGTCCACTACTAAATTAAACAAAAGCGAGGAGATGGGGTCACCTTGCCTAAGGCCTTTACCAGCAAGGAAAAAATCACTTTCACAGTTATTTAACTTGACCCCAACAGACCCCCCATGAGTAAGTTGCTGCATCCAACTCTCCTCTATGAAAGGCTTGGAAAAGATCTAAGAGATCATTTTTCACCAAGTCCCAAAAATGCTTGTAAAATAAGAAGGGAATCACATCAGGACCAGGAGCCCCATCAGGATAAGAGCTAAAAATGGCTTCCTTCACCTCTGTCTCTGAAAAAGGGGCTTCTAGCAGCTCATTTTCAGCGGGAGTGACTTTTTCAGAAGCAGAGAAAAAATTGTTTTGTAGAGAGAACCAGAAGGGTTTTCTTTCTTAAACAGGTCTTTGTAGAAGTCACTAGCCACTTTCATCATCTCATCTACCTCAATAACAGGGCCATTAGGGCCATCAAGGGAGTGAATGAGGGTTTTCCTCCTCTTCTGATTAGCTACTGCATGGAAGTAAGCAGTATTTCTATCACTTCCAACATATCTAGTAGAACTGTGGGTTTTCCTTCTGACAGGGCAATTCTCAACTTTATGGGTAACCATTTGGAGATAAAACAACTCTTGGGCTTGACACATTTATCCAAATGATGCCCTGGTTCCCCACAGTTGTAGCAGATCACCTCAGAGTATGCCATAAGGCCCGAAGCAGGGGCAGGAGCATTTTTTTGGATGTCCTATCTCTTCTTTTGCTGATTCTTGCCTTGAGATTTCCCACTGATCTGAGAGTCAGAACCACCAGCAGATTGATCTTGGGCAATTACAGGAGCCTGCCCAGATTGTGCCCCCATTTGGGGCGGAGGTGGGCCGTACCACTACCCAACCGGCGCTCCCCCCCCATTGTGATAGGGCAAATTCATCGGAGTTCTTGGTTCTTGCTCATCCTCCAGCCAGATGTTGTCCCTCAGGAAGCAGAAATAACCACCAGACAGCTCAATTGAAGAAGATTGCAAGCCTAATTTCAATCTTCTGCAGGTTTGGGGGAGAGGTAAGGTAGGGGATCCACCTGCTCCAGCTCCGGTGGCGTGCTAGTGGGCAGGAGTCCAGCCAAGCATTCCCATCTCACAGCACGGCGTGGATCTCCTGAATTCACATCTCCTTTCGCCCATCGAACGAATGCAATCGGCGGCTCACTGGGGTGGGGCATCCTGTGCTTCTCCGAGAAATCACCTTCGAAGTAGATCCGCAGGGCTAGATTCAGCAGCTCCCAATCCACATGATCCTTGCACATCCGAGCATACCTTCGCGAGTGAGAGAACGGATTCGGTCCCTCCTCGGCTTCCTCCCTCGCAGCTTCCTCCTCTGCTTCGCTCCATTCGCGCGTGCACTGGGTCCAGGAGAGAGCGTCGTCGCGGATCCGCATCGCCCGCTCCCTCCATCTCCTCCCTCGAGTCTCCCACAGCACCGCCGGCGCGATGGAGTCGAGCGGCTAGAGCATCCACGGGAAGGCTTTGTAGACATGTGGGAGATGTATCTTGTACATCTGCCTGTCTTCCGGCCATTCCCCCGTGGATATGGTCGGCGACTCCATGGGACGCGCGAGCGGACTTGCTGAGGGGGGCAGGCGCGCCGAGAGTCAGGAGGCGGGGGGTGGCGGCGAGATCTATTTGCCAATTACTCCCTCCTTTTCGGTTTATAGGGCTCAATTCAAAAATCTCACCAACCAAGGTAGATGATGAATGGTGGAATACTTTTTGTAGTTTGCAAAAGCACCTAATTAATGCACTTGTTTTCCTCAAAAATTATGTTTATCAATGCATAAATTGTAATGCATGCATGCATAAAGTACATGCATTGGTCAATTTTCTCTTAATACTTGCATGCAATGATTTAATGCACCTTGGAATCTGAACATGTGATGGAAAACAACCAAATTGAGCCTTATAAAATTGAAAAACTAAAATTTTGAGATAAGCCCTATAAACCGAAAAGGAGGGAGTATGTGAACTAAATAGTCAACATATAAAATAATTTAAATATTTATAGTATAGTTAGAAGGGAAACATAAGTTGGACCTCGCGTTCCTATTCCTATATAGAAAAATAGAACATACCTCTGCGTTTTCTTCAAAAAAATACATAAATTGGGCTGCCAAAAATAAAACCTCGGATGGGAGGTCCATGGGCCGGTCGATACATGACGGCCCTAAGAAAATACAAACAGGCCTATGGACCTCCCATCAGAGGTCGTGGGCTACGCATGTTAAAAATGAAAGCCTAGATGGGGCAGCCCAAAACCACGTCCAACACTTGCCAAAACTTCGTCCCTCGTTTTCTCTGTGTTTCGCACACTCGACATTGTGTGGGCATTTTGACTGTGCATCATATGAAGATGTGCTATGCATGAATGTTGATCAGCATGATGTTAACTGGCTGGTAGTTCCATTTTCGACCATGAATAAAACTTCCAACATGATGTTAACCCTGTTTGAAAAGGCCGTGTTAATATAAATGCTCTGCCTCTGAAATTGTAGTTTCTTATCTGAAACTGAACTTGCAGTTTCTAATCTGAAACTGAAACTTGCAGTTTCTTCTCTGAGAATCACATTGTCTGCACTTTTATACTCCTATGAAACTACATTTTTCAAGTGCTAAAAATAGATCTCTAGAATTCATAAAATACTTCATATGCTCAATACTGCAAATCTGAAATTCAAAAGACATTCATATCTGAAAGTACTCTCAAAATACACAACACAAAACACAATTCACAACCTACAAATACCGACAACCCTAAGCTCCTCCTGACAATTCACAACCTGCCCGACTATTGGGCTGGGGGGGCAGCCCCCTCCTATTCCTCGGCGGCAGACAGCTGCCCCGTGAGATGATGGGAACGCCGAGGGAGACGATGGCGGGGAAGCGTCGTCGGGCCAACTACTTTTCTCCTCTTGCAGTTGGGTTCGGTCGACGAAGACTCCACTGGCTCGCTCTGGCAGGACACCCTCACAAACGGCACCCTGTAGATGCTCGATCCTTCAATCTCTGGTGGATGCTCCATCTGGGATCGATACTCTCACCACTGCTCCCTCATAATCGAATTCGGTGAATCTGTTTGCTCCATGGCCCAGAGGAGCAGCTCTATGTACTCCGGCGCGACTCCCTCCAGGAGTATCGCCGCCTTTTCGCTCTGTTGCAGATATTTGGCCATGGATGTCGCCGTCGCCGCTAGTTGGTCCTTGTTGTCAAACCAAGACTGTATCTCTAACATCCTAGCTAGCTTCACAGGGTCGGCGTATGCGATCCTCACGTATCAGTTGTACTCCTCCATTGATCTACTTCTCCACAACACCTTCACTCGCCGGCGGTGGTTTTTGAATGGAAGAGGACAGGAGCAGCGCTGGTTTTGGATTAGAACGGGAGAGGAGCGATGCTGGTTTTGGACTAGAACAGGAGAGGAGGGGCGGTGGTTTTGAAATGGAAGAGGAGAGGAGAGGCACTGCATTTAGATTGGAACAGGAGAGGAGCGGCGGTGGTTTAAGAGGAGAAGAGCGGAAGAGCGGCGCTGGTCTTGGAAGTATTTTTTTGTTGTTTCGCGTATTTTGGGTCAAAGTTTGACCACGTACTGTATTTGACAAGCAAAATGTGAATGCATGTCACCAAAAATTGTACCGTTTGGTTCGTATCTGAATGTACTTTCAAATTATACTCCCTCCATTTTTTTATACAAGGCCACAAACTCATATTACAGGTACCAAGGTAAAAATCAATGCTATGTTTAAGTCAATGTTGCTAGCTAGCTTGTCACCTTGATTGTCGTGTTAATTAATGTGATTTTTCTCTCCCAAGCACAACAAGCCAACCCTCTTACTCCTCATTGGTTGATTAATGTTGGGAATGCAAGCTAACCTTCTCACTCCCGCATGCACACAAGGGATATTAATGTCCTTGGGTGCTAGTATGAGGCAAACACGATCAATTTTGCCTCAATTAATGTTAGTGGCCTTGTATAGTTGCAAATTGTAATTTTGATAGTGGCCTTGTATACAACATATAACATATATTTTATGTGCGAAAATCATGGTCAATTATGACCCAGAATAAAAGGGAGACTAGTTAATGTGGGGTCGCTTTCTTAATTGAAGGGTAAATTGATTTTTATTTTGATCCAGTCAGAGCGCGCCGGCCCTCTCGTCCAATCCTAAATCGCTGCCGCACGCTCCTCTCCCTCTTCTCCATTGCAAAACCACCTCCTCTCCTCTCCATCATCTCCATTCCAAAACCACCGTCTCGCCTCTCCCTCTTCTCTATTGCAAGACCACCGTGTCTCCTCCGTTTTCTATACGCTTTGCTCCATGGCGCGGGCGCAATCCATGGATACAAAATTATTATACTGTATACTATTTAAAAGTCGAGGGCGGGGCTTTTCCTACGCGGTAGGCGGCGGGGCAGTTCTGCCTAGTCGGTTCGACAAAGACGCGAGAAGACGAGGGAGTAGGCTGCTATAAACGTAGGGTTGTGTGATTTGACAGCGAGTTACTGCTGGACAGGTGGGGCCCCGTGATTTGACTTGCCATTATCATTTAACTACGGCGCTACGATCGGCGTGAGTCTCCCAGATTCCTAACCACCTCCATACAGGTGCCTCTCCCAATGCTCCACCATGTAGTAGAGGCTGGCTCTTGCTTGAGAGCCCACTTCTCCACTTTTTCCTTGCCTCTCTTTCCTCCACATATGCAAAAATGCCATGTAAAGCGCACTATTGTACTTACTTTTACTTGCTCCTACAGGTGCTTAAGCTTGCCACATAGGCATAAAGTCTGATGTGGCAAGTTAATCAAGAAGAGAGAGACTAGTTTGGTGACCCAAGGAAGAAACGGTGCTAAGCGCGTGTACCTAGGTGAAAAGACAATTTTGAGTCTATAGCTAATTAAATGAAGCAAACTTAGCAACACCATTTCATTGGAAGAGGTCACTCATTGGCAAATGCAATAAATACACGCGCTTACGAGCACCGTTTCTTCCTTGAGTACGAAGAAAGAGATAGAGAGGAGTAACAAAAAATACACTTATAGCCAACCTTGTTGTAGTATGAGTGACTAAGTGATGACTATGAATGACATGCCAACATCAGATAGCCTAACGCGCCGTGTTAAATCTCCAAGGGCGCGACCGCGCGAGCGACGCGACGGTCGTGGTAGGCGCGACCATGATACGGGCTACTGGCAGCCCTTGGATCTGAGATCAAACGGTTGCATGCTAAGTTGCTGAAAATTTGTAGAATAACCCTCCAGGATAGGATATTCACCCATAGATCTAGAATCACGCCATGCAACCGTTAGATCTCATATCCAAGGGCTCTCGGAAGCCCGTATCATGGGAGAATGGAAAGCCACTACCCTGCCGTTCGCACGCTGGCAGTTCGCTCCTACTCGTCCCCGCACATCCTTCAATACTACGGCGGTTCGCTCCTAGTCGTCCCATCCATTCACATTACGGTAGTTCCAATAATCCTAACCCTCCTCCCAAACCCATGGCGTCCCAAATCTCCATGATCGGCGGTGAGTACAAGGTTAGAATCATCACCGGCGATGAGTTCGACGTCATCTACACCCGTTCTTCCGCGACGGTGAAAGGATGCCTTTCTCGCTTCAGACGCATGTTCGAAACTCAGATGATGAGTGGGTTGCTGGGCTAGATGTTGAGTACACCACAGTCCTGGGACGAGAGAAGGATCTAAGGGACGAAGAGAGGAAGAAGCCCGCCGTGATCCAGGTTTGCGTGCATGACTTATGCTTGGTCTACCACATATGCCATGCCGACGTTGAGTGCTAGGATTTTAAGGACTTCCTCGGGAGAAACCTAGTCAAATTCGTTACTGTAGACTTTGGTAACGACAAAGAAATCCTGGGTCGGATAGGCCTCGTTGTAGGCAACCCCTTCGACCTCCAGAAGAATCGGCTGGTGCCCTCTCGCCAGCCTTCAATGTTGACCCTGGCAGGAGCCATGGATAATCCTTCGTACGGTAAACTGGTGAAACCTCCATACACGTTTCATCGTCATGCTTGGCAGCGGAATGTACTAGATATAGACCACATCTAGTACGCTGCAATGGATGGCTACCTTTGCTTCAATATCTACAAGGGTTGGATGAAGAGCAACAGCCAAGTGTGCGGTTCAAGCAAAGAAGTATCGGCCAAGAGGAAGAGAGACAAGGACGAAGTCGAGGACGTGGACGAGGACTCTGAGTAAGGTGGCAGTGTCGTTGCTCATGGTGGTTCTAATGCAGTGTCTACCGGAACAGTTGCAAAGTTTAATTTCAGGTGTGCTTAATTTAATTTGAGGGGTGTGTTGTGCTGAGCCCCCAGCAGAACTATGTTATGTTTCTTCTCGTTACTTTAACTCTTCAGTACGTACATACTAGTATTTCTTACATTTCATATTTTAGTTGGTATAGTACTACCACTCGTTTCTTCACATTATATACGTACAATATATATGGCCAACATCATATAGCCAGCAGTTTAGTTGTCAAAGAATTTCAGGGTGCTTAGTTTTGTCAAAGAATTCCAGGATGCTTAGAGGGTGCTTGGATCCAAGTGACTTATTTTAGTCTGACTAAAAATAGTCTCTTTAAGAGGCTAAAGCTCCAAGCACCCCTGACTAAAGAGGGGCTAAAACTAGTCTTGAGACTAAAAATTTTTAGTCAGGGGTACCCCTACTAAAATGTGGATTAGTCCTCTCTCTACTCATTTAACTCCTCTCCTTTAACACATGCGAGTTCTGGATTGGAGGGTTTGGAGGATAATAAATGCTCATTAACTTGATTTTAGCCTTTTTAGTATTTGGATCCAAGCATGGGTGAGGCTAGCATGTTTTAGTCCCACTACTTTTAGTCATGGGACTAAAACGTATCCAAGCACCCTCTTAGTTTTATTTGAGGGGTGGGTTGTGCTGGACACCATTATTGTGACTAGCCTTTTTAATAGTACTATATGCATAATTTGGCGATGAGCGCTCTCTATATGTACCACATTTTTATTAATTTCAAGTTTTTCTCCATGGCGCAATCCATCGATACTACTGTTGTACAAAAGTATACATTTTCTAAAAGGCTAGAGGGCGGGGCAGTCTAGCTTGGGCGGTTTCACGAGAGGCGAGGGCCTTTGTGATTTGACGGCTCATTACTGCTGGAAGGCGGGGCCTTGTGATTTGACTGCTTGTATAAATGCGCCGACGACCTGATCGAGGAGGAGCAAAGAACCGTGCGGTATACTCAAGTTTTCCACTGGAGTAGTACTGCGACGGAGGAGCACGAAACTCGACAGCCCAGTGCCATATGGCGATAAAAATGATCTAATTTGCTAGTCATCTCATTGTTAGCATTGTTCTATTCATTCCCTCAAAAAAAACATTGCTCTATTCATGCCTCGCAGAGAACGTGACACGTGCGGTGAAACACCCGAAGCAAAAGATGAAACACAGGAGCAAAAGAAGAAGGAAGATTATCACCCCAAATGATCTAATTCGCCACGGAGTCATAACTGCTTCTTCATCGCCTGCACGACCTCCATCTCCTTGCGTGTCTCCTCCGCCATCTTCATCATTGTGTCCATGACGCGGCACTTCTCGACGCGAGCCTTCGTCATCTGTTCCACGGCCATATTACGTACCTTGACAGCAGTCGGGTGCTCGATGCGGAGCTTCGCCAACTCTTCCTTCTGTTCCATGGCGAGGGCCTGCAGCATCTTCATCGAGGAACTACTATTCTCATACAGCTTCTTCCAGCCGGCGTTCTTCTCCTTCAACAGGTCGATCTCGTGGCAGAGCTTCGCATTGTCCTCCCGAAGTCGCAGGATTTCGCCGGTCGCCTTCTTCTCCAAGGCAATGCTCTTCTTCAGCAGCATCACCAAGCCGGCGGGCAACTCCCCCTGCCGACTGAGCTCAGCAGGAATGTCATCGAGGCTCTCCTTCAGCAACTCCATCAAGCCTTTGATGAACTCCTTCTGCTTATTGAGCTGATCGGGCATGCCGTCGAGGGATAACGACTCCAGCTCCGCCGGCTCAGCATGTTCGCCTCCGCGGCTAGGGTGCTCCTGGGAGCCATCGCCTACCTGTGAGAGATCTTTCGAGGTCTCTGCGTGGCGGCGAGCCCTCTCTTTTTTCCGGAGCCTTGGTTGCCGCTCCCTTGTTACAAGTAGTTCTCGACCTAGAGCTCCGCTCACCGGCCATGGCAACGACGGATGAAGAAGAAGCACTTATGAGGAGGAAAGGTAGAGTGATTTTTGGTTAGGTAGTTCCCCTTTTTATAACCTATGTACTAGCACTAGTACTAATACCTGCATAGTGGGAACACATTCAGGTTTGGTACGTACTACTAGTAGGTGTGAGCAGGCTTTCGAATGTGATGGGAGCAAGGTAAAGATTAATTGATGGTTTTGGTTTCGAGGCCCGAAACGGCTCCCGATGAGTTTAGCGGAACATAAATTTCAAGTACTACACTGCTCAAATGCGTAAATATTGAGTAGTATGTTATTGTCAAAAATTCGCACAAAATACGAAGGAGACCAATGGAAGTACTACTAGCAACCCACGATTTAACTACTCGCATGCACGCAGTGGAGTAATAATGTCTTTCTTCCGCCCTCACGTCCACTCAATTTGCATGCGCTGTATTAATCGACCATCAATGAAGTGAACGACTTTACATGCGTCAAATTATCACATGGGGTGGATCTTGGTAAAAAATTGCGTCCGCCCGTTTACCCGCGTGTGCGTGCGAGGAATGAGTGCGTGCATGGCGTGCATGCACATCTTCGCTTCATGCATGTACTACCAGTATGGCTCAGGAGGACGAGTACATTCTTCTGGAACCAGCAGCACGTCACTGTGATCAATCCATGCAAGGAGGTCGCGACAATGCCTACACATGTGCCACATGGCTTCATGAACTGTAAGAGAGACACTGTGTAGCGTGCCATTGGTATTCTAGTTTATGTGTTTTGCACAAACTCGAAATACTAGTAAGGTACACGTGCATTGCACGCATCAGATTTTGCAACCAAATTATGAATAAATACCACACTATAGCATGTAAGCTCTGAGTCATATATGCCTGATGTAGCCCTTCGTTTAATTCTTATAGTTCATCTCATTCAAAATCAATTAGTTTTTATAAAAAAGCTAAGAACGAGGGAATAGGAAAAACATGGGATTATAGTGGAATGTCGTCTTGAATCCTACAGGATTGTACGAGTGTTTGATTGTGCATAGAAAAAATGCAGAATTCTTTCAAAGAGGTTTGAGTGGATGGGATGTTTCCTATGAAATCTAGTGCAAATGAATCATATGGAAAAATTCCTATGGTTTACAATCCTACGAATCAAACAACCAAGATAGGAAAAATTCCTAATGATTAGAATCCTCCAAAATTCCTTTAGAATCCTTTGAATCAAAGAAGCCCTTAATATATTTTATGATACGGAAGAATCTAGAACACAAGAGAACCACTGTTGTTTTGAGGTTTGTGCATTATGCTTAAGTTCAACCATGGAGTCTTCTAGATTGTACATGTGGCAAAATCCGGTGGGTGGGCTAGAAGATGGTGCGAGGGGCCGAGTGGAGGGAGACTATGAAGGAATGCACAAGTGGAGATCAATATTTAGAGAGAGGGGGCGAACACGTGCGCTGATGCGCATAGTGGCGGAGCCATGAAAAATAAATGAGCTAGGGGGCCAAGCATTGCTAATCCTTTACGAGGAGGGTCAATTCATGAACTTAAACCATTTTTAGCAGCAATTGTCTAATGATCACATTCATATTAGCCTTGATATATAGTGATGTTAGGGGGGAGGGGGGCAGTGCCCTTACTGCCCCCTGTCTTTGCCATTGTGCACGCGTCTCAAAGATGAAGACGAAGGCATGGATGATGAGAGGGGGACGTTGGATACATAATTAATGTGGGTGTATTAGCTATATATGTTAATCCTATATAGAGAGATATAGATTGATCAATGTGGACGTGGGAAAGAGGGTGAGACCTCACTGGATATATCGATTGATCGATTTGTGTGGAAAACTATGAAAGACCTAGCTATATACACACATACATAGAGGAACATCGATCGTTGCACATGCACGCGTGAGAGATAAAGAATGCCCAATATGATGGAGAGGGGGATGTGTGTTGGTGTGTGCCTTCATGGGAGACCGACCTGAAGAAAAAGATTGCATGCGTGCGATGGATAATGCCGACTGGTAGTGTGTGTGCATGCATGCACGAGAGAAAGTTAGTGGTACAATTATAAAGAGAAGACTACTGTGTGGGTGTAAAAGAATAGCTGAATAGGTGAGGTCACAATCAATGTAAAGTTGATTCAAATATTTGAATAAGAGATCCTGATGTTTGAAATCCATGCATGCATGAATATAACAGAGATCTGCGCGGTGTGGTTTGGAAACGAGCATGTTGTAATGTATACACATTGAACAAGGTCAGACTGATTTGAATTTGAGATACCGATGGCACACATCATTTGGCCATGTCGCATCCATGCATGGACACACTATTCTAATTGGAGATGATGGGCGGATTTTGCACCACATATCTATATCTATACCCCTATATATATTATATTGTGTGCGGGTAACTTTAACTTTGAAAGATGGTCGTTGGATGAGGCGAATCCGATGGTCCAAAGATGGCAAATTTGGGCACTACTGGCCATTGGATATCATCTAGATTCCACCAGATTTCGCCACATGTATAATCTAGAAGACTCCATGGTTGAACTTAAGCATAATGCACAAACATCAAAACACAAGCACTTCTTATTTGTTCTAGAATCTTCCGTATCAGAATTGCCCAAATGGTTTTCTACATGATTTGCCATTATTTGTTTTTACTTTATGTCTTACGACGCACAATTCCATGAATCTTAAAATAGATTAGCTTTCTTATAAAAACTAGATGATTTTGAATGAAATGAACTATAAGAATTAAACGAACATCTACATCATGCATATATGACTCAAAGCTTGCATGCTATAATGTGGTATTATTCATAATTTGGTTGCCAAATCTCATGCGTGCAATGCACGTGTACCTTACTCTAGTCTAAATGGTGTTTTTGTGTGTGTTGTGCGTGTTGAGGTGCAAATTGTCTTTTTTTGGCTACACGTTAAGCTTGTTCTTCCGAAATTTCAAGCCGCGCCTTGTTATGCCGAAAATTCAAGCTAGCGTCTTTGTCTATCGTGCTGCAAAACTCCTGCCTCTTCAACCCGCGCCTTGTTAGCCCGAAATATTTAAGATATATCTTTGTCTCATTCTGCTCCGACAACTCCCTCCATGTCAACCCGCGCCTTGCTATTCCGAAGTTACAACGCGCGCGAAAACTCCCACCTCCTGTGAAATCCAGACACGCGAAATGCCCGTGGTACCCCTGAACCGAAAGAACCGCCTCAAATCGGTGGGGGGACTTTCGTAACTTACCCCACATTTCGGACAAGCACGTCTCTAAGCCATGGTTCCCCACTGCCATCCCATCCGCCCAGCCATTCATACACCGAGGCCGCGAAAACCCGCGACGAAACCCCACACCCTGCTCCATCCGCCACCCAGCCGGAGCCTCTTCCCCGATGACGTCTTCCACAGCAACACCTCGATGTCCCTCATCCACCGTACCGGATGAGGATCCGTCATCGATCTCATCGTCCCGCCGGTTCAGCCACCCCGTCCTCCACCTCCAAGGAGTTGCCCCGACGTTCCCCTCATCTTTCGCGCCACCTCCATTCCCACACCGCCGTCTTCACCTGCACCACCGGAAGAGCATCATCATCACCATTTCCTCGGATGAAGCTGCGGCCTAATCGGCGCCACCAAAGAGGTTGTACACTAATCGCCGCATTTTCTTCTTCATTCGATCTCACGGTGCTGCCGGCGCTCGGTCCCGAGCCGACATGGCGCGGCTCCATCCACGGCGGCGTCACCGGCCACTTCCTCCATGGCATCGCTCCCTTGGGGCGACGTCCACATCAGTAGGACCTGCTGCTGCTTTAGCTCTCGCTCGCGTTGCTGCTCTGCTCTTGCTCTCGGTCCCCTGCCTGGTCTGCTCTTGCTATTGCTCTTGCTCACGCTGTTGCTCTCGCTCTTGCTCTTGCTTGCGATGCTGCTCCGATTTAGCTAAACTTCAGTTGACTGAATCAACTTTTGGGTCAGTCGATTTTCAGGGGGGGGGGGGGGGGGCTCGCCGGGGTGAAGGAAGAACCAGCCGCAGCGGGGAGGGGGGCTCGCCGGAGAGATACCCCACTATCTATCTTAGGGTTCAGGATGGGGGCGGTGGTCGCCGGGTGGCGGGGCGTTGGGGGGCGGTGGCGTGGGGATCGCCGGAGAAAAAGCTCGGCACGGGGTGGCCTAGAGGGATGGCCGGGGCGGCGGCGGACCGGCGGTGGGGAGTGTTTTCGGGGCGGGCGGGGCGGCGCACGGCCGCGGGCAGCGGGGGGCTGCTGTTTGGCCGGCTCAGGGGGGTGGAGGTTGAAGATGAACCGCAGGCCCTTGATTTCGTATCCAACGGCTGCAAAATCGACTTGACCAGAGATGAAAAAGTCAGTCGACCGACGTGTAGCCTCACCTTGCTAGTGCGTTCAGTTTCGACAGCAAAATTCAGTTTCGACAGTTAAGTTCAGTTTCGACAGTTAAGTTCAGTTTCGAACAGTTAAGTTCAGAGATGAGCGGCTGATGTATTTTACATCTAGCACTTTGTGGTTATGTATTTTGTCATGTATTGGAGATGCTATTAGAATTCCACTCAGGTTAACGTTGTTCGTTGTCTCTCTTGTCCTGCTTCAGCCTCGGCGTCGTACAACTCACCGGAGCTGCTCCAACGATGAAACCCTCCATCACAGCGGAGCAGTACCTCGGGCTCCATCTCCAGACGCCGAAGATCTTCTTCCCCTCTTCCGACAGCCAAGTCAGCCAGAGCATCCTCACTGGCCAACCCAATCACGCTGAGATCGACATGGCTTCGCCAAAGAGGTTCTACACTTGTTGCATCTCTTTTTTACTCTACATGTTATATATATTGTCCACTGAGCACTCGTAGTAACGGGAAATACGATTATTTTATCCTACTATATGACAAGCAGTGAGGTACCAGGCAACTTAGCTATCCGTGATGGACTCTCTTGAACGCCATCATTATTTATCTCTGCGCGTTTGAGCTGTGCATTTGTCGATGGGCCTGGGAGTTGAGCTAGTATGGCAGTGGCCTGGGTCCAAAGTAATAGAAGTAGCACAAAAACATTTTTTTAGTGTAGGATTTTCCTTGCTCAAGCCTGCCTACTAGAATCGCTAGTGCTTGAAAGGAAAAGTGAATCAAAAACATCGGAATTGGAAAGTTTCCTATGGTACTACTTTTCCTGAATTTGGTGCAAAGGAATGGAGCAAAGAAAAACTATAGGATTTGTTCCTTTAGTGTCTCCTTGAAAGAAAAACCTTAGGAATTCTAATTTCCACTTCTCCTCCTTTTCATTATTCCTATTCATCAAGCACAAGACTAAGAGATAGTAGCATAATAGCATTATAACCGTACATTTTCTTGTGGTTTGACTTAATCTCACCATGCTTTTGCATCCTGTGATCTTCCAATTGTTGTGAATCAAACACCCAGATTGGCAGAAATCCTGTGTTTTTAAATTCTCTGTTTTGCACGTGCATTCCTATCCTATTCCTGTCTATTTCCTATCCCTGCATTGTTAGAATCCTCAAATTCAAACAAGCCCTTACTCAATTACTTCTGTTACAGATATGTGTCAAAGAAAACCTTGTGGTTTGTCCTGCTCCTGGCGCTGTGTTCCACCCCAGCTCAGCTGCTCCAACGACGGAAGGGTTCACCACAGCAGGGATCCTCTCCAGACTGTCTTTCGCCGCCTCAGATCTTCTTCCCCCGCCGAAGCCACGACAACTGCATTACCATCATCAACTGAGCAGATGACCTTGAGGACTACTACGCAAGAGAGGTTGCACTCGTGCCTAAATAAACACGGATTACAACTACCTAAAACAAAAACTATCCAACCCTACAAAATAACACAGTCAAAATAAAGCCAGAAAATACGCTAAGGTAGAAACAACGACACGGAAGGCCAGTAGCCACACAATAAGGAACAACACTATGCTACAGAATCGAATACTATAAGCATGAATAACACAAGCAAGCACAACCAACACGTCCGTGCGACTATAAATAAATGACTCGGACAATCCATGCAAGAGACGAGAACCACACAATAATATGACAAAAATTAGCAACAGTGCAGATAACCAACAAAAAATCTGATACAAGACAAATGATAATGAATATAGCATAAGAAGTACATTATAAACTAAACAGCTAATAACTTAAATAAATACTTAAATACCTCGTTCAATCTCGTTACCGGCAAGTCTTTACTCGTTCCGTAATGCATGATCCCATGGCTAACTCCTTAGTCACATTGAGCTCGTTATGATGATGCATTACCGAGTGGGCCCAGAGATACCTCTGTCATACGAGTGACAAATCCCAGTCTCGATTCGTGCCAACCCAACAGACACTTTCGAGATACCTGTAGTGCACCTTTATAGTCACCCAGTTACGTTGTGACGTTTGATACACCCAAAGCACTCCTACGGTATCCGGGAGTTGCACAATCTCATGGTCTAAGGAAACGATACTTGACATTAGAAAAGCTCTAGCAAACGAACTACACGATCTTGTGCTATGCTTAGGATTGGGTCTTGTCCATCACATCATTCTCCTAATGATGTGACCCAGTTATCACGACATCTCCATGTCCATGGTTAGGAAACCACAACCATCTATTGATAACAATGAGCTAGTCAATAGAGGCTCACTAGGGACACGTTGTGATCTATGTATTCACACATGTATTACGGTTTCCGGTTAATACAATTATAGCATGAACAATAGACAATTATCATGAACAAGGAAATATAATAATAACCACTTTATTATTGCCTCTAGGGCATATTTCCAACAGTCTCCCACTTGCACTAGAGTCAATAATCTAGTTACATTGTGATGAATCGAACACCCATAGAGTTCTGGTGTTGATCATGTTTTGCTCGTGGAAGAGGTTTAGTCAACGGATCTGCGACATTCAGATCCGTATGCACTTTACAAATATCTATGTCTCCATCCTGAATATACATTCACGAATGGAGTTGAAGCGACGCTTGATATGCCTGGTCTTCTTGTGAAACCTGGGCTCCTTGGCAAGGGCAATAGCTCCAGTGTTGTCACAGAAGAGAGTCATTCGGGCCCGACGCATTGGGAATAACTCCTAGGTCGGTAATGAACTCCTTCATCCAGACTGCTTCTGTGCTGCCTCCGAGGCTGCCATGTACTCCGCTTCACATGTAGATCCCGCCATGACGCTTTGCTTGCAACTGCACCAGCTGACTGCCCCACCATTCAAAATATACACGTATCCGGTTTGTGACTTAGAGTCATCCAGATCTGTATCGAAGCTAGCATCGACGTAACCCTTTACGACGAGCTCTTCGTCACCTCCATAAACGAGAAACATATCCTTAGTCCTTTTCAGGTACTTCAGGATATTCTTGACCGCTGTCCAGTGTTCCATACGGATTACTTTGGTACCTTCCCTACCAAACTTACGGCAAGTTACATCAGGTCTGGTACACAGCATGGCATACATAATAGACCCTATGGCGAGGCATAGGGGATGACACTCATCTTTCTCTTCTTCTATCTTCGTGGTCGGAGCATTGAGCCGTGCTCAATCTACACCTTGCAACACAGGCAAGAACCCCTTCTTGGACTGATCCATATTGAACTTCTTCAATATCTTATCAAGGTATGTGCTTTGTGAAAGACCTAAGAGGTCTCGATCTATCTCTATAGATCTTGATGCCTAATATGTAAGCAGCTTCTCCAAGGTCCTTCATTGAAAAACACTTATTCAAGTAGGCCTTTATGTCCAAAAGTTCTATATCATTTCCCATCAAAAGTATGTCATCCACATATAATATGAGAAATGCTACAGAGCTCCCACTCACTTTCTTGTAAACGCAAGGCTTCTCCATAAGTCTGCATAAACCCAAACGCTTTGATCATTTCATCAAAGCGAATGTTCCAACTCCAAGATGCTTGCACCAGCCCATAGATGGAGTGCTGGAGCTTGCATACCTTGTCAGCATTCTTAGGATCGACAAAACCTTCTGGCTGCATCATATACAATTCTTCCTTAAGGAAACCATTAAGGAAGTCGTTTTGACGTCCATTTGCCATATCTCATAATCATAGAATGCGGCAATTGCTAACATGATTCAGACGGACTTCAGCTTCGCTACGGGTGAGAAGGTCTCATCGTAGTCAACCCCTTGAACTTGTCGATAACCCTTAGCGACAAGCCGAGCGCTTTATAGATGGTCACATTACCATCCGCGTCTGTCTTCTTCTTAAAGATCCATTTATTTTCTATGGCTCGCCGATCATCGGCAAGTCAGTCAAAGTCCATACTTCGTTTTCATACATGGATCCTATCTCGGATTTCATGGCTTCCAGCCATTTGTCGGAATCCCGGGCCCGCCATCGCTTCTTCATAGTTCAAAGGTTCACCGTTGTCTAACAACATGATTTCCAAGACAGGGTTGCCGTACCACTCTGGTGCGGAACGTGTCCTTGTGGACCTACGAAGTTCAGTAGCAACTTGATCTGAAGTTTCATGATCATCATCATTAACCCTCTCTAGTCGGTGCAGGCACCTCAGGAACATTTTCTTGAGCTGCGCTTCTCGTTCAAGAGGCAATACTTCATCAAGTTCTACTTTCCTCCCACTTACTTCTTTCGAGAGAAACTCTTTCTCTAGAAAGGATCCATTCTTGGCAACAAAGATCTTGCTTCGGATCTGAGGTAGAAGGTATACCCAATAGTTTCTTTAGGGTATCCTATGAAGACGCATTTTTCCGACTTGGGTTCGAGCTTTTCAGGTTGAAGTTTCTTGACATAAGCATCGCATCCCCAAACTTTTCAGAAACGACAGCTTAGGTTTCTTCCCAAACCATAATTCATACGGTGTCGTCTCAACGGATTTGACGGAGCCCTATTTAAAGTGAATGCAGTCTCTAAAGCATAGCCCCAAAATGATAGCGGTAAGAATCGGTAAGAGACATCATAGATCGCACCATATCCAAATAGAGTGCGATTACGACGTTCGGACACACCATTACGCTGAGGTGTTCCAGGCGGCGTGAGCTGTGAAACAATTCCACATTTCCTTAAGTGTGTGCCAAACTCATGACTCAAATTCTCCCTCCATGATCTGATCGCAGGAACTTGATTTTCCTGTCACCAGTTGATTCTATCCTCTACTCTGAAATTCCTTGAACTTTTCAAAGGTCTCAGACTTGTGTTTCATTAAGTAGACATACCCCATATCTACCTAACAGTCTCAGTGAGGGTGAAACATCACCACCAAAGCACTGGAGCCGAAAAACGCCATGGAACCACACACATCAGAAATAATTATCCATTCCAATAATTGGTATCAACTGCTCTAGCCCATCTCAACTTGTTCCGGAGAATGGAGTCATTTGTCATTTGCCCATTGAGGCATGTAGCACGGCAATATTAATAAACAATCGAAGACCCAAATCCAATGCTGCATGGAGTTTCGTCATTGCGTTTTGACACCAAATAAAGCGACCAAGGTGGTAGGACAACAAGGTAAAAAGTGGACTATATGTGGGTTCTAAAACGGTAGGGTGGCGTCGATAGCAAATTTAAAAAATTTCCTACGACAGAACAACCAAGCAATGCTATGGAGATGGATCACAGATCATAAATCCACTAGATGTCACAGTGTCGTAGCGCGGAAGAAAAGCCGGGAGAGCAATGCGTGTTCTGCGTGGGATCGTCTCTCCTCGCCACCTTCAAGCCTCCGAAACAAACGGTCGTCGACTTTCGACCCTCGAAACAAAAGGTTCGCAGGAAAAGCACGCGAAAGCGTGCCGGTGAAAGAAGGCATACTAACCACAAATAGAATATATAAATGATTCAACAAACATATGAAATTAACCATAGTTATCTAAAGTACACACACATACCCACACAATAATACAGATCTTGCTGCCGGCAGCCACGACAACTGCATTACCATCATCAACTGAGCAGATGACCTTGAGGACTACACGGGTCGCAAGAGAGGTCGCACTCTTCCGTGTCTGCTTACGTTATGCGTCGCTTAATATGATGACATGCTACATTATCGTCGTGTTCACCTATTAGACTCCGAGTCAGGTCCAAACTAATGCTGAAACTTGAGTTTTTAAATGGTTGTGGGGTACATATTGGGGCAGCAATCAGTACTATCTGGTTAATCTCCGGTGTCTACTATGAGTTTCATGTTGGGTGCAAACAAACATTAAAGGAGCCATTATCTATATTTTTAACTAAAGCTATTATCTGCCTGCTATCATTGGTTTTGGGTCTATCCACAGTTTGCTACCATCACTCTGGATTTGTGCATGCACTCCTTACATAATCTCACTATGTTTTATTCCTATGCATGCCAGTTATTGTACACAATGGAACTGATCATGTAGAGCAAAAGAGACGAGCCTTGCGTGGCAATAAAATTTCATGCAGACGTCGTTCCATGGTGGGCGCAAAGGCAGCCCCCCTCCACCCATTTCGGATCGTAATCAAGAGGAAGATAACTGTTATGAGGGGGATTCAGAAGGAGAAGACCACTCCTATTTACCCCATGAGGTCTTCGCTCTAACTTGGCATGCTGATGTTGGTAATATCATGCATATGGTGCCTTGCATTGCTTACTGTATACATTAAAGATGTCATCTGCTTAGTTTAGACATGCTTTGTGTCAATGCCATCTGTTTAGTTTCTTTATCGTATATGTGAATCATGCAATGCCATCTTGTCTAGCCAGGCATCATATATGTGAATTTTGCAATGCCACCCTGGTTAGCCAGTCATCTTATATGTGAATTATATCATGCCATCATTTTTTATTACGTGTTAAATTTGTCAACAATTTTAGTACATTCAATTACTCTTCCTGTGCATCAGCCATTTCGGCACGGTCATGGAAAAATCTGGAGTGGAAACAAGGTCTTCAGAGCAGACAATGCTATCTGACGAAGCGCATGTCTTGCTGGTTACAGATAGCTCCTCAGAGGAGGATTCAGAGACAGATGACCAGTCCTATTTCCCCCCGAGGTGCATGCCCTAACTTGGCAGGGTTATGTTGCTCATATCGTGCGTATGGTATCTTGCATTGCTATGTCATTTTCTTAGTTTAGACATGCTTTGTGTGAATGCCACCTGTTTAGTGTCTAATTACCATATATGTGAATTATGCAATGCCATCTTGTTGCAAGACATTATATATGTGAATTATGCAATGTTATCTTGTTGCAAGGCATTATGTATGTGAATTATGCAATGCCATGCTGTTTAGGCAAGCGTCATATATGTGAATTATATCATGCCATCCTTTTTTTGTATTTCTCATTGCTTTTGTCGACAATGTTTGTATATTCAACTGCTCTTCCTGTGCATCAGCCATTTGAATTGGTGATGGAGAAATCTGGAGTGAAAACAAGGTCTTCAGAGCAGACAATGCTACCTGCTGAAGCAGATATCTTGCTGGTTACAGATAGCTCTTCAGAGGAGGATTCAGAGGCAGATGACCAGTCCTATTATCCCCCTGAGGTGTATGCTCAAACTTGGCAGGGTTATATTACTCATATAATGCATATGTTGTATTGCAATGCTTAGTTTTTACATCATATACACAATATTGAATGCCATCTCCTTAGTTGACACATCATATATGCGATTGCCCTCTGCTCACTTCCTTAGTATATAAATCATATATTTGAATTATCATGCCATGATGTTTACATAGACAGCATGTATCTGAATTATGGCATGCCAACCCATTTTCTAAAGACATAATATAGTTATATCATCTCATCCTATTTACATAGTCATCTATTTAAATTATGTCATTCTATCCGTGAATTATATCATGCCATCATGTTTCCATCGACGACATGTTTGTGATTTATGGCATGCCAACCACTTTAATAGACACATCGTATAGTTATATCATGTCATCCTGTTTACATAGTCATCATATTTTGAAGTATGTCATTCTATCCTGTTTAGTTAGCCATCATACATGTGAAATTGTGTCATGCTATCCTGTTTAATTAGCCATCATATATGTGAAATTATGTCCTGCTATTCTGTTTGCTTAGACAACATAAATGTGAATTATTTCATGCCCTGTTTTCTTCCCTACTATCCATTGCACCTGTCTATCTTACAATGTCTGTACATTCAATTACTTTTCTTGTTTATCAGCCATTTCAATTGGAGGGAGTGATGGCAGTATCTGTGGGAGTAAAAACACGGTCTTCAGAAAAGATCGTGCTACCTGTCGATGCAGATAGAACCACGGTTGTACTTGCCCAAGAACCAGCCCCACCACACATAACCCACACTCATGCAGATTGTACCCCTACCCAGTTGGACAGAGAACCAGCTACACCCCTTCTAACCCCAACCCCAGCAGATAGACACCCAGTTCCCGTTGACACACACCGTCTCCACCACAGAGCACCCAAACACGAGCAGTTAGTAAGGCAACTGCAGTGCCCAAATCACGAGGACCACCACTCCGAACCTGAAGTCAACGCTTAAAGCAGAAGAAGAATTGTTCTCAGGTCAGGTTCCGTAGCTATGGTTCATACTACTTTGCTCTTGCATCACTGTATTTACTGATACCAACTAATTTCAAATTTGAAGGATGCAATTGAAACTCCAATGGCGCAACAGGTATGTTTTAAACCTGTTTCTTCAACGTGTTTGGCTGTTTGCTGTTGTAACTTGCTCTATGTTGATTTCAGTTTCAATTGAATAAACAGTTATGTTCTCATGCCATGCACATTACAAGTGTTGTTATTGTTGTGTAGTTTCCCACACTTATATTCTGTCTATGCTGCTTTGTCTTAAATAGATATGATTCGAACTGTATCTATCTTGATTTGGCAACATAAACTAGAATGATATAGACCATACAGTGACCATACTACATAGATATATGTTTGTTTCATGCTATTATCCTGTCCACCTTACTACTGATACCAAAATGAGTTTCATATACTACATTGTAAAAGATGTGTTTGTTTGTTTCTCTTTTAGAACGCGGATAAAATATTGGAGAAGAGTACCCTGTTATGCAATGGTAAAGGAAGTAAT
This sequence comes from Triticum urartu, assembly GCF_003073215.2. Classification (NCBI taxonomy): domain Eukaryota; kingdom Viridiplantae; phylum Streptophyta; class Magnoliopsida; order Poales; family Poaceae; genus Triticum; species Triticum urartu. The sequence goes on from NC_053024.1 coordinate 401,263,055, forward strand.
GCAGATAAGGTTCAAGATAGTGAGACATCCCTGTTGGTCTCCAAGAAAGCTGATAAAAACTATATTGAAGACACTGAGACAACCCCAAAGTCCTGTCTTGATGTAGTGTTCGAGTTACTGGCTACCACTGCTGGCACCAGCTCTTCGAACTCGTTGCCTGAATCAGTTCGGCTTCTTGAGTCTCAACTTCAAGTTGAAAGACATCGATCAGATGTTATGCGACAGGAAGCCGAAGGACTGAGGAAGTCCCTGCAGAATTCAGATGCATACTTTCTGGTGCAACAGCAAGCGCTGGAGGACTTAAGCGCCAAACAAGAGAAAGTTAATAAGCTTGCTAAGCATCTTGCCAGCATTATGGGTACCCAGGATATTGTTTCTTAAGCTCTTCTAAAGTGGTTTGAGTTCTGGAATTGTTTTGCTGTGGCATTTATATGTTGTTGTGTTCCCTATATTTGCACTGGTGGCGAACTTTGATGCCCAGTGAATGTAATATGTCTAATAGCCGTGATAGCCTAGTGTAAGTTGCTTGCTTATTTATTTCCTTGTTGTCTTGTTTATTTGTTTGCTTGTAGTCAGTGCAGTTCTTTTTCTGCGGTTTGCTAGTGGCTGTAATAACCTATTTTTTTAAACTAGGCCACAATAACCATGGGATAATATTTACTGTAGGCCTCCTACGGGCTGTAGAAACTGTGGGCCTTCTATGGGCCGTATAAATAGTGGGCCTTCTACGGGCCATAGAAGCAGTGGGCCTTCTACGGGCCATAGAAACAATGGGCCTTCTACGGGCCGTATCATCGATGGGCCTTCTACGGGCCGTATCATCAATGGGCCTTATACGGGCCATATGATCGATTGGCCAAACATGGGCTGAATAGACCGCATTCTGGCCGTAAACGGGCTAGAGTTGGAATCGTCCATTCATGGGCCGACCATAACGGGCCATCGTTAATAGGCCGTATTTGATGACGCTATGAAAACGGCCCAATGTATTAATGGACCACAAACGGGCCGACTGTAACCACGGGCTGAATTTGGCCCACAAGCAGAAAATAACAGTAACGGGCCGTAAGTAAACGAATGCTGGAAATGAGCCCAAGAATAAATGGGCTCTGAACAAGGCCGGAAGATAACATGGGCTGGAAACGGCCCAACGGTATAACGGGCCGATAATGGGTATAAAGTGATACACTGTTCATCACGGGCCAGTTTCACCACGGGCCGTTAACGGGTGTAAAGTGATACACTGTTCATTACGGGCCAGTTTCACCATGGGCCGTTAATAGGCCAAGAGTTACATAGGGCCTCATATGGGCCGAAAGACGTCATGGGCCATACATGGGCCAGAAGTGAAAACGGGCTGGAATCATATTGGATGGCCCAGATGACGCTATGGGGCCTAATTCGGATAGGGCGTAACGGGCCTTGGGTTAGAGGGCTGTAAATGGGCTATATTCGAATAGGCCGTTAACAGGCTTTCCCATGGGCTAGCCTGCCAGCTTTTAACCAAGTCAAATGGGCCAGCCTTTACACAGGAATGGGCCTCTATTGGGCCGAGCCACGTGTCGACGTATCATAGGCGCCTATCTAACCCACTGACGAGCTGACACGTGTTTCGTCCGGCCAATAAGAATTTTACACGTGGAAATTTCCCATTGGTCGGGGCTGTTAACGGGTTATCGGATCCAAAACCTGACCCGATAGCTTAACGGCGTTCCGTTACGGTGGATGCCATGTGTCGGTCACCCTTGACGAAAGCACTTCTGTGACGCGCGTTTTATCGTCATGGAAGTGGACACTTCCGTGATGATAATTTTGGTAATGTCATGGAACACTTCTACGACAGCACATGTATGACTATCTTGATTCTGTCATAAATTTGTCATGGATGTACATGCATGACAAAAAAGCGACCTACCGTGACAAACACGTATCATCACGGAAGTGAATTTTTTTATAGTGGGGGCCACCTCGGGGAAACTCGAAGTTTGGTTTTACTCGTAGCCTGTCTCATCCGGTGTTGCCCTGAGAACGAGATACGTGCGACTCCTATCGGGATTTGTCGGCACATCGGGTGGCTTTGCTGGTCTTGTTTTACCATTGTCGAAATGTCTTGTAACCGGGATTCCGAGACTGCTCGGGTCTTCCCGCTAGAAGGAATATCCTTCGTTGACCTTGAGAGCTTGTGATGGGCTAAGTTGGGACACCCCTGCAGGGTTTTGAACTTTCGAAAGCCGTGCCCGCGGTTATGGGCAGATGGGAATTTGTTAATATTTGGTTGTAGAAAACCTGACGCTTAACTTAATTTAAAATGAATCAACCGCGTGTGTAGCCATGATGGTCTCTTTTTGGTGGAGTCCGGGAAGAGAACACGGTCTTGTGTTATGCTTGAACGTAAGTAGTTTCAGGATCACTTCTTGATCTTTATAGCTTCTCGCCCGTGATTTGCTTCTCTTCTCGCTCTCATTTGCGTAAGTTAGCCACATATATGCTAGTGCTTGCTGCAGCTCCACCTCACTACCCCTTTTCCTACCCATAAGCTTAAATAGTCTTGATCGCGAGGGTGTGAGATTGCTGAGTCCCCGTGACTCACAGATTACTTCCAAACTAGATGCAGGTGCCGATGATGCCATTGCAAGGGACGCAACCGAACTCAAGTGGGAGTTCGATGAGGATTCCAGACGTTACTATGTTTCTTTTCCGGACGATCAGTAGAGGAGCCCAGTTGGGGCGATCGGGGATATATGCATTTGGGGTTGTCTTTATTTATGTTGGTTCCGTAGTCGGACCTTGATTATATTCTGGATGATGTAATGATATATTTATGTTTTGTGTGAAGTTGCGATTGTAAACCAACTCTTTATCCCTTTCTTATTCAGTACATGGGATGTGTAAAGATTACCCCTCTTCTGACATGCCTACTATGCGGTTATGCCTCTAAGTCGTGCTCCGACATGTGGGAGATATAGCCGCATCGTGGGTGTTACACTCTGGCTCGCGGCACGCCCCGCACATGTCAACTCACGGGGCCCTTAGTGCCTTCACCCCCTCGCGGAGCAACCAGCGGCAGGCTGGCAACCATAACGGTAGATCGTGTTCTTCCTTGTGCTGGCTCGCAGGAATCACACGAGGATAACAACAGGCGGCACCACGAGCTCCCACCTCTTCCAAGTAATCCGTTTGCACGTTAAAATGGGGCTTCCTGAGCATCGTGCCTCAGGAGCTCTTACTGGCTCTCCAGCCCTCACCCTGTGGCCTTGACCACGGCACGTGACCTGGCATACTAGCGGCGGCTGAGCTCGCTCGATGGCCGGGACCTAAGGATGTAGAGCACAAAGGAGAGCATTGAAAGTAGAAGGACTCGAATGGGCCTGACCTAGCTACGCTGCGGATGTTCGCGCACAGGTCTGGCGCATCACGAAGAATCGACCCTGAACCGCCAAGATAAGTTACGAGCTCAGATCAACTAATCGTTGGAACCTAGGGGACACGCTTGCCGCAGCCCTGTTGTGGCAACGTCGCCTCCCTTTCTTATCTTACCACGGCTGCTTGAGCACTAAAGGGGATCCTGAGACGTCTCCAACGTATCTATAATTTTTTATTGTTCCATGCTATTATATTATCTGTTTTGGATGTTTATGGGCTTTATTATGCACTTCTATATTATTTTTGGGACTAAGCTATTAACCCAGAGCCCAGTGCCAGTTTCTGTTTTTCCTTGTTTTAGAGTATCGCAGAAAAGGAAAATAAACGGAGTCCAATTGACCTAAAACTTCAGGGAACTTATTTTTGGACCAGAAGAAGCCCACGGAGTATCGGAGATGGACCAGATGAGTCCCGGGCTGCCCACGAGGGTGGGTGCGCGCCTACCCCCTGGGCGCGCCCCCCTGCCTCGTGGACAGCCCGGAGATCCACCGACATACTTCTTCCTCCTATATATATATACCATAAAAACTTTGGGGAGTAGAATAGATCGGGAGTTCCGCCGCCAGAAGCCTCCGTAGCCACCGAAAACCAATCTAGACCCGTTCTGGCACCCTGCCGGAGATGGAATCCCTCTCCAGTGGCCATCTTCATCATCCCGGTGCTCTCCATGACGAGGAGGGAGTAGTTCACCCTCAGGGCTGAGGGTATGTACCAGTAGCTATGTGTTTGATCTCTCTCTCTCTCTCTCGTGTTCTTGAGCTGATACGATCTTGATGTATCACAAGCTTTGCTATTATAGTTGGATCTTATGATGTTTCTCCCCCTCTACTCTCTTGTAATGGATTGAGTTTTCCCTTTGAAGTTATCTTATCGGATTGAGTCTTTAAGGATTTGAGAACACTTGATGTATGTCTTGCGTGGGATACCTGTGGTGACAATGGGGTATTCTATTGATCCACTTGATGTATGTTTTGGTGATCAACTTTCGTGTTTCGCCCATGAACCTATGCATAGGGGTTGGCACATGTTTTCGTCTTGACTCTCCGGTAGAATCTTTGGGGCACTCTTTGAAGTACTTTGTGTTGGTTTGAATAGATGAATCTGAGATTGTGTGATGCATATCATATAATCATACCCACGGATACTTGAGGTGACATTGGAGTATCTAGGTGACATTAGGGTTTTGGTTGATTTGTGTCTAAAGGTGTTATTCTAGTACGAACTCTATGATAGATTGAACGGAAAGAATAGCTTCATGTTATTTTACTACAGACTCTTGAATAGATCGATCAGAAAGGATAACTTTGAGGTGGTTTCGTACCCTACCATAATCTCTTCGTTTGTTCTCCGCTATTAGTGACTTTGGAGTGACTCTTTGTTGCATGTTGAGGGATAGTTATATGATCCAATTATGTTATTATTGTTGAGAGGACTTGCACTAGTGAAAGTATGAACCATAGGCCTTGTTTCAACGCATTGCAATACTGTTTGTGCTCACTTTTATCATTAGTTACCTTGCTGTTTTTATATTTTCAGATTACAAAAACCCTTATCTACCATCCATATACCACTTGTATCACCATCTCTTCGCCGAACTAGTGCACCTATACAATTTACCATTGTATTGGGTGTGTTGGGGACACAAGAGACTCTTTGTTATTTGGTTGCAGGGTTGCTTGAGAGAGTCCAGCTTCATCCTATGCCTCCTACGGATGGATAAACCTTAGGTCATCCACTTGAGGGAAATTTGCTACTGTCCTACAAAGCTCTGCACTTGGAGGGCCAACAACGTCTACAAGAAGAAGGTTGTGTAGTAGACATCAAGATATTTTCTGGCTCCGTTGCCGGGGAGGTTAGCGCTTGAAGGTATATCTTTAGATCTTGCAATCGAATCTTTTTGTTTCTTGTTTTATCACTAGTTTAGTTTATAAAAGTAAATTATAAAAAAATATGGAATTAAGGGTACCTCATATGCTTCATATTTTTAATATCTATCGTGAAAATAAGGATTCTGATAATTGTGCTCAAGTGCTAGAAGAAGAATGCATTAGAATGTTTGGCACTAACTATTTGAATGATGAGCATGATTACAATGTTGTTAGTATGAATTCCTTGAATATCCATGATGCTAATGATATGCAAAGCCACAAGCTTGGGGAAGCTATGTTTGATGAAGATGATATTTTTTGTCCCCCAAGTTTTGATGAGAAAATTTATTATGATGAAAGCATGCCTCCTATTTATGATGATTATATTGATGAAAGTGGAATTGGAGAGGTCATGACTTTATTTTGTGATGAATCCACTATTTCGGAAGAGGTTCCAATTGATTATGAGAACAAAGTTGCTATCTATGATGATTATTGTGATGACTTGTATGCTATAAAGAATAATGATATCCATGAAACTTGTCATCATGATTTTATTTTTCAATTGGATTATGCCTCACATGATAATTATTTTGTTGAGTTTGCTCCCACTATTATTAATGAGAAGAATTTTGCTTATGTGGAGAGTAATAAAATTTATATGCTTGTAGATCATGAAAAGAATGCTTTAGGTGCTGGTTATATTGTTGAATTCATTCATGATGCTACTGAAAATTATTGTGAGGGAGGAATATATGCTTGTAGGAATTGCAATAATATCAAGTTTCCTCTCTATGTGCTTAAAGTTTTGAAGTTATGCTTGTTTTGCCTTCCTATGCTAGTTCATTATTGTTCCCATAAATTGTTTGATCACAAAATCCCTATGCAAATGAAGTGGGTTAGACTTAAATGTGCTAGTAATATTCTTCTTGATGCTCTCTCTATGTTTCAATTCTTATCTTTTATGTGAGCATCATTGAAATCATCATGCCTAGCTAGGGGCGTTAAACGTTAGTGCTTGTTGGGAGGCAACCCAATTTTATTTTAGTTCCTTGCTTTTTGTTCCTGTTTAGTAATAAATAATTCATCTAGCCTGTGTTTAGATGTGGTTTTATCCTTTTAATTAGTGTTTGTGCCAAGTAGAACCGTTGGGAAGACTTGGGGAAAGTCTTGTTGATCTTGCTGTAAAAAACAGAAACTTTAGCGTTCACAATAATTGCTGCCATTTTTATTGGAGAGTGATACTTAGTTAATTCTTTTTGAAGATGATTAATAGATAAATTCCTCACATCCAGAAATTTATTTTAGAATTTTTGGGATTCCAGAAGTTTGCGTTATTCACAGATTACTACAGACTGTTCTGTTTTTGACAGATTCTGTTTTTCGTGTGTTGATTGCTTATTTTGATGAATCTATGGCTAGTAAAATAGTTTATAAACCATAGAGAAGTTGCAATACAGTAGGTTTAAAACCAATATAAATAAAGAATGAGTTAATTAAAGTACCTTGAAGTGGTGTTTTGTTTTCTTTCGCTAACGGAGCTCATGAGATTTTCTATTTTGAGTTTTGTGTTGTGAAGTTTTCAAGTTTTGAGTAAGGATTTGATGGATTATGTAATAAGGAGTGGAAATAACCTAAGCTTGGGGATGCCCAAGGCACCCCAAGGAAATATTCAAGGACAAACAAGAGCCTAAGCTTGGGGATGCCCCGGAAGGCATCCCCTCTTTCGTCTTCGTTTATTGGCAACTTTACTTGGAGCTATATTTTTATTCGCCACATGATACGTGTTTTGCTTGGAGTGTCATTTTTTTTGCTTGCTGTTTGAATAAAATAGCAAGATCTGAAATTCTTTAATGTTAGAGAGTCTTCATATAGTTGCATAATTATTCGACTACTCATTGATCTTCACTTATATCTTTCGGAGTAGTTTGTTGTTGCTATAGTGCTTCACTTATATCTTTTTAGAGCACGGCGGTGGTTTTATTTTGAAGAAATAGATGAACTCTCATGCTTCACTTATATTATTTTGACAGTCTTTAGAACAGCATGGTAGTTTGCTTTGGTTATGAATTTTGTCCTCATATGATGGGCATCCAAGAGGGATATAATAAAAACTTTCATATGAAGTGCATTGAATACTAAGAGAAGTTTGATACTTGATAATTGTTTTGAGATATGGAGATGGTGATATTAGAGTGATGCTAGTTGAGTAGTTGTGAATTTGAGAAATACTTGTGTTGAAGTTTGTGATTCCCATAGCATGCATGTATGGTGAACCGTTATGTGACGAATTTGGAGCATGATTTATTTATTGATTGTCTTCCTTATGAGTGGCGCTCGGGGACGAGCGATGGTCTTTTCCTACCAATCTATCCCCCTAGGAGCATGCGCGTAGTACTTTGTTTCGATAACTAATAGATTTTTGCAATAAGTATGTGAGTTCTTTATGACTAATGTTGAGTCCATGGATTATACGCACTCTCACCCTTCCACCATTGCTAGCCTTTCTAATACCGCGCACCTTTCGCCGGTATCATACACCCACCATATACCTTCCTCAAAACAGCCACCATACCTACCTATCATGGCATTTCTATAGCCATTCCGACATATATTTCCATGCAACTTTCCACCGTTCCATTTACTATGACACGCTCCATCATTGCCATATTGCTTTGCATGATCATGTAGTTGACATTTTAGTTGTGGCAAAGCCACCGTTCATAATTCTTTCATACATGTCACTCATGAGTCATTGCACATCCCGGTACACCGCCGGAGGCATTCATATAGAGTCATACTTTGTTCTAGTATCGAGTTGTAATCATCGAGTTGTAAATAAATATAAGTGTGGAGATCATCATTAATAGAGCATTGTCCCAAAAAGAAAAAAGAAACGCCAAATAAAAAAGAAAGGCAGAAAAAGGCCAAATAAAAAATAAAAAAAATAAAAGGGACAATGCTACTATCCTTTTTTCCACACTTGTGCTTCAAAGTAGCACCATGATCTTCATGATAGAGAGTCTCCTATGTTGTCACTTTTATATACTAGTGGGAATCTTTCATTATAGAACTTGGCTTGTATATTCCAATGATGGGATTTCTCAAAATGCCCTAGGTCTTCGTGAGCAAGCGAGTTGGATGCACACCCACTTAGTTTCTTTTTGAGCTTTCATACACTTATAGCTCTAGTGCATCCGTTGAATGGCAACCCCTACTCACTCACATTGATATCTATTAATGGGCATCTCCATAGCCCGTTGATATGCCTAGTTGATGTGAGACTATCTTCTCCTTTTTGTCTTCTCCACAACCACCATTCTATTCCACCTATAGTGTTATATCCATGGCTAACGCTCATATATTGCGTGAAGATTGAAAAAGTTTGAGAACATCAAAAGTATGAAACCATTGATTGGTTTGTCATCGGGGTTGTGCATGATTTAAATATGTTGTGTGGTGAAGATGGAGCATAGCCAGACTATATGATTTTGTAGGGATAGCTTTCTTTGGCTATGTTATTTTGAGAAGACATAATTGCTTAGTTAGTATGCTTGAAGTATTATTATTTTTTATGTCAATATTAAAATTTTGTCTTGAATCTTATGGATCTGAAAATTCATGCCAAAATGAAGAGAATTACTTAGAGAAATATGTTAGGTAGCATTCCACATCAAAAATTCTGTTTTTATCATTTACCTACTCGAGGACGAGTAGGAATTAAGCTTGGGGATGCTAATACGTCTCCGACGTATCTATAATTTTTTATTGTTCCATGCTATTATATTATCTGTTTTGGATGTTTATGGGCTTTATTATGCACTTCTATATTATTTTTGAGACTAACCTATTAACCCAGAGCCTAGTGCCAGTTTCTGTTTTTTCCTTGTTTTAGAGTATCACAGAAAAGGAAAATCAAACGGAGTCCAATTGACCTGAAACTTCACGGAACTTATTTTTGGACCAGAAGAAGCCCACAGAGTATCGAAGATGGACCAGAAGAGTCCCGGGCTGCCCACGAGGGTGAGGGCGCGCCTACCCCCCTGGGCGCGCCCCCCTGCCTTGTGGACAACCCGGAGATCCACCGACATACTTCTTCCTCCTATATATATCCATATACCCTAAAAACTTCGGGGAGCAGAATAGATTGAGAGTTCCGCCGCCAGAAGCCTCCGTAGCCTCTGAAAACCAATCTAGACCCATTCTGGCACCCTGCCGGAGAGGGAATCCCTCTCCGGTGGCCATCTTCATCATCCCGGCGCTCTCCATGATGAGGAGGGAGTAGTTCACCCTCGGGGCTGAGGGTATGTACCAGTAGCTATGTGTTTGATCTATCTCTCTCTCGTGTTCTTGAGGTGATACGATCTTGATGTATCGCGAGATTTGCTATTATAGTTGGATCTTATGATGTTTCTCCCCCTCTACTCTCTTGTAATGGATTGAGTTTTCCCTTTGAAGTTATATTATTGGATTGAGTCTTTAAGGATTTGAGAACACTTGATGTATGTCTTGCGTGGGATACCTGTGGTGACAATGGGGTATTCTATTGATCCACTTGATGTATGTTTTGGTGATCAACTTGCGGATTTCGCCCATGAACCTATGCATAGGGGTTGGCACACGTTTTCATCTTGACTCTCCGGTAGAATCTTTGGGGAACTCTTTGAAGTACTTTGTGTTGGTTTGAATAGATAAAACTGAGATTTTGTGATGCATATCGTATAATCATACCCACGGATACTTGAGGTGACATTGGAGTATCTAGGTGACAATTGGGTTTTGGTTGATTTGTGTCTTAAGGTGTTATTCTAGTACGAAATCTATGATAGATTGAACGGAAAGAATAGCTTCATGTTATTTTACTACGGACTCTTGAATAGATCGATCAGAAAGGATAACTTTGAGGTGGTTTCGTACCATACCATAATCTCTTCGTTTGTTCTCCGCTATTAGTGACTTTGGAGTGACGCTTTGTTGCATGTTGAGGGATAGTTATATGATCCAATTATGTTATTATTTTTGAGAGGACTTGCACTAATGAAAGTACGAACCCTAGGCCTTGTTTCAACGCATTGCAATACCGTTTGTGCTCACTTTTATCATTAGTTACCTTGCTATTTTTATATTTTTAGATTACAAAAACCCTTATCTACCATCCATATACCACTTGTATCACCATCTCTTCGCCGAACAAGTGCACCTATACAATTTACCATTGTATTGGGTGTGTTGGGGACACAAGAGACTCTTTGTTATTTGGTTGCAGGGTTGCTTGAGAGAGACCATCTTCATCCTACGCCTCCTACGGATTGGTAAACCTTAGGTCATCCTCTTGATGGAAATTTTCTACTATCCTACAAACCTCTGCACTTGGAGGCCCACCAACGTCTACAAGAAGAAGGTTGTGTAGTAGACATCAGACCCCCTAAGCATCACGCCTCAGGAGCTCTTACTGGACCTCGGGCGCTCACATCCTGGCCTTGACCATGGCACACGACCTGGCATACCAGCCGAGGGAGTCCTGGATTAGGGGGTGTCCGGACAGCTGGACTATATCCTTTGGCCGGACTGTTGGACTATGAAGATACAAGATTGAAGGCTCCGTCCCGTGTCCGGAAGGGACTTTCCTTGGCATGGAAGGCAAGCTTGACGATACGGATATGTAGATCTCCTACCATTGTAACCGACTCTATGTAACCCTAACCCCATCTGGTGTTTATATAAACCGGAGGGTTTTAGTCCGTAGGACAACATACACATCAACAATCATACCATAGGCTAGCTTCTAGGGTTTAGCCTCTTCGATCTCGTGGTGGCTCTACTTTTGTACTACCCATATCATCAATATTAATCAAGCAAGACGTAGGGTTTTACCTCCATCAAGAGGGCCCGAACATGGGTAAAACTTCGTGTCCCTTGCCTCCTGTTACCATCCGGCCTAGACGCACAGTTCGGGACCCCCTACCCGAGATCCGCCAGTTTTGACACCGACATTGGTGCTTTCATTGAGAGTTCCTCTGTGTCGTCGCCATCAGGAAGGATGCCTCGCCCCGTCTTTAAAGACGGCACTTTTGCTAAGGGAGCTTTGGCTGTCGGCCAAACCCTCCGGCTAGGTGGTTTTCTTATGACCGCCTGTTCGGCTTCTGCGCCGATGATGACCTCTCGAGCCATCGAAAACAATCTTCATGTCAGCTCGGATCTCGCCAAGCAGTTAGATCCAATGGAGCTCTCCTCCATAAACGAGCTCTTGGATCGCTTCGCCGCCCTGGGAGTCGCCACGGATTACGACCAGATTGGGTCTAAACCTGATCTGAGAGAGATTAACTCTCCCCAAGTCACCCATCACGTTGCCGTGGTAGAGGGACAGTGCGGCGATCCTTCATCTATCTTAAAGACTCGCTACATCCGGATTCCCGATCCCTCCAAGCCAGATACCCGCGGAGGGGAGGTTATCACTGAAGACCTGAATTTAGAGTCAGGCGACGGACTGGATTCATTTGACAACATGCAGGAATCCAAATTTTCGAGTTCGGAAATTCCTCGGCCTCTGAGCCTTACATGGGGTGAGGCTTCGGATTTAATTCCACCCACCCACCCCAACATAAGTGATCTATCCAAAATCAGGCAAGAACCCGATGAAACAGTACATCATTACTGGGCCAGATTCCTCCTGGTTAAGAACAGGCTAAGGGATTGCCGCGAGGAAGAAGCAATCTTAACCTTCTGCAATAATTGCACGGACAAGGGAATACTCAACGCCATAAGTCGCCGTGATATTACACGCTTCGCTGACTTGGCGTCCATTGTACGAAAATACTGTGCGATGGAAAGCGCCTGGAAAACCGAAATAAAATTTTGGGACAATCCGGCCCTGAATACAAACCGAGTCCGAAATAAAAGGGTGCATCATCACCAGTCACCCGGGTCAAGCACTAAAAAGAAAAAACCCTCTACAAGGCATGGATCCGTACTGGAAGGATGGCTTAATGGGCTCTGTAAAATTCACAGTACAGAGGACGCCACACCAACTCACAGCCTTAGAGCATGTTGGATACTCCGGCAAGTGGCCAAAATTGGCGAAAATCTCCTAATTCCGGAGGCCACAGAAAGCCACCCTAGAGACACCAATACGGTATTAACAGTCTTCGAGACTTTCACATCAAATAATATACGAAAAAGAACACTCCGCAGCCTTGCCGAAGTCTACCAAGTAGCAACAATAAATCCATGGATTGACACGACTATTACCTTTAATGCCAGTGATGAACCTAAATTCCGAACAGCCCAAGCACCAGCCGCATTGGTCCTCAGTCCAATAGTGGACGTCTTTCGTCTTACCAAGGTACTCATGGACGGCGGCAGCGGATTGAACCTCATTTATGAGGAGACCCTTCAAAAAATGGAAATAGACTGGAACCACATTGAGCGAAGCAGCACAACCTTTAGAGGAATAATCCCTAGTCGGGAAGCGCGCTGGATAGGAAAAATCACACTAGATGTGGTGTTCGGCACACCGGATAATTACAGGTCCGAAGAGGTCACGTTCCAGGTGGCTCCGTTCAGCAGCGGTTATCACGCTCTGCTAGGGCGGGAAGCGTTTACATTCTTCCAAGCAATACCCCATTACGGGTACATGAAGCTCAAGATGCCCGGGCCTAACGGGATCATCACTCTCGCTAGCGATCCGGACATAGCACTCCGCGCCAAAAACAAGACAGCCGCACTGGCCCTCGAGGCACTATCCGAAGCCCTAGCGGCTGAGGAGCTGACTGCGCTATGCTCTATGGTGAATAGGGATGATGTGGTACTCGACAAAAGATCCAAGTCCACCTCCTTTAAACCGTCGGACGAAATAGTCAAATTCCAAGTCCATCCAACGGGCCCCAATAAAATAGCTTCCATCGGGGCACAGTTAAACCTTGATGTCAACGCTGCACTGCGAGAGTTCCTACGAGAGAACTAGGACATTTTCGCCTGGAACCCTTCAGACATGCCAGGAATCCCACGCAGGCTGGCCGAGCACAGCTTAAATATCCAAATAGGATTCAAACCTGTCAAACAGGATCTTCGGCGTTTTTCTGAACCTAAGAGACAGGCCATGGGAGAGGAGCTAGCAAAGCTATTGGAGGCCGGATTCATCAGAGATATAAAACATCCGGACTGGCTAGCAAACCTGGTGATGGTACCAAAGAAGGACAAATCATGGCGCCTGTGTGTTGATTTTAAAGACCTCAACAAGGCTTGCCCAAAGGATCCCTTCCCCCTCCCCCGCTTCGATCAAATTATCGACGCTACCACAGGACACGATTCGTTGTGTTTCCTCGACGCATATTCCGGCTACCATCAAATCAAGATGGCAGAATCAGACCAAGCCGCAACGACATTTATCACACCATACGGCCCATTCTGCTTCAACACGATGCCCTTCGGGCTCAAAAACGCCGGCGCAACATATCAGCGCATGATTCAAACATGTCTGGCAAGCCAGATCGGCAAAACAGTGGAGGCATATGTAGATGACGTGGTCGTCAAAACAAGACATGTTGAATCTCTAGTAGACGACTTGAGGCTCACATTTGATAACCTCCGAACATACGACATCAAGCTCAACCCGGAAAAAATGCGTTTTCGGCGTTCCAGCCAGAAAGCTCTTGGGCTTCATTGTATCCGGTAGAGGAATTGAAGCAAATCCAGCCAAGATCCGAGATCTGTCGCAACTGGATATCACAAAGGACTTCAAACAAATACAAAAATTAACCGGATGCATGGCGGCTCTAAGCCGCTTTATCTCCCGCTTGGGAGAAAAGGCCCTACCCCCTTATTGCCTCCTTCGGCGCACCGAACACTTCAAATGGACGGATGCAGCCACGGCCGGACTCGATGAAATAAAAGCCATACTGGCAACAAACCCAGTCCTGGCCGCGCCAAACATTGGCGAACCAATGCTATTATACATTGCAGCAACACATCGGGTTGTAAGCGCAGTGCTTGTCGTCGAACGAGAAGCGGACGAACACAAATTCCCCCTTCAAAAGTCGGTCTATTATGTGTCCACTGTCCTCACTCCCTGCAAATCACGGTACCCGCATTATCAAAAGATTGCGTACGCGGTATTCATGGCATCCCGGAAGCTACGACACTACTTTCAAGAGTGTTCAATAACAGTAGCCTCGGAAGTACCACTTAACGATATTATAAACAACCGTGACGCAACGGGCCAGATTGAAAAATGGGCCATTGAGCTCCTCCCATTCGACATAACTTATAAGCCACGGCGAGCCATCAAGTCGCAAGTCTTGGCCGACTTCGTCGCAGAATGGACGGAGGTCGAACTCCCTAAAGAGTACGACACATATTCAAATTGGATCATGCATTTCGACGGCTCCAAGATGTTGGCCGCACTGGGGGCTGGCGTCGTTTTGACTTCCCCCACAGGAGACACAATTCAATACGTACTACAGATTATGTACACGGACTCCAACAATGTAGCCGAATATGAGGCCCTTTTACATGGTCTCCGGATGGCAGTATCCATGGGCATCCAATGCCTAGAGGTGCGCGGGAACTCGAACCTCGCAATAAACCAAATAAATGGAGACTTTGATGCCAAGGATCCAAAAATGGCAGCTTACCGCAACGCCGTCCTAAAAATGTCAGCTCGGTTCGAGGGGCTTCAATTTCACCATATAGCCCGGGAAAATAATCAGGCGGCAGATGTCCTGGCACGCATCGGCGCAAAACGCGATGTAGTCCCCCCCCCAACATCTTCTTGGAAAGGCTGTTCAAGCCATCCGTAGTATGGGATGGGCAGCCGAACAATAACATCCCGGACCCAACCGCACTGCCCGACACCGAACATTCTGACACAATCGGAGGCTCTGCCAATGAAATAACACCTTCAGCCCATGTAATAATGGCCGTCATCGCCCCGTGGACAGAACCATTCCTCGCCTACCTTACTAGGCAGGAACTCCCCGAGGACCAAAATGAGGCACGCTGCATAGTGCGGCAATCCAAAGCCTACAGAGTCCACGAGGGAGAGCTTTATAAGAAAAGCACTACCGGAGTCCTTCAAAGGTGCATCTCCGAAGAGGAGGGGCGGAACCTCCTGGTTGAAATTCATGCCGGACTCGGCGGTCATCACGCTGCAGCCCGGTCCCTTGTAAGCAAGGCCTTCCGTACAGGCTTTTATTGGCCAACGGCCCGGGCAGACGCTCAGGACTTAGTCCAACAATGCACTGGTTGCCAGCTCTTTGCAAACCAAAGCCATATGCCACCCACCGCCCTCCAAACTATCCCCATTACTTGGCCCTTCGCAGTCTGGGGGCTTGACATGGTTGGACCCCTTAAAGGCGGAACCCACAAGCAAAAATACTTACTGTTCATGGTGGATAAGTTCACCAAATGGATAGAAGCCAAGCCTGTTAAGACGGCCGAATCCGGACCGGTGATAGACTTTATATCCGGGGTTGTACACCATTACGGCGTCCCCCACAGCATCATCACTGATAACGGCACGAATTTCATGGCCGACGAGGTAAAAGTCTGGTGCAAAAGCATGGGCATCAAGCTCGATTACGCTTCCGTCTATCACCCACAAACCAACGGCCAGGTCGAACGTGCAAATGGTCTTATCATGAGTGGCATCAAACCCAGATTAGTGCGGTCCCTCAAGGAATCCAACACGCACTGGGTAGAGGAGCTCGACTCCATACTCTAGGGGCTGCGGACCATGCCAAATCGCACCACCGGATACACACCATTCTTTATGGTGTACGGCGCAGAGGCAGTTTTGCCTTGCGACATAATTCATGACTCACCTCGAGTGCGCATGTACGAAGAAAGAGAAGCCAAGCTCGATCGACAGGACAGCTTGGACGCATTGGAGGAGGAGCGTGACGTGGCAAAAGCCCGTTCCGCATTCTATCAACAGCAGGCTCGAAGATACCAAAGCAGAGAAGTACGGGCCAAAAATTACAACGTTGGCGAATTAGTTCTACGACTACCGGACAAGAAAAAGGACAAACTCAAGCCCAAGTGGGAAGGTCCCTTCATAATTGACCAAGTCCTGGCTGGTGGAGCGTACCGCCTGCGGGATGCATCGGATAACCGACTCGAGCCAAACCCATGGAACGCAGCCCGTCTCTGAAGATTCTATGCCTAGCGCCGGAATCTGTGTTCGTCTCCTTCCTCTGTCTATTTTTTATATATTTTCTGTCTTACATTTCTCTTCGTCTCTCTCTCCCTCTCTTATAGCCTTTAAAGGCTCATAAAGGGACGCGCTATCTGTGCTCATTAAACCTGGGGGCTTCTTTAAACAGAAGCTTATTCATACGGGCTTCATGCCCAACACATGTGTCACACTTCCGCATGTACCTTTTATTCACCATTATATGCATCGATATGACTTAAGTTTTGGCCAAGCTGGGTTGCCTGGCTCCTGTGCTTACCCCTACGTTCCCGATTGTTCGGCTAGGTGGTAAAGGGAGCACCTCTGCGATTGTTACTGCCGGGTCAGCCGGACGTGTACCTCAGACTGGGTGAAGCCGAAAGCTAGCGTTCTTAAGGGAATATTCGGTCGGTGAAATAAAGATGATCTTTTTTTATTTATACGCCCCCAGATGTTTTTCCTGCGTTCCTTTTCGCAGCATGGACATGCACCTTAGGGCATGCTTCCCAGGGAAAGGAACCCCTAACGGAACTATTCTCCCTGGAAGATGTTTCTTACTAACCATGTAATATAACATAACTAGTCGGGCACTTGTCTGTTCAAGCCCTAATGACCCCTACGCCTGGTCTCCATGCATTCCCCGGTTCCTATATAACCGCATGGGAATTCAGACACACTTCGGACCGTCAGGTCCCAAGGCTGAAGCAAAAAGGTCGGCCATGACAAATGATCTACAATCCGGCTAGAAGGCATTATAAATGTCAATTAAATTACATAGTCATTTTGACTGATTGTATTCCTCTTCAATACCATCTAATAGGCTGTCTAATTTACAGTCCTGCTGGGAATACCATGCGGCCAACTCTACTTAGCCTTATACTAAGCTTACAGGGATCTCCTTCCCGTTGGGCCCTACAGGACCGACCTCGGCCATGTGGTTGGGGTCAGCCTTTGCGTACCGCATCTTCACCATGGCCCAGGCCTCCCTCGCACCTTGACGGCAGGCTGATATCTTCCACAAGCGGAAGTGCCCCCGTGCTCCCTCGAGCTTCTCCGCAAGCTCTCCAAGACCTTCAGGCATGGAGACGGATGGCCACCGGGCCTGGGCGATGCCTTGCATCGCCTGCCGAACTCGATCGAGCAGTTGCGAGAGCTCGGGAAGAAGGTCACCCGTAGAACCGGGCATCTCCTCTGCAGGACGACCTGTTAGCACACCTACATACATTGCTCTGTTAGTCGACTTCCTTGCCGAACTTTCTTTCAAAGGTTCATTCAAGCACTTACTAAATATGCAGCGCCGAAGCCGCTGATTCTCCTTCACGGAGTCTGACAGCTGGGCACGGACATCTTTCAGCTTGACGCCCAGCTTGGTGTTGGCATCTTGGAGATCGTTCTTCTCCTGCCTCACCTTTGTCAGCACCTTCTCACCAGCCTTTAGCTGGTGTAGGAGGTGTTGTCTTTCCGGATTCAATCCGGCGCCATCTGCAATTTCATCTGTCAGATTCGCACCTATGCCGTGCTTCGCAAAATCCTTATCTTTCGAAGTGTATATTACCAGAGGGGGTCTCCTTGGGCTCCCCTGCCGCGGCTAGTGCGGCCTCAAGTTGGGCTTTGCACTCTTCCATCTCCTTGGACAGTAGGGAATTCTTTTCTGTAAGAACCTGCATAACAAATGATCCTTAAATCAGTTATTCTAACTGTTTCAAGTCTCAGGGGCTACTGGTATATACATATAATTACCAGAATTTTCTTACCCGTATGTCTTTTACATACTGCTCTGTGGCTCTGGCTAGACCATTTTGAGCGGCACGGAGATACGCATCTCCTGAGTTGAAGGCATCTAATGCCCCTTGGGAGAAACAAGCGTCGCAAAGAATTGTCCGGCGACGCCTGTGGTTCATGGCACTCTCCACCTCAGAGTTGGTGGCAGACAACCCGTCCACATCCTCCGTCGGAGGAGCGTCTGGTGGAGGCGCGATTGGCAGCCTCTCCGGATGTAGTCCGGCGAGGTCTCTTTGTCCTGAAAAGAGCACGAGTGTCAATATGCCTCGAAGGTATAACACCTGGGATAAGGGGGTGCGCCATACCTTTGCGCTGACACCTCGGTCCGGACTGCACTTCTTTTCTGCCTGCGGGGCCCTACGGCCCCTCGTTGGCTTGTCGCCGCAGGTTCAGCCTTCCGCCTTAAATACCTCCCCTGCAAAGTTCGGTTGCAATCAGGAAACTGAACACGAGTGGGCGGATACCTATTCGGGGTACTGGGACTTTGATCTCAGGTACCTGGGGGGTCAGGATTAGCCCTGGGTAATCGGTCGTAATGGCCACCAAGGCGTTGTCCTCGCTCAATTGATGGAACACTCCATCAATCAGCTCCACAGATATGTCCAGATCCTCTTGGGAGGCCGGGTCGAGGGACCATCCTGGGTCCTCGGGTTGTGGAGGAGGGCTGCTTATTTCCTTAACAGCCCGGCGCAGTTCCTGCGTTGAAGTTGTCAGACTGAATATTTAACAATGGGAATACAAAATGGATGGACAAGTAAATACGGCCGCTTACCCAGCTTGGGGGATTGTGCATGGAGAATCCACCTTGAGGGTTGACGCGGAGAAATTCCTCCTCTTCTCCCTTATACAATGTGGGCAAGATCTTCAGTAGAGCGGCAGCTGAATCTGGCCCCTTACGGCCGTAGCGGGTGGCATCGTCCTCCCCGTTGAAGTCCCACATGGGGTGGCTTCTATACTGAAGCGGCTGCACCCTCCGCATAATGCATTCGGCCATAACCCCAATCATGGTTAGTCCGGAATGGGCTAACAATCTTATTCGGCCCATCAGGTAAATGATGTCCCTGTCACCTCCCCTCTGAGGGCTTCGTGGGCGCCAGCTTAGGTGCTTCTTTAAGGGAGCACTGTTGAATTCAGGAAGGCCGATCCGGACAGGATCCGGCAGCGGGACATCTTCTATATAAAACCACTCCGAGGGCCAGTCTTCGGACGCCTTCTTTGGGGTTCCAGACAGATATCCGGTCCCAGCGATGCGCCACACTTCGGCTCTACCCACTTGATACATTGACCCCTTCTTGGAACAGGGCACGAGGCAAAATAGCTCCTTCCACAGTCCGAAATGAGCTTCGACACCCAAGAACAACTCGCAGAGGGCTACAAAGCCCGCGATATGCAGTACTGAGGCAGGCGTGAGATTATGTAGCTGGAGGCCGTAGAACTCCAGCAACCCCCGGAGAAATGGATGGATTGGAAATCCGAGCCCCCTTATTAAGTAAGGGACGGGGCACACCCGCTCTCCTTTGGAGGGATTAAGGGCATTCTCTGCTTGCTCTCCGCCGTTGTAGACGGCAAGACCGGCTCGAACCGGGACCATATAGGCCGGGGGGGGGAAATCCCTTGGTCTGGAGTGTCACTAGCTCGCTATGCGGGATGGAACATCTCTCCCAATATCCAGGCTTAGGGCTGGAAGGGCGAGAGGAGGAGTTGCGATGGCTGGCCATGGTGGAATGGACCTTTGTCGGATGCACTCTGATGAACACTCGCGGAGGGGAGAAGGTGTGGATCGGATCTAAATCCTTGTCCCCTTAAATAGGGCAGCTCATTTACGCGGCTAGGGGTGTGAATGTAAAAACACTTAGACTTTTCATATTCGTTTGACATGTGGGAGCGGCCATTATTGGGCGTAGAAGCCAAGGAGCGCAACATCTACAAGAAACCGGACTTTATTCACACAGGTACATGGAATTTGGAGGAGAACCCGCCTTGCAATGCCGAAGACAATCTGCGCGCCGGACTCATCGTCATTAAAGCCTGGTTCGGGGGCTACTGAGGGAGTCCTGGATTAGGGGGTGTCCGGACAGCCGGACTATATCCTTTGGCCGGACTGTTGGACTATGAAGATACAAGATTGAAGACTCCGTCCCGTGTCCGGAAGGGACTTTCCTTGGCGTGGAAAGCAAGCTTGACGATACAGATATGTAGATCTCCTACCATTGTAACCGACTCTATGTAACCCTAACCCCATCCGATGTCTATATAAACCGGAGGGTTTTAGTCCGTAGGACAACATACACATCAACAATCATACCATAGGCTAGCTTCTAGGGTTTAGCCTCCTCGATCTCGTGGTAGATCTACTTTTGTACTACCGATATCATCAATATTAATCAAGCAGGACGTAGGGTTTTACCTCCATCGAGAGGGCCCAAACCTGGGTAAAACTTCGTGTCCCTTGCCTCCTGTTACCATCCGGCCTAGACGCACAGTTCGGGGCCCCCTACCCGAGATCCGCCGGTTTTGACACCGACACCAGCAATAGCTGAAGCTTGCCTAGGGACCGGGACCTGTCAGCGTAGAGCAACAAGCTGTCGTGATATTGGAAAGGGAAGACCGAGCCTAAACAGGACTTGCACTCACAAGGCTTTCATAATTGGGATAATATCAACAAAAGACATTGCAGACTCTTTACATGCCCCCACGGGGTACTTCTTGATTCCTTGCAGGGAACAAAGGACGAGAACCTAGGAGAATCCTATCTACACACCCCCGCGGCCGACGCCATCATCAACAGTGGGCCGCGGGAGGCCGGCGCCAACCCCATCCATATCAGCGACGGTGGCGGCCGGATTTTGCGGCCCTGCCCCAGGCGCGGCGAGAGCTCGGGGGCACCTAGCTGTCGTCGCTCGTCTCCAGAGTCTCGTAGAGCTCGGGAGAGCCGCTGGACTCCCAAGAGTCGCTGCTGCTAGAGCAGCCGCGAGCGGGGCGCGCCTCATCCTGGCGCTACCCTTCGGGGCAACACTCCAAGCGGCGACCCTCCGCGTCGAAGACCTTGAAGAACAACATGGAGGCGCCGTCGTACTCGAAGTGGATCACGAGGGCGCCCTCCATGCGGCAAACCCGCGCGACCTCTCCCCAGCCGTGGGTCATGAAGATCTTGCCGGTGGAGACTGCTTCAACCTCAGCTTCGGTCGCCGGAGCGTCGCAGTCGGCATGCTGCAACCAGAGTTCGAGAGGCCCCTTCGGCGGCATCACGTCAGAGAAGAAGTGCGGGAAGCAGATCCAGGAGCTTGGGGGCATCGCCGCCCACAGCACGAGCTCATGTGAGGAGTCCGCGGCATGGACTCGAGGAGCGACGGCACTCGTCGCCGCGGCGCGTCGACCTTGGCCGCGGTGTGCGCGCCAACGCTCGTTGTCCTTCCTCTGAGCCCCCCGGCTTGGGCGTGCAAGGGCAGTGGGTACCCAGGAGGAGGCCGCTCGCACCAAGGCCTTGTCACCACCTGCATCGCCACAACATCGCGACGATGGACCGACGTCTTCTTCGGCGGGAGTAGCGCAGGCACGTCGAGGGGAACCTTTCCCTTCTCCTCAGCCGAAAACCTACGGATCTGCGCCATTGAAGTTGCTGCTAGCAGAGGAGCAGAGGAGGAAGAAGCAGGCGGAACGGGGAGGAATGGGCAACGGAGGCTCCGCCCCCTTCCTCATTTATAGCAAGAGAAGGCCAACCAGCGCCCCCCACAATCACATGCAATGATGGTTTTCCTTGCATGTCACCGGGACTTGTCAAGTCGGGCAGTTGCCGAGGCAGCATGGGGAAGCGGAGACGCCCACGTCCAATCAACCGCCATGCATCAACCGAGGTTGCAGGCTTTTGGGGCCCGCGGCGCTCCATGCTTGACCTTTGGCTTCGCCTCGAAGCCAAGCCCGAGCGCGCCTTAGGCCTGGGGCTACTGTTGGCGTTCTGGGAACGGGGGTCCCCAGACTTGCCTGCCTGCATCCCACGGCGTGGGTGAGCTGGCAGGTCTGTACGGCCCATCTTCATCGACGAGGTATTCAAGACCCTCGCGAGGCAAACGACGCAAGACCTCCTCAGGAGCGGCCTTGCAAGGCAGGCTCACGAGGGGCGGAGAGATCAAGGCAAGGCAAACCTTGCGTGGTCCTCGTGACGTGAGTCATGCCGATCGAGACCAGGCGGGCGCCAGCTCGCGCAGCGTCCTTGTTTCCTCTTTGGTTCCAAGAGGGCAAGCGCAGGCGCAGAGTACTGAGGCATCAAGGAAAGGTTTCCATATCGGTGCAACGAGACCAAGACCAGAAGGACGGCAAGACAGAGGTCACCATGGAGCCCAAGACAGCATCACCACCAGAGCCTTTTGCAGGCAAAGACCACTTTTGTCAGGATAAGCTGTACTAGTTGTCCCCTTCCAAATTGGCCGTTGTTGGATCCCTTCCTGCTCAATATTTGGGGAGAGGACCAGGGCCTATATAAGTAGAACTAGCCACCATAGTAGGGGCAACTGATTGATCGAGAACTCATTCAAAGGAATCTCACCCACACAAGTTCGCCAAGCACAAGAACACCTCAACCTCAGGAGGCTGTTCTTCCCCTTGTACTGTTCATCATTAGCCCAAGAGGCAATCCACCACCACCACACAGGACTAGGGTATTACACCACAACGGTGGCCCGAACCAGTATAAATCTTGTGTCTTTGTGTTCCAAGTTTATCGAGTCCGTCCGGGAGATCTTAGCGAGCTAGGGCGTGGATCGATAGGGAGAAAACCTTCGCGTGCACCCTAGTGTTCGAACCTTGAGGGTTTTGCCGGAACCCGTGATCCGACAACGAGGCAGGGGGCACGCCCTAGGGGGGTGGGCGTGCCCTCCACCCTCGTGGGGGCCATGGGACTCCCCTCCGGTAACTCTTCATTCCAGTATTTTTTATATTTTCAAGAAAAATCTCTGTTGATTTTCAGCGCATTCCGAGAACTTTTATTTCTGCACAAAAACAACAACATGGTAGTTCTACTGAAAACAACGTCAGTACGAGTTAGTTCTAACCAAATCATACCAAAATCATGTAAAAATATTATAAACATGGCATGAATACATAAAAAATTATAGATAAGTTAGAGACGTATCAGCATCCCCAAGCTTAATTCCTGCTCATCCTCGAGTAGGTAAATGATAAAAACGGAACTTTTGATGTGGAATGCTACCTAACATATTCATCAATGTAATCTTCTCTATTGTAGCTAGAATATTTAGATCCATAAGATTCAAAACAAAAGTTTAATATTGACATAAAAATAATAATACTTCAGGCATACTAAAAAGTAATCATGTCTCCTCAAAATAACATGGCCAAAGAAAGTTCATCCCTACAAAATCATATAGTCGGGCTATGCTCCATCTTCATCACACAAGATATTCAAATCATGCACAGCCCCGATGACAAGCCAAGCAATTGTTTCATACTTTTGATGTTCTCAAACCTTTTCAACTTTCACGCAATACATGAGCATGAGCCATGGACATAGCACTATAGGTGGAATAGAAGGTGGTTGTGGAGAAGAAAAAAAGAAGGAGATAGTCTCACATCAACTAGGCGTATCAACGGGCTATGGAGATGCCCATCAATAGATATCAATGTTAGTGAGTAGGGATTGCCATGCAATGGATGCACTAGAGCTATAAGTGTATGAAAGCTCAAAAACAAAACTAAGTGGGTGTTGTCTGCGTTCTATGAACGGGGGTCCCCATAGTTGCCTGCCTGCCGCCTGCGGCGTGGCTCAAGTGGGGGCCCAGCGTGGCCCATCTTCATCAGCTCAAGCTCAAGACCCTCGCGAGGGGCCAAGCCTCGCAGGGCGCACGCCAGAAAGCTTCCTCAAAGGCAGCCTCATCAGGCATGCTCGCGAGGAGGCGGAGAGATCAAGGCAGGGGCACCTCGCGAGGAGCCCGTGACGTAAGCCATGACGATCGAGACCAGGCGGGCGCCGCCCTGCATAGTGTCCTTGTTTCCCCTTTGGTGCAAAGGGGGCAAGCACAGGCCAAGGCATCGGGCAAAGGTTACCATTCCGGTGCAACGAGACCAAGACCAATAGAGCGGGAGGACGGAGGTCACCGTGGAGCCCAAGACAACGTCATCACCAGTACTTTTGGCAGCCGAAGACCACCTTTGGTCAGGATAACTTGTACTAGATGTTCCCCTTCATAATGGACAATTGTTGGTGCCCTTCCTGCTCATTATTTGGGGAGAGGCCTAGGGCCTCTATAAATAGAGGTAGCCACCACAAGGAGAGGGCCATCTAGGGATCGGACAGAAGGCAAAGATCGAGAGACATCTAGAGATCTGATAGAGCCCTAGCAGAGAGAGAGAGAGGCGACTGAACTCACCCAAGCAGTTCATCGCACCAGCTCAAGAACACCTCTCGTGAGGCTGTTCTTCCCTTGTACTGTTCATCATCATCCGCTGAGGCAATCCACCATGCCACACACTGGAGTAGGGTATTACACAACAACGGTGGCTCGAACCTGTATAAACCTCGTGTCCCTTGTGTTGTTCGTTGTTTCCAGCCTAGATCACGCGAGGAGATTGGACGTAGATCGGTAAGGGAGAGATCTCCGCGCGCACCCCAGTGTTCGAACCTCAAGGGTCGGCCGGAACCCGAAATCCGACATTTGGCGCGCCAGGTAGGGGTGCGCCGGAATCTTTTTTCCGCTGTTCGCGTGTGATCTTCCGTCGTGTCCATGGCTGACGCCCGTCGGGCTCGCGTCGAGCGCCGGGCTGCTCTCACCACCCGCGTTGCCCAGACGGCGCCTGTCGGCGGTCGCCCTCATCGTTCCTCGTCGCCTGCCGCCAACGCCGCCACCGGCCCGACGGGGAACGAGCAGCAGACCTCGTCCTAGCATCCTTCGGTATGGCGGGAGGGCCGCACCGCTGCACCATCACTGACTCCAGCCGCTTCGTCGTCCCACGCCCGTCGTGCCCCCACGGACGCGCACACCGCGCTGCTCCTGGCAAGAGAGCTCTTGCACTACCGCCCCGTCGACGACCTCTACGAGGACTGGCTCACCCGCATCACCGAGCTCATCAGCACTGCAGGGGGCTCCCCCTTGCCATCCTTCTCGCTGCCTCGCCCTCCACTCCGCGCAAGAGGTGCCTCCACCACCTCCTCCCCAAGAAGGCGCCCTGGCTCCAAGGCGCGCAGCCCCAGGGCGAGACCCTTCGCGTCCGGCGCCTACGCAGCAAGAAAGGAGCTGCCAAGAGATCCGTCGTCCCCAAGAAGGTGCTCGCGCGCTCCCAGCGCCGGCGCAGCAAGATCGCGTCCCTGCACCTCCACGCCAAGACCCCGCGCTGCTCCAAGCGGTGGCGCGCGGTAATCCCCAGGAACAAGCCCAGCACCAGCAAAAGGCGCCGGTGGCCACAGCAGGCTGCCGTGCCCTCACCCCCCGAGCTACGCGGCGTCGCATGGCCAGGCAAGTTCAAGCCTGGCCTGCCCCCTCGCTACGATGGCACGATGGACCCCGCGGAGTTCCTACAGCTCTACGAGCTATGCATCGAAGCCAACAACGGAAACGAAAGGGTCATGGCAAACTGGTTCCCCATGGCGCTCAAGGACGGGCCCGCACCTGGCTCCTGAACCTGGCTCCTAGCACAATCTCCTCCTGGGACAAGATGCGCACTCGCTTCATCACCAACTTCCAGGGCACTCGCGACCGGCCCCCGGCCATGAGCGATCTGCGCCGCATCAAGCAACAGCACGGGGAAACCCTGCAGAAATACATCCAGCGCTTCAACAATGCTCGCCTTTAGATCCCCAAGGTGACTGAAGAAGCCATCATCTCGGCCTTCTCCGATGGCGTACGCGACATCAAGATGAAGGAGGAGCTAGCAATCCATGAAGACCTGTGCACATCCCTGGAGCTATTCAACTTGGCGACCAAGTGCGCCAGGGCAGAGGAAGGGCGCCTTTCCCTCCTCGAACTCCCGGCTGCCGACCCAGAAGAGAAGAAGCCCAAGGCCAAGGACGTGAAGCGCAAGGGGGCTGCCGTGCTTGCAGCGGAACCAGACACCAAGCGAGGCAGGGATCAGCCTGAGTCATCCAAGGGCAGCCGGTACTGCGTGTACGACGACCTGCACACCCACAACACCAACGAATGTCAAGAGCTCAGGGCCGTGAGAGATGGATGTGTCAGCCGATGCCCCGAGCGCAACGACAGGGGCTATGGCCGAGGAGGAGGAAGAGGTGGCGGACGATGGGAAGACCGTGGCCCTCGCCAAGGGTGGCGTGACCGACCTCGCGAGGATCGTTGGCAGGACCAGCCTCGCGAGGGAGGCTGGGGAGATCAGCCTCATGAGAATCGCCCGCATGGCAACGCAGGCCTTCCTCCTCTGCCGCCATCGCCAAGGAAAACGAAGGCCAACATCAAGATGAGAGGGCTGGGGGCTTCCAGGAGCCGCAAGAGATCGCTTGCAACTTGGGTGGCGCGCAGGCCCTAGCCTCACAGCGCATCTTCAAGCAGGTTGCTCGCGAGGTGAATGCAGTCCTCCCCAAGCTTGAGGCCACACGCCCTCTCAGGTGGTCTGCATGCGCTATCACGTTCAGCTTGGCGGATCAGCTCAAGTGTGCGGCAACGGCCGGAGTCCTCCCGATGCTTTGCTCCCCGGTCATCAGCAACGTGCAGGTCACCAGGACTCTCATTGACGGTGGAGCAGGACTCAACATCCTGTCCGTCGAGACGTTCGACAATCTCCAAGTGTCATACGATCAGCTTCAGCCAACCAAGCCCTTCTCAGGAGTCACTGATGGTTCCACTGTTCCAATAGGGCAGGTTCGCCTTCCAGTCACCTTCGGGCAGCGCAACAACTACCGCACCGAGCTCATCGACTTCGACGTCGCCCACATTCGTCTGTCATACAATGCCATGCTCGGGTACCCAGCCCTAGCCAAGTTCATGGCAGTGACTCATCATGGATACAATGTCCTCAAGATGCTAGGAAGCGGTGGAGTCATCACCATACCCTGTGAAGAAAGGGACGCAGTGTGTTCACTTGAGCGCGTGTTCCAAGCTGCAGCAATCGAAGACCCGGACCACAGGAACGGAAGACTTCCCGAGGCGACCCTTAAGAAGATGAAGGTTTCGCCTGGCCCAAGCCATAAGAAGGCAAGCGCCTCCGGAGGTGTTGTGTCAGGATCTGCGCCCAATCAGGGAGCGCCACCCTCTCTCGCATAGGAAGGCGCGCCCGGTGCCCTCCTCAGGCAGGGCTCAGGGGCTCTTTCTTGGAGAGCCACCGACCTTGCCAAGGTTGCGAGGGAGGCGCTCGAGCACCACTTGGAGGGGTGCTTCCAGGCACGTTTCCCTCAGGAAGGTACAAGTCAAGGAAGACCAAACCCTCAGGAGTTCATCGCAAGAAACACCCAGGAGCTACAGGAGTCGAGAGTCACGCGTGGCAGCCGCCGCTTGCCCACCGTAGCCCCACATCCAGGCGAGGATGGTGGGCTGCGCGTCTGCGTTGACATGCCAGGGCTCAACCGATCCGCGTCTCGGGAGTGCCTCTGGCCTTCGTGCGTGGGGCATTGCGAGGGTCCACCTCACAGCTACTTTCGCATGCCTTTCGGCCTGCCGAGCGCGGTCGCCGCTCATCAGCGCCTGCTGAGGAGCATTCTGGAGGCCCAGGAGGTCAGGCATTGTGCGGTCCTGGCGGAGATGGAGATGGCCCTCGGAGACCCACCTGCCCCTCCGGAGCCTCTCGAGGCTCCTGGGCCTGGGGGCTCGTGAGGGTCGGCGTCATCATCGTGCATCGCCCACTTCTTCAACATCACTTCATCTTAAACGGCACCAGGTGACATATTTCTAAGTTCCGTTTTCAGCTGGGAGCGCCCACAGAGCCGCATCATTCCCAGGTCGCGTGGGTCCGTCCTTGCGGCATGTATCCGTTTTGCTTATGCTCTTTACTTACCTTGTTGGGGGCGCCCCTCAGGCTGCATCATCCCCGAGCTGCTCGGGACTGGCCCAGCGGCGTTTGCTTTTCTCGCGTCTACTTAAAATGAATTTGCTCTTTTGCGCTTAATTGTCACCTGCTTCTTATCGCGGATTTCTCCGCTTTCATGCAAAGTGCTTGCACGTTAAAAGGGGGGTACCTGAGCATCGTGACTCATGGGCTCCTACTGGCTCTCCAGCCCTCACTCCCTGGCCTTGACCCATGGCATTGCGACCTGTCATACTAGCGGCGACTGAGCTCGCTCGAGGGCCGGGACCTGAGGACGTAGAGAATTTGCATTCTAACCACCCTGCAGGAACACACCATTGATAAAGGCCCAGAGCCAGGCGCAACCCGCCTCGAGGTAGGGCCTCGTGAGTCCCGCGCTGGCTCACGAGTGCCCAGATACACCTCTCCTAGCCCTACCGTGCCGGCCACATGTCAGGGCGGGGCTGTACACGCCCTGGGGGCTCCTCCCGGAGGGGAGCCCCCTCCCACGTACCAGTGGAAGCACCATGCTCCGTGCTGGCTGACGACACTGCCGAGGAGCGGCTATGCCCGTACACATACGGAAGCGCTATGCTCCACGCTGGTGATAAACAACTGAGGGCGGCCTACGGCCGTACCAACCTCAGGGAGCCCAGAGCTCAGTGTCCGGCACCATCGCAACGCCTCCCCTCGGGAGCGCCGCGCGCGGGGGCTGGACACGGGGGCTACGCCCGGGCCTTGCCCGAGCGCATGCCACCCAGCCAGGTCCCTCGGACCTGGTCATCACGCGCCCCTCCCTGAGCGGAGCCAGGGTATGGAAAGCTGTTTGAACGTCAAGGGGGACTCCTGAGCATCGCGACTCAGGAGCCTAACTTGCCCCGTAGCCCCTCACTCCTTAGTCCCGTCCTGGTTTCCGGTCGGGGCTAACGCTGGGTGAGGTATGCGCGGGGCCGGGCCCTGCCGACGCAAAACGACCAATCCACTCCTTATTCCCCCCTTTCCTACATGTTGCTTGCGCGTCAAGGGGGACTCCTGAGCATCGCGACTCAGGAGCCTAACTTGCCACGTAGCCCCTCACCCCTTAGTCCCGTCCAGGTTTCCGGTCGGGGCTAACACCGGGTGAGGTATGCGCGGGGCCGGACCCTGCCGACGTAGAGCGCGAGCAAGTAGGAGAGAAAAATGCAAATTCCAGGAAATTCAAAGCAAGTATTACAAGCCATAGATTGTTTCACGACGCTAAACACAAGTTTAAACGCCTCCGCGAGGAATGGTGCATGTTGCAGGAATGACAGAAGCCGCGAAGGGATCACTCTCAAGTGGCGCCGCCGCCTGTGGTGGAGTCGCGCTGGGCGACCCCGCCTCCTGGGGCCGCGGAGCTGGCGGCACCGTGCCCGAGCAAGATGCTGAAGGCGCAGAACCTCCCCAGCAAAGCTTCAGCTCGGCCTTTCACGGCCGCGGCGGCGGCGGTGGCAAGATCGCCGCTCATGGGTTCCAGCAGGCTGTCAAAGTCGACGTTGGGGTCGCGCAGGTAGACGTGGCTGAGGACATGCGTCAGCGCCGCAGAAGACAGGGCACGCGCCTCGGCCTCGGCCGTGGGGCCAAGGCCGTCTACGACATCATCAAGCGCACGGACCAGGAAGGGAAGCAGCTTGGCGAGGCCGTCCTCCGCACCGGCCAACGGCTCCTCCAAGACGCTCTCGTAAAGCGTCTTCAACGCGGCACGGGCCTTCTTCTCCATCTTCGCGAAGGCCACCCAATCCTCCGCCAGGACCATCGCCTTGGCGTCTAGCTCGGTCCTCTCCGCCTGCAGCGACTGGCTCCTCCAAGCCGCTCTCGTAAAGCGTCTTCAGCGCGGCACGAGCCTTCTCCTCCATCTTCGGAAAGGCCACCCGATCCTCTGCCAGGGCCCTCGCCTTGGCGTCTAGCTCGGTCCTCTCCGCCTTCAGCGACCGCTCTAGCGTCTCCAATTTGCCATGGCGGTCATCAAGCTTGGCATCCCGGTCCTTGATGGCAGCCTCCTGAGCCTTCATATCCTTCTCTTTCTCCTAGCGGCCGTGGACCTCCTTGGCGAGCTCGTTGCGCAAGCCTTGCAGCTCGGTCTCCAGCGCCTCGCAGCGAGCCTTGGCAGCCTCAGCGTCGCCCAGGGCAGTGTCGCGAGCAGCCTTGGCTTGGTTGGCGGCCTGCTTCTCCCCATCGGAGGCCTCCACGGCCTGGCTCAGCGCTGCTCGGACGGAGGCAGCGGAACGGGCCCAGCTAGAAGCTAGCTCCAGGCACCCGACCGCTAGGCGAGGGTCCGCTCTCAGAAGATCCTCCCGCAGCTGGCTCAGTTCGCTGGCGACCTGGTCCAGGACGGTGGTAGAGGGAACAGAAGAAGCGGGAACCGGCGGAGCGGGCGAAGAGGACGGCAGCGTGATCACAGCTTGGCAGGAAGGAACCCCCTGGGCCTTGGCTGCCCCGGCTGCAGCATCGAGCACAGTCGAATCTAGGGGTCGGCGAGCCACGGGCGCTGGCTCCTCGCCGAGGCATCCCAGTCGGCCTCGCGAGGACGACCGGGCAGGGGAGGCGCGAGACACGTAGTCTTCCTCCCCAACGGATGAAGGCGCTGCCCCGGCAGATGGACTCGCCCCAAGCAGGGCCGCACAAGCCCCTATCAACCTCTTGCCGCAGGACGCCAGCCTGACAAAGAATATGGACGTCAAGCCTCGGCGGCAGAAACCAAGCAAAGCACGACGCACACTTACTGGTCCGCTACCTGCTGGCACGACTCCACCCACCTGCTCGGTCCAACATGAAGCCCCGGAGCTGCACATTGGGGAGGTCAGCCGTTCAGAGGAGGGTCCTTCGCCACGTACAGCACTGAAGGGCAGAGACAAAAAGGCGTACGTTAGCTCTTCGCGCCTTCCAGACCTCCTCGGGCTCGGAAGGGTACACGCCCCTTCCGGACCCTGAGTCTAAACCTCTGTCTCCGCCACGCCGGACGATTCTCTCCACCCCCTCTCCGCCCTCCGCTCTGGGTGGAAGCCCTTGCGGAGACACATTCACCATTCGAAGCCGCCGTCACAGAGCTCGCTCGTCCGACCTCCCATTGGAGCGTAGGCAGCGCTAGGGAGACCCCCCTCAATGCGCATAGAGGAAAAAAGACTCCGCTTCGGGTGCCTACCTCGTTGCTCAATCCAAACCGCCTCCCTCTAGAGTCAAACCTTCCTCCCTCCGCCTCTTCATTCCCCGAGTCCGGCTCCCCGCCTGGAGAGCATTGCCGAAGAGACACATTCACCATCGTCGGAACGCACAAGGTAAGACGCGCTCGGGAAGCTTACGCGGGCCACAGACCCCTCACCCATTGACGGTGGCATTGGGTGTTCACCCACCCTCATCCGCCGAGCTGGTTCTACGCACGAGACACGCGGAGCACCGGGGTCCGCTCCACCCAACCAAGGCGTGCAAGTCCCACGTCTCCTCACGCAATATCGAGCGCTGAAGCCGACAGAAGGGCCGCGACCAGATTCTCGTCGGTCAGGGCCTCAGAGCTTAGGCGCAAGGCGGCGCCCGCTTCCCCAAGCCTCCACAACAGGAGCGAGTGCTCCCGGAGTGGAGCCACCCGGTGCTCCAAGAACTCCCTCAGGAGCGTGGCCCCGGTCAGCTTCGCCGCCCCCAAGTTGCTTGGCCTCCAGGTCCGCGTTCATCCTCTTCAGCACCACCCACGCACGGGGGGCGATGACCTCCGCGTGGGACCACGTGTCAACAGCCTTGGGCTGCCCCCTAGGCAACACCAGATAGGGGTGGATGCGCCCGACGTCCATCATGACCCACTTGCTCCGGAAGCCTTCGATCCTCTTCCCAGGCTTCGAGATGTCATTGGAATTGGACTATGCGATGAAGCACGCACATGCGGAGATATGGCCACTAGAAACCCGGAGGGAAAAATAGTGACGCAACAGGGCCACCGAGGGCTTTACCCCGACGTGAGCCTCACAGTAGTAAGCAAAAATCGCCAGGAGAAGAACAGAGTTGGGGTGGAGATGTAGAGCCTGCAAGTTGTACTGGCGGAGAACAGCAAAGAAGAACTCAGAGAAAGGAGGCACCAGACCGATGACGATGGCGCTCACAAAGAGCGGATAGAAGGTGCTCCCCTTGCCTTCAGGCTGGTCGAAGCTGGACTTGAGCACAGTCGCCCCCTTGCTGCCCTGCGCCACCGTCATTAGGCGCGTGAGGGCGAGGTTCTTCTCCGGCAGGTTCGGGGAATCCAGGGCCGGCGAGTACCAGGCCTCGGTCAGGGACTTGCGAGGCACCATAGCGTGCCGGATGAGAAGGATTGAGACAGATCTGGAGGATTTCGGGAGCAAGAAGGAGGAGAGCGAGAAAGGGGATCTGGGGCGAGGCGAACGAGAACAAGGCAAGTAAGTCTGGCCCGGGCACCTCTTTTGTCAGATGGACAGTTGCCGAGGCGTCGTGGGGATGCACAGGCGCCCACATCCAATCAATCGCCACGTGGTGCCCAAGGCCACAGGCTGTTGGGGCCCGTGGCACTTCACGCTCGCCCCTTTGCTTCCCTGCTAGGCCAAGCCCGGGCGCGCCTTGGGCTCGGGGGCTACTGTCGGCGTTCTAGGAACGGGGGTCCCCAGACTTGCCTGCCTGCGGCCTGCCGCGTGGCTCAAGTGGGGGCCCAGCGCGGCCCATCTTCATCAGCTCAAGCTCAAGACCCTCGCGAGGGGCCAAGCCTCGCAGGGCGCACGCCAGAAAGCTTCCTCAAAGGCAGCCTCATCAGGCATGCTCGCGAGGAGGCGGAGAGATCAAGGCAGGGGCACCTCGCGAGGAGCCCATGACGCAAGCCATGACGATCGAGACCAGGCGGACTCCGGCCTGCGGAGTGTCCTTGTTTCCCCTTTGGTTCAAAGGGGGCAAGCACAGGCCAAGGCATCAGGCAAAGGTTACCATTCAGGTGCAACGAGACCAAGACCAACAGGGCGGTAGGACGGAGGTCACCATGAAGCCCAAGGCAGCATCATCACCAGTACTTTTGGCAGCCGAAGACCACCTTTGGTCAGGATAACTTGTACTAGATGTTCCCCTTCAAAATGGCCAATTGTTGGTGCCCTTCCCGCTCATTATTTGGGGAGAGGCCCAGGGCCTCTATAAATAGAGCTAGCCACCACAGGGAGAGGGACATCTAGGGATCGGATAGAAGGCAGAGATCGAGAGACATCTAGAGATCTGATAGAGCCCTAGCAGAGAGAGAGAGAGAGAGAGAGGCGACTGAACTCACCCAAGCAGTTCATCGCACCAGCTCAAGAACACCTCTTGTGAGGCTGTTCTTCCCTTGTACTGTTCATCATCAGCCCCTAAGGCAATCCACCACGCCACACACTAGAGTAGGGTATTACACCACAACGGTGGCCCGAACCAGTATAAACCTCGTGTCCCTTGTGTTGTTCATTGTTTCCAGCCTAGATCACGCAAGGAGATTGGACGTAGATTGGTAGGGGAGAGATCTCCACGCGCACCCCAGTGTTCGAACCTCAAGGGTCTGCCGGAACCCAAAATCCGACAGGTGTGCATCCAACTTTCTTGCTCATGAAGACCTAGGGCATTTGAGGAAGCCCATCATTGGAATATACAAGCCAGATTCTATAATGAAAAATTCCCACTAGTAAATGAAAGTGACAACATAGGAGACTCTTTATCATGAAGATCATGGTGCTACTTTGAAGCACAAGTGTGGTAAAAGGATAGTAGCATTTCCCCTTCTCTCTTTTTCTCTCATTTTTTTGTTTTTTTAGGCCCTCTCTTTTTTTGGCCTCTTTTTTCGTCTGGAGTCTCATCTTGACTTGTGGGGGAATCATAGTCTCCATGATCCTTTCCTCACTGGGACAATACTCTAATAATGATGATCATCACACTTTTATTTACTTACAACTCAAGAATTGCAACTCGATACTTTGAACAAAATATGACTCTATGTGAATGCCTCCAGCGGTGTACCGAGATGTGCAATGAATCAATAGTGACATGTATGAAAGAATTATGAACGGTGGCTTTGCCACAAATACGATGTCAACTACATGATCATGCAGAGCAATATGACAATGATGGAGCGTGTCATAATAAACGGAACGGTGGGAAGTTGCATGGCAATATATCTCGGAATGGCTATGGAAATGCCATAATAGGTAGGTATGGTGGCTGTTTTAAGGAAGGTATTGGGGGGTGTTATGGTACCGGCGAAAGTTGTGCGACACAAGAGAGGCTAGTAATGGTGGAAGGGTGAGAGTTCGTATAATCCATGGACTCAACATTAGTCATAAAGAACTCACATATTTATTACAAAAATCTATTAGTTATTGAAACGAAGTACTATGCGCATGCTCCTAGGGGGATGGATTGGTAGGAAAAGACCATCGCTCGTCCCCGACCGCCACTCATAAGGAAGACAATCAAAAAAATAAATCATGCTCCGACTTCATCACATAATGGTTCACCATACGTGCATGCTACGGGAATCACAAACTTTAACACAAGCATATCTCAAATTCACAACTACTCTACTAGCATGACTCTAATATTACCATCCTCATATCTCAAAACAATCAAAAGGAATCAAACTTCACATAATATTCAATGCACTTTATATGAAAGTTCTTATTATATCCCTTTTGGATGCCCATCATATTAGGACTAAATTCATAACCAAAGCAAATTACCATGCTGTTTAGAGACTCTCAAAATGATATAAGTGAAGCATGTGAGTTCAAAAATTTCTTCAAAATAAAATTATCGTCGTGCTCTAAAAAGATATAAGTTAAGCACTAGAGCAAATGACAAACTACTCGAAAAGACATAAGTGAAGATCAATGAGTAGTTGAATAATTATGTGACTATGTGAACACTCTAAAATTTAATAATTTCAGATCTTAAGTACTTTATTCAAACAGTAAGCAAAATAAAATAAAATGGCATTGCAAGGGTAACACATATCATGTGAAGAAGCAAAAACTTAGGCTCAACCAAAAATGACCGATAGTTGTTGAAGAAGAAAGGTGGGATGCCTACCGGGGCATCCCCAAGCTTAGATGCTTGAGAATTCTTGGAATATTAAGTAGGGATGCCTTGGGCATCCCCAATCTTGAGCTTTTGTCTCTCCTTAATCCTTTCATATCGTGGTTTCCTAATTCTTTAAAACTTCATCCACACAAAACTCAACAAGAACTTATGAGATAAGTTAGTATAAATCCATGCAAAACCTTATCATTCTCTACTATAGAAAATCACTAATATTATAATTTGATATTTCCTACTAAGTGCCTGTGTATATTTAATACTCCTATCATCAAATAGAATCATTAAACAAGCAAATATATGCAAACAATGCAATCATAACAACAATCTGTCTAAACAGGATAGTTTGAAAAGAATGCAAGAAGAATCATACTTATTTAACTCCAAAAATTATAGAAAAGTACCACACTGTAGATAATTTTTTGTTACTCATTGTGTAAAAATTTCAAGATTTTATCATGTTCTAACTATTCACAAATATTCAAAACATAACAGCAAACTTTCTGTTTTTAAAACAACAACAACAACATATGGACTTGCAAAATAAGCATGGTAAAGGCTATACTTGACCTTTTTATTGAAGTAAAAGATGCAAAATATTACTCTAAATAACAGAAAGCAAATTCTAAGAAAATAAAATGGCTCTCCAAGCAAAACACATATCATGTGGTGAATAAAAATATAGCTCCAAGTAAGGTTACCGATGAATGAAGACGAAAGAGGGGGTGTCATCCGGGGCATCCCCAAGCTTAGATACTTGGTTGTCCTTGAATATTACCTTGGGGTGCCTTGGGCATCCCCAATCTTAGGCTCTTGCCATTCCTTATTCCATAGTCCATCGAATCTTTACGCAAAACTTGAAAACTTCACAACACAAAACTTAACAGAAAACTCGTAAGCTCTGTTAGTAAGAAAGCAAATCACCACTTAGGTACTATCAAGACAAGATTCATAATTTTTCTCACATGATTCATACTGTAGCATACCATTTCTACAATTTATATTAAGCAATATAAGCCATAGAAAGTAGAAAACAAGCAAACTATGCATCGAAAACAGAATCTGTCAAAAACAGAATAGTCTGTAGTAATCTGTAACTCTCGAATACTTATGTAAATCCAAAAATCCTGATAAATTAGGAAGTCCTAGGTAATTTTTTTATTAATATTCTGAAAAAAGAATCAGTATTTTATGACACTTCTGTTAAAAATGAGAATTGTTTACCTGAGCGCAAAGTTTTTGTTTTTTACAGCAAGATCACATTAACTTTCACCCAAGTCTTCCCAAATGTTCTACTTGGCACTTCATTGAAACAAAAGCTATAAAACATGATTGCTACAGTATCTTAATCATGTGGACACACAAAAACAGTAGGGGTATGCCGGGGCTGCTAGATCCACGGGCACCTATTGGACCGGCGGACCGGGTCCCTTTCGGTTCGGCAGGGGCGGAGGTTGCGCAAAGAGCAGATCGAGGCGAAGCACGCGGGCGATTTACCCAGGTTCGGGCCGCACGGATGCGTAAAACTCTACTCCTGCTTTGTGGTTTTGGATTAATTTCTAGCTCGAGAGCGCCAAGTGCTACAGTACACGCTGGCGGCTAACAAGACCTAGCGTGAGAGTTGGAACTGGCCGCCTCCCCCCCCCCCCGTTGTACTCGGGCCTCCTTTTATATGCTCAAGGGGTTACCGACATAGAGCAACGGAGGTCAAGGGCAAAAATGGAAAGGTGCTGTAGTAGGGGCAGCTAGGTGCAGTAGTAGGTACAGCTACCTGCTACAGTGTTATCGAACCTAACCCTGACGGCAGGGGACAAGGGCATTAAATGCCCGTCTGTGTCGCCTAAACAGTACCAAAAAGGGACCGCTAGGGACGCCACCGTTTGCCACGATGGTTACCTTGTCAGCGCCTGCTCGCCACCACGCACCCCCAGCTGCACGACCTCCCACCACGTGTGCTCGGGAGAGCGACACGTGGGCGGGTGTGCTGGAGCGCGGGCTCGGAGAGGCGGTTCCCGCGGCGAACTCCTCGCCGCGGTCGTCGTCTTGTCGCATCCGGGAGCTTGTCGCTCACCGGGCCATGCCGGGACGCGTGGCGCGTCGCGGCAGGTTTTCCTGGTATGCCTGGTTTGGCCTTCCCGGCAAGCTCCTCTTGCCGGGGTCTTGTTTCCTTCCTGGCAAGATCCTCTTGCCGGAGCCTTGAGATGCTTTTGATAGCCTTCCCGGCAAGCTCCTCTTGCCGGGGTCTTGTCTTCTTAGCTTGGACACTTTGTTCTTGAATGGTCTTCAAGAGGAACCACGGAGGAGCTTGGCGGTCACCCGGCAAGCCTTGCCGCGGGACGCTGCGACTGCCCGTGCACGAGTTCGG
Source organism: Triticum urartu (assembly GCF_003073215.2). Lineage (NCBI taxonomy): Eukaryota > Viridiplantae > Streptophyta > Magnoliopsida > Poales > Poaceae > Triticum > Triticum urartu. Next base: position 401,300,676 of record NC_053024.1, read on the forward strand.
GGCACTAGGGTACCCCTACTCTAGTACACCGACAGGAGCCCCCGGGCCTGGGCCAGACACGGTGCCGAGCGCTATTGGGCCAGGTCCAAAACAGTGCACGGGCACGCGCGGCCTTGGTTACGCCGAATCTCCCTCCGTATCCACTGCGCCCTCCCCGAATGGCACGCGTTGAATGCAGCGTCGTGGGAGAGGTCGTGGGGGTTCCTTTTCTCGAAATGCGGAACGTCTGCCCCCCTCCCCCTTTAAAGGCAGGGGGAACAGGGGTGGTTGGGCCACTCGCCCGTTGCCGTTCCCAATCTCAGAAATCTCCGCCGCTCCCTCGCCTCCCCAAAGCTGAGAGAGAGAGAGCAGCGCTCCGCCCCCATCGCCACTAGCGCCACCGACGCCGTCGGCCTCCTCCACTGCTTCCGCCATGGCCTCCAAAGCCGACAAGGGGAAGACCGTGAAGACGACCGAGGCGCAGCGGCTCGCGGCGCTGCGGAAGAAGCGGTCCGTTTCCCCCCCCCCCCAGGCTCGGCGCGAAGGAGCTGAGGGAGGACTACTCTCTGTTCTGGTCGGCGGAGACGCGCGCGCATCCGCGCACAAAGGTACTCCCCGCCGCCGCTTGGAAGGAGGCTCCGAATGGATACCCCTTCTTTCGCATTGTTCTTCTACTGCGGGCTCTGCCCGCCTTTTTCTGATTTCTTCTGCGACATCATGAACACCTATGAATTCCACCTCCTTGACTTCACCCCCAACGCGTCCTGACAATGGCAGTTTTCGCACATCTGTGCGAAAACTTTGTCGGAGTCATTCCCAACGTAGCCCTCTTCTCCGCCATTTTTTCATCCCCGAGTAGGAGAGAGGAACCCCTATCCGGCGGAATCGCCTGGATCTCAAGGGCCAGCAAGAAGGAGGAACTATCTGGAGGGAGAGTTCTGCGGCAAGTGGGAGGAGTGGAGAGCGGACTGGTGCTGGATTGTCGAAGAAGATCCGCAGCCATTCACCACCCGGCGCCAAATCCCAGTAGTACGCGGCGGCGATTGGAGCGACCTGGCCCCGGAGGACGACAGGCTGAGAATTGCTGCCACTAGGATCCTGCGCCTCAGGCTCGCCGGGCTTACTGTCGGCGCTGTTGGCGCAGACTTTCCTTCGCCGCCGCATCGCCCCCTGCAGGAACGAGGGAGGCCCACTTGGGAGTTCAAGAACGCGGCAGATATCATGAGGCTGCGGCCGGGCCTCAACTACAACTTCACAGTCCTGGAGCTCAACGCGATGCTGCAGGAGCTGTTCAAATACGACCCCCAGCATCCCGAGGTGTTCAGGTTGCCGGGGGGAGTCATGCCTTTGTGCAACAATTTCGCGCTCGACCGCATCCGTGCAATGATGCCGGAGTGCGATTCGCACGGGATTGTGCCAACTTGGCAGGAGCCTGCCGACGAGGTCGTGCAGTAGTTCTTCGACGACTTGGTGGAAGTGGCAGTCCGCCCCGACGAGAAGGACGGCCTCACCCGAGACACCACTGACGCGGAGATGGCGCGCATCGCCACAGGCTGGAGGAGGCGGCGGTAGCCGCAGCGCTGGCGAGTTTGGGTTCACCACAGCGAGGCGAACGCAGCAGAAAGTGGCAAGCGGCGAGCGGAGGGGAGCCTGTCGCAAGAGGGCTGCCGAGCGTGACGCTGAGCCGAAGCGAGCCCGCCAAGGACACGAGCGCTCGTGCAAATCGATCTCTTCCTCCTCGTCTTCAGGCAGCCCACCGAAGCAGGCCTCATCCCACCAAGAAGGCGCCTCCGTAAGCTGGTGATGGCGGAGCGCAGCAGGCCAACAGTCGCCACGTCGCGTGACACGCTCGACCGCGGCAAGCCCCGTTGCCGCGGGAGCGCCTCATGCCACGACGGCAACTGGGCGGAGTCTAGCCGGACCACCGCTGCAGTCCTTGCCGCCACTCACGCCGTGCCAACGGCCGGAGCAGGGTCGTCTCGGACCGCCGCCACTGCTCCCGCCAAGCGGCCAAGGGAAGCTTCTCTCCGCCTCCTCGCGCCGGGCGCGGGCCGGGCTTCGACTTCTCCGCGTTAAGCTCCGACGAGGGAGAAGAGGGAGAGTAAGCTTCTCTTGTTGTACTTGCATTTCTCCAACCCTTGCTGTTGGTCTTGTTTCTCACTTTCCTTTCCCTGAATCTGTTCCTCTTTAGGACTTTGGCCCAGAGAGCGGCAAAGAGAGCTAAGGCCCCGGCGATCATCATCGAGGACGAGCCCACTGCGACCACAGGTGGCGCGCCCGAGATAACCTTGCCGGAGCTGGCGACTTTCCTCCATGGCAGCCTCCAGCGTAAGCGTGTGATTTACTTTCTGCTGCGAGGCGCACTTGGGTACTTTTCTCTGCTGATATCTGCTTGTTGACTTGTGTAGAAGCCGAGCAGCCCCACCAGGAGCCAAGGGAGAATTCCCCGACAAGGGAGAACTCTCCGGCCAGGAAGGCTCCCGGTGAGGGAGAAGTCTCCGGCAAGGGAGGGTTCTCCGGCGAGGGACGGCGTCAGCGGCCCCCCGACGTCGGAGACCACGACCGCAGAGCCTGGTGCAGGTACTCCCCTTGCTTCAAACTTCCTTTGGGTTCTTCTTTTCTTGATCTTTATGAGTTTCTGCTGGATTCTGTTTGACTCTTCTCCCCTTTTCCGGCCGTCAGATCCATCCGCTGCGGAGCAGATGGAGACAGAGGTCGCCGCCGACGAAGCTGCCGGTGGTGGCGACGCGCGGCAGAGGCCGCCAAGGCAGACGCCGCGGCAACCTGGCGAGGGGTCCGGCGATCGCACTGACGGCCCTGAGGCCGCAGGAGCGCCAGGCGCTACACCGACCGCCGATCCGTCCGCCGCTGCCGCAGCGCCAGGCTCCGGAGAGCCCCAGCCAGGCGTCTACCTGAAGGCCGGCGAAGCGTCTTCATCAACTTCCCTGGGCATCAAGCTCCAGGGCGCCGGTCGAGGGGGAGATCTTCGACGGAGAAGTGCTCGCCTCCGCGGGGCCGAAGCTGGTCGACGCGCCAAGCAGCAGCAGCAACGAGCCCGAAGAAGAGCGGCTGCTGCGCAGGTTGATGTCGCTCTACCGCGCTCGACAGCCAAGCTGGAGTCCCGCGAGGCGCTTGTCGCGAAGGCGGGAGCTGACATCGAAAAGCGCGCAGAAGAGCTCGGGGGTTTCCACGGGAAGCCCTCCGATCCCTGGCGGAGGAGCGGGAGCAGCTCGCTGAAGCGCGGAAGGCCTTCTCCTCGAGAAGGCCGAAGCCGAAGAGTGCAGCGACTTGCCGCTGTGAAGCTAGCCGCGGAGGAGGGCGAGCTGGCGCAGCGGAAGGTCAATCTCGACGCCCACGAGGAGGAGCTTGCCTCGCGCGAGGAGAAGCTTGGCGGAGCCCTCAAGCAAGCGGAGGACGCTGCCCGCCGCCGAGGCCGCCAAGGAGGAGTTGGAGACGAAGGTGGCGCGGCTGGAGCCGATCTCTCCGAGAAGGGCAAGGAGCTCAGCATCACCAAGGCCTCCAAGTGGATCTTGAGTTGAAGCTAACCACTTTGACCAAGATCTGGACGGCGCCAAGAAGCGGGAGGCGGCCTTGAAGGAGGAAATCAAGGCCGACAAGGCTGCTGGAGAGCGCCGCCACCACCCAGAACGCCTTCAAGGAGACTGTGACGCACTGGACGGAGAGTCTGGTGAACGCCGCCACAGATATCGACCAAGGAGCTGGCGCAGCTGGGGATGGAAGATCTTCGGGTACTCCTCCGACGACAACCTCCAGCCCAGCGCCAAGCTCACTCTGTTCTTCAAGGGCGTGGCGACGGCCCTCCAGCGACTCGAGATAGGATCCCGAAGCAGCTGGCCGACGAGTCGCGCGAGATCTGTGCGGGAGCCCTTCAGAAGGTGTTGATGAAGGTGGCCTTCCGCATCCAGGCCTCCGCCTCAACAACGTCCTCAGACCTTGCGCGACATCGATCAGGAGGAGCTCAAGGCCCTTGTCGCACCATGTGGACAGGTGGCGGGATCAAGAGGGTTGAGGCGACGCGTTGACTAGGCGTCCGCGTCCTTCTTTTCCTTGGTCCGCTGCTAGCTATGTCTAGAAAGCATCTATTAGACCTGGCGCGCCAAAGATGCCGGGGCTGCTAGATCCACGGGCACCTATGGGACCGGCGGACCGGGTCCCTTTCGGTTCGGCCGGGGCGGAGGTTGCGCAAAGAGCAGATCGGGGCGAAGCACGCGGGCAATTTACCCAGGTTCGGGCCGCACGGATGCGCAAATCCCTACTCCTGCTTTGTGGTTTTGGATTGATTTCTAGCTCGAGAGCGCCGAGTGCTACAGTACACGCCGGCGGCTAACAAGACCTAGCGTGAGAGTTGGAACTGGAACTGGCCGCCCCCCCCCCCCCCGTTGTACTCGGGCCTCCTTTTATATGCTCAAGGGGTTACCGACATAGAGCAACGGAGGTCAAGGGCAAAAATGGAAAGGTGCTGTAGTAGGGGCAGCTAGGTGCAGTAGTAGGCACAGCTACCTGCTACAGTGTTATCGAACCTAACCCTGACCGCAGGGGACAAGGGCATTAAATGCCCGTCTGTGTCGCCTAAACAGTACCAAAAAGGGACCGCTAGGGACGCCACCGTTTGCCACGATGGTTACCTTGTCAGCGCCTGCTCGCCACCACGCACCCCCAGCTGCACGACCTCCCACCACGTGGGGTGGAGAGGCGGTTCCCGCGGCAAACTCCTCGCCGCGGTCGTCGTCTTGTCACGTCCAGGAGCTTGTCGCTCACCGGGCCATGCCGGGACGCGTGGCGCGTCGCGGCAGGTTTTCCTGGTATGCCTGGTTTGGCCTTCCTGGCAAGCTCCTCTTGCCGGGGTCTTGTTTCCTTCCCGGCAAGCTCCTCTTGCCGGAGCCTTGAGATGCTTTTGATAGCCTTCCCGGCAAGCTCCTCTTGCCGGGGTCTTGTCTTCTTAGCTTGGACACTTTGTTCTTGAATGGTCTTCAAGAGGAACCACGGAGGAGCTTGGCGGTCACCCGGCAAGCCTTGCCGCGGGACGCTGCGACTGCCCGTGCACGAGTTCGGGGCACTAGGGTACCCCTACTCTAGTAAACCGACAGGGTAAATATTGGGTTGTCTCCCAACAAGCGCTTTTCTTTAATGCCTTTTTAGCTGGGTATGACGATTTCAATGATGCTCACATAAAAGATAAGAATTGAAACATAAAGAGAGCATCATGAAGAATATGACTAACACATTTAAGCCTGACCCACTTCCTATGCATAGGGATTTTGTAAGCAAACAATTTGTGGGAAGAAGAATCAACTAGCATAGGAAGACAAAAACAAGCATAACTTCAAAACTTTTAACACATAGAGAGGAAACTTGATATTATTGAAAATCCTACAGGCATATATTCCTCCCTCATAATAATTTTAAATATCATCATGAATAAATTCAACAATATAACCATCACATGAAGCATTCTTTTCATGATCTACAAGCATAGAAAATTTACTACTCTCCACATAAGCAAATTTCTTCTCATGAATAGTAATGGGAGCAAACTCAACAAAATAACTGTCATGTGAGGCATAATCCAATTGAAAATTAAAATCAAGATGACAAGTTTCATGGTTATCATTGTTCTTTATAGCATGCATGTCATCACAATAATCATCATAGATAGTAACTTTGTTCTCATAATCAATTGAAACCTCTTACGAAATAGTGGATTCATCACTAAATAAAGTCATGACCTCTCTAAAACCACTTTCATCAACATAATCATCATAAAAAGGAGGCATGCTATCATCATAATAAATTTTCTCATAAAACTTGGGGGACAAAAAATATCATCTTCATCAAACATAGCATCCCCAAGCTTGTGGATTTGCATATCATTAGCATCATGGATATTCAAAGAATTCATACTAACAACATTGCAATCATGCTCATCATTCAAATATTTGAGTGCCAAACATTTTAATGCATTCTTCTTCTAACACTTTGGCACAATTTTTTTCCATCATTTTCCATGAAAGATATTAAAAAGATGAAGCATATGAGGCAACCTCAATTCCATTTTTTGTAGTTTCTTTATAAACTAAACTAGTGATAAAATAAGAAACAAAAATATTAGATTGCAAGATCTAAAGATATACCTTCAAGCACTCACCTCCCCGGCAACGGCGCCAAAAAAGAGCTTGATGTCTACTACACAACCTTCTTCTTGTAGATGTTGTTGGGCCTCCAAGTGCAGAGGTTTGTTGGACAGTAGCAAATTTCCCTCAAGTGGATGACCTAAGGTTTATCAATCTGTGGGAGGTGTAGGATGAAGATGGTATCTCTCAGACAACCCTGCAACCAAATAACAAAGAGTCTCTTGTGTCCCCAACACACCCAATACAATGGTAAATTGTATAGGTGCACTAGTTCGGTGAAGAGATGGTGATACAAGTGCAATATGTATGGTAGATATAGGTTTTTGTAATCTGAAAATATAAAAACAGCAAGATAGCTAATGATAAAAGTGAGCGAAAACGGTATTGCAATGCGTTGAAACAAGGCCTAGGGTTCATACTTTCACTAGTGCAAGTTCTCTCAACAAGCACAACATAATTATATCATATAACTATCCCTCAACATGCAACAAAGAGTCACTCCAAAGTCACTGATAGCGGAGAACAAACGAAGAGATTATTCCAGGGTACGAAACCACCTCAAAGTTATTCTTTCCGATCAATCCATTGGGCTATTTCCTATAAGTGTCCAAACAGCCCTAGAGTTCGTAGTAGAATAACACCTTAAGACACAAATCAACCAAAATCCTAATGTCACCTAGATACTCCAATGTCACCTCAAGTATCCGTAGGTATGATTATACGATATGCATCACACAATCTCAGATTCATCTATTCAACCAACACAAAGAACTTCAAAGAGTGCCCAAAGTTTCTACCGGAGAGTCAAGACGAAACGTGTGCCAACCCCTATGCATAAGTTCACAAGGTCACAGAACTCGCAAGTTGATCACCAAAACATACATCAAGTGGATCACGTGAATATCCCATTGTCACACAGATAAGCACATGCAAGACATACATCAAGTGTTCTCAAATCCTTAAAGACTCAATCCGATAAGATAACTTCAAAGGGAAAACTCAATTCATCACAAGGAGATAGAGGGGGAGAAACATCATAAGATCCAACTATAATAGCAAAGCTCGCGGTACATCAAGATCGTGCCATATCAAGAACACGAGAGAGAGAGAGAGATCAAACACATAGCTACTGGTACATACCCTCAGCCCCGAGGGTGAACTACTCCCTTCGTCATGGAGAGCGCCAGGATGATGAAGATGGCCATCGGTGATGGATCCCCCCTCGCAGGGTGCCGGAACAGGGTCCTGATTGGTTTTTGGTGGCTATAGAGGCTTGCGGCGGGGAACTCCCGATCTAGGTTATTTTATGGAGGTTTGGGGATTTATAGGAGAGGTTGGCGTCGAGAACAAGTTAGGGGCCCCACGGGAAGTCCACGAGGCACAGGGGCGCGCCCTAGGGGGGTGGGCGCACCCTCCACCCTCGTGGGGCCCACGGGACTCCCCTCCGGTAACTCTTCGTTCCAGTATTTTTTTATATTTTCCAGAAAAAATCTCCTTGATTTTCACGCATTCCGAGAACTTTTATTTCTGCACAAAAACAACACCACGGTAGTTCTGCTGAAATCAACGTCAGACCGGGTTAGTTCTAACCAAATCATACCAAAATCATGTAAAAATATTATAAACATGGCATGAATACATCAAAAATTATAGATACGTTGGAGATGTATCAGAGCTCAACAATGTCTGGGAACATGTCAAGCGACCAAACCCACGCAAGCACAATATCATCGGTACCAAATGGATCTACTGCAACAAGCAAGATGAAAATGGCCTTGTGGTGAGGAATAAGACTCGTCTTGTAGCTCAAGGCTACACAAAGGTTGAAGGAATTTATTTTGACGAAACTTTTGCACCTGTTGCTAGACTTGAGGCTATTCGCATATTGCTTGCTTATGCTAACCATCATAATATCATATTATATCAAATGGATGTGAAAACTGCATTCCTCAGTGGTAAGCTTGAGGAAGAAGTATATGTTGCTCAACCCCCAGGTTTTGAAGATCCTAAGCATCTTGACAAAGTCTTCAGACTCAATAAGGCTCTCTATGGCCTCAAGCAGGCCCCTCGGGCGTGGTATGATACTTTGAAGGAATTCCTCGTGAAGAAAGGCTTCAAACCCGGTTCACTTGGACCCAACTCTTTTCACCCAAAACCTATGGATGATGAATTATTCGTGTGCCAAATATATGTTGATGATATTATCTTTGGCTGTACTAACCAACGTTACAGTGACGAATTTGCCTATATGATGAGTGAGGAATATAAAATGTCTATGATGGGAGAATTGAAATTCTTCTTAGGTCTTCAAATTACAATAGCGCAACGGCAATCTTCATATCTCAAGAGAAATACCCTCAAGGATGTGTTGAGGAAATTTGGCATGCAAGATTGCAAAGGCGTCAAAATCCCTATGCCCACAAATGGCCATCTATGCACTGATGAAAATAGTATAGACTTCGAATCAAAGGTATACCGCTCCATGATTGGCTCTTTATTGTATCTATGTGCATCTTGGCCAGATATTATGCTTAGTGTTTGGCATGTGTGCCCATTTTCAAGCTACACCGAAGGAATCACACCGTATGGCTGTGAAGCATATTCTTCGATATCTAGCTCACACTCCAACACTTGAATTATGGTATCCTAAGGGCTCGACTTTTGATCTCATTGGATATTCCGACTCTGACTATGTTGGTGATTGTGTGGACCGCAAATCAACATCAGGCACATGCCATTTCCTCGGACGATCCTTGGTATGTTGGTCCTCGAAGAAGCAGAACTGCGTACCACTCTCTACTACTGAAGCTGAGTACATTGCTGCTGGTTCATGGTGTGCTCAATTGTTATGGATGAAGCAAACCCTCAAGGACTACAACATCAATGTGAAGAATGTGCCACTCTTCTGTGACAATGAGAGTGCCATCAAGATTGCTCATCACCCAGTTCAGCACTCGAAGACAAAGGACATCCAGATTCGTCATATTTTCTTCCAGATCATGTGTTGAAGGGAAGCATCTCTATTGAGCATGGGAAGACAGAAGAACAGCTAGCCGATATCTTCACAAATCCCTTGGATGAGAAGAGATTTAGCAAGATGCGGTGTGAACTAAATATCTTCCAATCTTCAAATGTTCTTTGAGAAGGACACACATCCTAACACTTATGAAAATTGATGAGTTAGATGTGCAACACACGAAGTAACATTTTTCTTCAATCAATGAAGACTAACCCTCTAAGTGTGAAGAAATTAACGAAGAATTTGATTCTCAGAGCCCTACGACAATTGTACGTAGCCTCTGAAATCATCATTCTTATACGGTGGGTCACGCCACCAACAAAAGTTGAAAACCTTCAATTTAAGTTTTTCTTCAGTTTTTGAAATTCCTCAGTTGTTCAAATTCTTCAACTTTTCATAGTCTTCACTCTTTCAGACTATGTTCTTCTTTCACTATATATATATATATAGAGAGAGAGAGAGAGAGAGTTCTCAAGTCCTCTACGGCATTCACTTATTGCTATTTGTTCAAGGTGACTTTTCTGCTAAGTGAATGTGATCGGACCTTTCCCCTTCTATGCTAAACTCAATCCAGTCTGTTCACAAATTCTTCTTGTGCGTTCTATTTGAAACCTGTTCAAAATCTCCACTGTGCCCTTGTTACCTGAAGAATTTGCGAATGAAACATTAAAATTTTCATATCTCAATTTTCGGCTTTTGCCGCTCAAACCGTTCCGCATCCCACGATAAGATTATTATATTCACCCACAATCTCACACGATCTCCTCTTCATAGTACATGGCTGACACATGTCGCTAGGATGAGAAGGGTCAGGGGCACGTTTGTCCATTTTCCTCGGACGAGCGGTTTTTCACCTTGGCTATAAATACCCCTCACCCTCCTCTTACCTCATTTACCCTGCTCGACCTCACTCCCCTTGCTCTAGCTCTCTGACCTAGCGTCACCGTTACCTTCCATCGTCGCCGGCGAGGAAGAGCTTCACTGCCTCGACCTCATCGTCGTCATACTCGTGCCGACCGCAGAAATCTTCACTCCGCCACCGCCGTAGCTGTCTTCCGCCGCCAAGTTAGGGCGTGGCAGATCTGAACTGACAAACTTCTCATCTTCAACTCCCAGTTCGTCGTGTTCTTCTTCAAGGGTAAATAAAATATAGTTTTACTACCCTTGTTGATTCTAATGACTTCCACAAAATCTTCAAAAGGTGTTTATTCTTCAACTTCCACACTCTTAAACACCACACAAGCATACGTTCCTTGATTTGTTTCTCTAAGCAACATTTTTCTTCAAGATTCCTCAACTGTGTGGAATTTCAATCTATACAACTCTGGAACCTAAGTCAAAGACTGCTTAGTGAAATTCCTCAAGATGCTCCTAGTCAAATTCCTCAAACTTGATTCTTTTTGCAAAAACTTCTGAGAATGCATATGACCTCTCCAAATTCTTCGCACCTATACTCTGTTCATAGCTACACATGTCCACTGCTGAATCTCTAGGTTCTCATCAACTTAACTCATTTGCAGCATTCCTTGAAGAAAAAATGCATACCTCATCAGAGAATTATATTGTTCAAAATCCTTAGCTGAAGAAAATGGCTGATGGCAAAAGACCTTAGAAGGGAGGAAAGAGACCTGAAGCACACACTGCTTTTGAAATTCCTGATGACATTTATGAGGAATATTGCACTCCTAATGAAGCCAGACATGGCAAGGAGAACAAAAATCAGCGAAGGTGCGCATACAATGGATTGAGAGCAGTTGGGCCAGAGAATGGAGGGAGTATAGATATGTGACTCCCAAGTAAATGAAGAAAATCGGAGTACACCCTCCATGCCCAAGACGTCCATTGGCACCAGGCCAAGTTTCTAATCCCTCTAGCATCAGAAGAGGTGAGGAATTTCCTAAGGAGTGGGCAAAGCAGCAAGCCAAGTTGGCCAAACTGGCCAAAGAAGCAGTGAAGAAATTCAATGAAGATTCTGCTGCTGACGCTGTTGAGGCCTCTGCTAGCAAGCCCAAGAAGGCTATGCCCAAGAAGCCTTCACACAAGCCCACATCCTTAGTTGTAATACCCTCACGGCCAAGTTCCTCAAAGCCCTCACAGCCAGTGCCATACGCCACTTCCTCAAAAGCACCTCCAGCCCCCTCTGCAAAATCCTCAGCTGCCGTTGCAAAATCCTCGGCACCTGCGCATCTTGCATGTTGCCAAAGGACCACGCGCATCTCTATTGCCTCAGGAGCATCTGCAAGTTCTTTAGCTCCTCCACTGTCTTCAACAGCTCCAACCTTGCTGAAGACAAAGGCCACTGCTGGACGAGGCACAAGGCCAAGTCCTCACAAGAAGTAGGTCACCTTTCAAGTGCCATCAAGTGAAGATGAAGCTGATGATGAATTGGCTGAAATCATCAGAGACAGACAACAAAGGGCCACTAGAGCCAAAGGTAGTGTTGTGCCCCTCATGTTGGATCCAAAGTTGATCCTTGACTTCATTGACATCTGGCACAAGGACCCAAACACTCCCCTACTTGATCTGAACCTCACTCCTGGCCAAAGTCATATGTCGTCCTTCATAAATGAAGAAAAATGGCAATTTGAACAGGGGAGGAAAGTGAAGAAAGCTCAATACAAGAAAGAGCGCTTTCTGAAGAACAATGTTCTGAAGCTATCACCTGATGAACTTGTAGCTCTACAAACAGAAATCAAGGGACTCAGTGATGAATTTGACCGATACTATGTTGATTGGCTGGGAGACAAAGTCAGATTCATCAAGCTGACCAAGACATCCACTCCAAATGTTGTAGCCTCATCGCAACATGACATTCCTCAGGCTCAGGCATCTACTCAGCCTACAGAAGAACATGCAAGCACAGCTGATGAAAATCAAGTTGTTGATGATTCTGAAAGCACCAGGGCCGATGAAGAAATTCCAGCCACTGAAGAAACTGCCAGGGCAACCTCTAGTGTTGCGCCTGAAGAACAAGCCAGGCCAGTTGATGCATCTACTACTATGACTGAGGAAACTGAACATGCCAGGGCAACTGCATTAGTTGTTCCTGATGAAATTGCACCTATTTACTCTACTCCGCCTACACAAATGACAAGCATCAATCTTCCTTCTGCATCAGAAGCTAAGAAAAACAAAGCTGTGGAGCGAGTAGCTGTGAAGAAAAGGAAAGCACCTGCATCCTCACAGTCTTCAGCACCAAAGAAAGTGAAGAATTTGATGAGCTCTTATGCCCATCCCATAGGTGTTGTTCCAATATCAAGCATGCCATCAAAGAAAAATTTTCCCTTTGGTGAGGAATATGTGATTCCTAGTGAATTAGATGAAGAAGATCCCTCTGCTGCTATGTCAAAGCAGTTGGATGCAGAAATTGAAGTGGATGATATCCCTTCAACCCCGCTGGTATCATCACCCATGCCTCAGTTCCCAACTGAAGAGGCAGGCGTTGAAGAAATTGGTGAAGAAGATGAGGGTGTGGATATTGGGTCTACAACACCGATTCTGAATGACGACTACTGGGAAAGTCATCATCCCAATTCACCACTGACCACTCCTCTGCAACAAATTCCTCAGTCCCCTGTCCAAACTGAAGAAATTCATACGGGCTCTAAAGAATAACAAGCTTCACTTCTTTCTATCCCTAAAGAAGCTCCAGCCGCTAGTGCTGAAGAAATGGAGGCCAAGACTGTTGCTGATGAATCTGCTCCTAAAAATCCTCAGCATGTGGCTCCAGAGGTTGTGCGTGACGAGGTTGTGAAGACTTCAACTACTAACCTTCACAGCCCAAGCCACAAAATCCTCACTCCAAGAAGCAGAAGTTCAAGGCTGATAACTTCTTTGCTGAACATCATTTCTTCACCGACTACAATTCGTATGACTCTGCTCGACTTCGACGCATACGTTTTTGGACTGCTGGACAAATGAACTTTTATTCCTCATTGTTGTTCGATAAGGACAAGATCTTTGAGCATCAGCAAATTCCTCATGTGGATATGGAGTCTCTATCGTGCTCCACCCCAGTCCTCAGTGTTCTTCATGACGCTGGGCTGCTCAATTTCTGCACCGACATCTGCGATTGGAATGAAGAACTCATTCTTCAATTATTTGCCATGCTGCACATTACTGGAAATGTTGAAGATGTCAATTCATGGGTTCTAGACTAGATGACTGAAAACACTCATACAAAGCTCCGGCCTCTGAATTACTTCACACCGTCCTAGTCAGCCCTCCAACTGAAGGTGCAAGGCTCATCTATGCTGAACCTGAACTTTCAGATCATCTGATGCAAGTGTTGATGAAGTCGTTGAAGCCTGGCCAAGCTCCAAGGACTAAATTCCTCGTCAAGGAACTGCTATATGTGCCAAGGACAGTATACAGAATATTAAGAAAAATCCTCAGTCCGATCAAGGGCCACAACTCTGATGAAGAAGAGATTGTTGGCATAATGAAGAATCTGCTATTCAATATCATACATGGTATTCCTATAAACTACCGTGCTTACTTCATGAGGACTTTGGGTAATGTAGCTCTGTCACCATTTCAATTGAAGCCTTATGCTCCCTGGATCATGAGATTCATCAGATCAAGGTCTTCTATCAACTACAAGGATGATTTTGAAAATCATCTCAGCTACTTGCCCCCAAATGAAGTCCTCAAAAGGACCATTTCCTCAGCTGATGAGAAGGGCAAGGCTGCTATTATAGATGATGGCACTCGTCCATTGGATGGACATTTTCGCAAAGCTGCATCATATTCCACCAATGACGACTCTGCCACACATGATACTGCCGCAAATGCTTCAAAGAAAATTCCTCAAGCCACTGCTCCATGAGTGAGGATATATCATGAGCTTCTCTTAACCCTTAATCAGAAGGTCGATGGCAATCACAAGTGGGTCAAGCGTCAATTTGGTTCAATTCTTTCGAACATGACGATCACGCAAAATACTATGAAGAAGAACCATTACTACTTGCATGAAGTTTTGGGCTGTATTGTCTCACCTCTACGGTGATGAAGATCTCAAACAGATGGGCTTCCAACAGGACTTTGACTGCTCTCAGCCACCTTCGAAGAAATTCAAGAAGGTTAAAGTTCCTTATTCGGTCGCCAGCTCATATTCATCATCACGCGAGACGGATGAAGCCGAAGATTTGAACGACACCGCGGTAGGCCCTACTCCAATAGACGACCCCAACAATGCTGGCGCTACTCCATCGACATCATGATGATATTCTTCAGGGGCGTTAGTCCTCATTTTTCATCCCTTTTGGTCATTCGATGACAAAGGGGAGAAATTTGAGTTAGTCTTCAAGCGGTCTCTCTATATAGGCGTTTTTGTTAAGTTACAACTCTCTCTCTCTCTTTTGAAGTGTTTGTTGGAACGAGTTGTAAACTTAAGTCCTATGGTGGTCTGATACTTTTGCTCTTTTTTTGCATGCTATTTCCTCAAGTATATTATTGCACGCATGCTGAATTACATCGGTCACCATATTTCATCATGTATTTCAAATTCTTCATATCATATGTCAAATGTGTGTATGAATTACAAGATATAGGGGGAGATATGCATGATTCTACTCTACAATGTGAATTTGCTATCCAAAGAAAATTCCTCAAATATGCACATCTTCACGGGGAGTTCTTCTATATCTTGCAATCAAATTCCTTAATATCAGTATTTACATTTCATATGTCTATCCCCATTGAAAACTTAACCTATATTGTCATCAATCACCAAAAAGGGGGAGATTGTAAGTGCATCTAGTGCCCCTTAGTGATTTTGGTGTATTGAAGACTTATAGGTTAAGGGACTAATGTGTTTGTGTGTGTACACAGGTCTATAAGTCTATGAGGAGTTTGATATTTAGGATGAAAGTCAACCCCTAAAAATGAATGTCTTCAGCTGAAAACTTTGGTTTTCTCAAGACTTTGAAAGTGAAGAAATTGGTGTGACCGTGAAGACTTGATATTCATGCGAGGAATATGAAGCGTGAAGACTTTTGTTTTCGTAGTTTCATTTTCTCTTTCTTGAGTCATAGGAAACACCGTACCGTTAAAGGGGGTCGAGGTAAAACTAAGGAAAAGTTTCCAAGTGATGCTCATCTCAAAATCCTACACCTACCCAAAGCGATTGGAAATCTCATACATCTCAGTCAATTTCTTCAGTGACAGAGATGAAGATCTTATGGTCTCTGAGGAATTTTTTTTGACTGAGGAGTTTGGAATTTTCCAGTGCGGATTGCGTACAAGTGAGGAACATGATAGCCCTGAGGAATTTCATAGTCAAATTTCTGACCGTTATTGTGCTACGTGCCAGCTGTCCCAAAATATGTACCCACCTAATGGTCATATCATTGAAGGGCATTTATGTCTTATATTTTCGGGCTACTCCCTAAGCTATAAATATCCGCCCCCTTCAACCAATAGCTAGTTGGCTGCTTTGAGAGAAACTAAAACTTTTCATTGAGAGCATCCCATCCTCCGAGGACTTTGAGCGAAAATCATCAAGTGAGGAAAACCCAAACACCTACAAAACCAAAGTGACTGAGCATCACTGAAGATATATTTCCTGTGTGGAACCGATGCTTATTACCTTTGAGGACTGTGCATCCTCCAGACGGTTAGGCATCATCGTCTAGAGCATGCAAGAGGAAATTGTGGATCGCCGAGTGACCGAGTTTGTGAAGGTTTAGAAGTCACCTGAAGACTTACCATGAGTGATTGGGCGAGGTCTGTGTGACCTTAGCTCAAGGAGAATACAGTGAGGACTGTGTGTCCTCAGGTATAAATACCTAGCCGCTCCAACCAGACATACGACTATCGCAGCAGTTGGAACTGGTCTACCAAATCATCGTCTTCACCAAGCTACTGGTTCTATCTCCTCAACCCTTTCATTTCCTCATTCTTGTGTTGAAGTACTTGATCGTTACTATTTGAAGACTTTGACTGAAGACTTTCTCAGTTTCCTGAATCCTAATTCTTCAGTCACTTTGTCTTCAACCTGCTTATCCTGTGTTTACGCTATTTGTACTATGTGATTGTTTTCCTTTCATCATGATGACTGTGCTACTACTCTGTTATGCTTGCATCTGAGTACTTATTCCACTGCTAGTCATTCGTGACTTAGAAATTTCCTCACCTTGAAATTCCTCGATGACGAATTTGAAAAAATCGCCTCTTCACCCCCTCTAGTCGATATAACACACTTTCACTAACCGAAGGTTGTTAATGGGCAACGAAAAACATTATATCTCAGCTACGCCCATTAATGTTGAAAGTAATATCATCCAAACTTTGACACCAGAAGAATACATAAAAGAGTCCTCCCGGAACACTCCAGAATCATGAAAATAAGGAGCTACGTGATACGGTAAGTAAACGGACTCCGAAAAATCCGCAAAAATATTTTTTGTCAGTTTTGGAATATAACAAAAATTAGGAAAATAAGAAACTACCAGGAAGTGCACCCTGGTGGGCACAAGAGGTTGTGCCCACCTCACCTCGGGTACCTTCCGGACTCCATTTTTTCTACAGATTGCTTGTTTCCCAAGATAAAAAATCTTTATATACCCCTCGAACGTATTAACCACTGACGATGACATGTACCTAGGGTAGGGTCTTAGGCCTGACCTAGACGCCCTACCGAAGGACACTGCCCTAGAGTCAAAGACATACAAAGTTCTATAGAAGATACCGACTAAAATCACCCTGAAGTGTAATCCACCCGACGGCAGACTGCGCACGCATCATCCAATCCATCAGCGACGACACCGTCTGTCGCTCGACCAATGCCTCGACCACCTCCCCTCCTCGGAGTGGGTGGGGGCTCAGGGTAAAAGAACCCACGACGCCGAAGGTGTCAAGATTCCTTTTCTCCTCCTCCTCCTCTTCTTCTTCTTCTTCTTCTTCTTTTTCTTTTTCTTCTTTCCTTTCTTCTCTTTTTATTTTCCATTCTTTCTCTCTTCT
Organism: Triticum urartu; assembly: GCF_003073215.2. NCBI lineage: Eukaryota > Viridiplantae > Streptophyta > Magnoliopsida > Poales > Poaceae > Triticum > Triticum urartu. The sequence continues at coordinate 401,317,788 of NC_053024.1, forward strand.
TCCTCCTACTCGACCGTGAGCACCATGCTGACAACTTGTCAAGTGGTTGTGATATACAACAATAGAGGCTCTTCGCTGACTGGGGCATCAAGCACCGGCTGGGTGGAAAGCAAAGCTTTGAGTTCTACAAACGCTGCTTCAGCTTCAGGAGTCGACTCGAACATATCCGACTTTTTCATCAGTTGGTAAAGAGTCTATGCCTTTTCACCGAGACGGGAAATGAATCGGCTCAATGTAGCCAAGCAACCAGTAAGCTTCTGAATGTCATGCACACCCACAAGGCATATCATTCGGAGGATCGCTCCAATCTTTTCCGGGTTTGCGTCGATCCCTTGTTCGGAAATGAGAAAACTGAGTAACTTTCCTCCTGGGACCCCAAATGTGCATTAAGACAGATTGAGCTTGATATCATATGTTATTATGTTGGCAAATGTTTCAGCGAGGTGAGCCAACAGGTCAGAACATTTGCGTGACTTGACCACAATATCATCCATGTAGGCTTCCACGTTCCAACTGATTTGAGTGAGCAGGCACTTTTGAATCATGTGTATGAATGTGGCACCAGCATTCTTGAGACCAAAAGGCATGGTGACATAGCAAAAGCACCCGAATGGGGTGATGAAGGCCGTTTTTATTTCATCAGGACCATACAGTCGGATCTGATGGTACCTGGAATATGCATCCAAAAAGGACAAACGCTCACACCCTGCAATTGAGTCGACAATCCGGTCGATACGGGGGAGAGGTAAGTGATCTTTCGGGCAGGCCCAATTGATATGCTTGAAGTTGATACACATACGGAGTGAATCATCCTTCTTGGGGACCATGACGACATTGGCGAGCCACTCGGAGTGGTATATCTTGCGGATAAACTCAGCTGCTAGGAGCCGAGACACTTCTTCGCCAATTGCCTTCCTCTTCTCCATGGCAGAACGATGAGGTGTTCCTTGACAGGTTTTGCTTTCGAGTTGACATGCAAATGGTGCTCAGCCAGTCCCCTAGGTACACCCGGCATGTCTGATGGTTTCCATGCGAAGATGTCCTAGTTCTCATGGAGGAACTAGATGAGCGCTTCTTCCTATTTGCTGTCGAGTGTTGTTGAGATGTGGGTCAGAGCAGCATTGGGGTCTTCTGGGTGAATATGGACATGTTTTGTCTCTTCGGCCGACTGAAACGCGAATTCCGAAGCAGGCTTCTTAGCTCGCAACAAATCACTCGGGTCTGCATTCTTCTTGTATTCTTCCATCTCTACCACTGCCATCTACTCATCAGCAATTTTTTAGCCTTTCGGGAGGCACTCTTCTGCTTTTTGCCGACTCCATGTGACTGTGATCACGCCTCTGGGCCTCGGCATCTTTAACTTGAGATATACGTAACACGGTCGAGCCATGAAACGTGCATATCCGGGCCTGCCCAGAATAGCATGGTAGGCACTGTGAAAATCCACCACCTCAAACGTCAATTTCTCCTTGCGGTAATTCTTGGAATCACCAAAAACCACATCAAGAGCAATCTGTCCGAGTGACTTTGCCTTTTTTCTGGGGATGACGCAGTGGAACTGCATGTTGCTTTCACTGAGTTTGGACATCGGAATGCCCATCCCCTGGAGGGTCTCAGCGTACATAATGTTCAAACTACTACCACCATCCATAAGGACTTTAGTCAGTCGGGTGCCCCCAACAACTGGGTCAACCACTAACGCTTGCCTGCCCAGGGTAGCAACGTGCGCTTGGTGATCAGACTGGTCGAATGTAATAGGAGACTTCGACCAGTTCAAGTACGTCGTAGTTTTCGGAGCAACCATGTTCACCTCTCTGTTGATAACCTTTAGTCGACTTTTGCTCTCGACATCAGCAAAAATCACCAAAGTGGCATTGACATTGGGATAACCATCGTCTTCCTATTTCTCCTCATCCTTATCAGTGTCCTTCTCCGTGGGTTGACCCTCTCGAAACTGCTGAATCAGGAGTCGACACTGTCGAGTGGTATGTTTGGGTAGAATCAAGGGTATCGCACCCTTGTGCTAGAGGAGGGGGTGGCTTATATAGATTGTGCCAGGCCCCTCCCGCCCTCCGTTACACAGGGTTCAATGTGAGTTAAGATAGGGGCGTTACTGGTAACGCCTGCTATTAATGATCTTTATGACTACATAGTGAATGCCTATGAAAAGCTTACAAAGTTCAACACCTGGTGTACTACATTTCTGAAGTCTTGACTCCGTCCAAGCAAAGGTATCCTCATTACCAGAAGCTTGCCTACGGAATTTATCTAACCACGAAGAAAGTTGCACATTACTTCGCAGACCACTCGGTTTCAGTCATCAGCGATGTCGGATTTCGGGTTCCGGCAGACCCTTGAGGTTCGAACACTGGGGTGCACGCGGAGATTTCGCCTCCTACCTACCTGCACCCCTCCGCCTTGCTAGGATCTGAACTAAGGAAAGAACAACGCAAGAGACACAGGGTTTATACTGGTTCGGGCCACCATTGTGGTGTAATACCCTACTCCAGTGTGTGGTGTGGTGGATTGCCTCTTGGGCTGATGATGATGAACAATACAAGGAAGAACAGCCTCGCGAGGGTCTGTTCTTGGCTGGGGTGATGAACTGCTGGGAGGAGCTCAGTCACCTTTCTCTCTCTCTCTCTCTCTCTCTCTCTTTCTGATCTTCTCTCTCTCTCTCTTTCCCTGCCTCTCCTTGCTCCGTCCCTCTGTCCCCTGTGGGTGGCTGGTCCTATTTATAGAGGCCCTGGTCCTCTTCCCAAATATCAAGCGGGAAGGGAGCCAACAATGGCGGGCTAATTTGAAGGGGGACAGCTAGTATCAACTATCCTGACAAAAGTAGTCTTCGCCTGCGCAAAGCTCTAGTGATGACGCCGTCTTGGGCTCCATGGTGACCTCTGTCTCGTAGTCCTCCTAGTCTTGGTCTCGTTGCACCGAAATGGCAACCTTTGCCTGATGCCTTAGCTGCGCTTGCCCCCTTTGCACCAAAGAGGAAGGGGGGACGCTGCGCGGGCTGGCACCCGCCTGGCGCCCCTGGTCGTCATGGCTTGCGTCACGGGCACCTCGTGAGGTACCCCGCCTTGATCTCTCCGTCTCCTCGTGAGCCAGCCTGACGAGGCCGCGCCTGAGGAAGCTTCGCGTCGTCCGCCCCGCGAGGCTTTTCCCCTCGCGAGGGTCTTGGGTTTGTGTTGGTGAAGATGGGCTGCGCTTGGCCCCCTTTTAGCCACGCCGCAGGCCGCAGGCAGGCAAGTTTGGGGACCCCCGTTCCCAGAACGCCGACAAGCGGCGCTCCATTATCAGAAATTTTGAATAATCGAGATGCAACCGGTCGAATGGCTAAGTGGGCGATTGAACTTCTCCCTATGGATATCAAGTTCGAACCAAAGAAGGCAATCAAATCTCAAGCAATTGCAGATTTCCTGGCTGAGTGGATTGAGCAACAGCAACCGACTCAAGTTCACTTGAAACACTGGACCATGTTTTTCAATGGATCCAAGATGCTAAATGGTTCTGGTGATTTGGTTCTAGTATCCCCAAGAGGTGGCAAGCTCAGTCACGTTCTCCAGATTCACTTTGATTCCTCCAACAATGAAGCTGAGTACGAAGCACTTCTCTAAGGGTTGTGTATGGCCATTTCACTCGGTGTCCGTCGCCTGATGGTATACGGCAACTCAGACTTGGTGGTCAATCAAGTAATGAAATAATGGGATGTCCGGAGCCCGGCCATGACTGGGTACTGCAATGCAGTAAGGAAAGTTGGAGAAGAAGTTTGAAGGGTTAGAGCTCCATCACATTCCTCGATTAAAGAATCAAGTAGCTCATGACTTGGCGAAAATAGGTTCCACTCGGAAGCCTATCCCCAATAATGTGTTCTTGGAGCATCCCCACACCCCGTCAGTACAAGAAAATCCCTTTACAAAGGAGCCCCCGCAACCAATAAGTGCTACCAATCCGAATGAAGTTGAAATACCAGCAGTAGTGGACTTGATCATGAAAGTTCTAGTAATCACTCCCGACTGGACAATGCTATATATTGCATATCTGCTCAGGCAGGAGCTCCCAGAGGATGAAGATGAGGCCCACCAGATCGTCCGTAGATCCAAAGCCTTCACGGTAATAAGTGGACAACTTTTCAGAGAGAGTGTTACCGTAGTAGCTCAGTGATGCATCTCTCCAGAAGAAGGTTGACTGATCTTGAATGAGATCCACTCGGGGACCTGTGGTGACCACGCGTCCTCTCGGACCATCATGGACAAAGCATAACGAGCTGGATTCTACTCGCCACGAGCAAACAAAATGGCTAAGGAGATAGTCAAGAAGTGTGAAGATTGCCAGTTTTACTCAAACATGTCCGACAAGCCCGCATCAGCCTTAAAGACTATTCCACTAGTCTGGCCATTTGCTGTTTGGGCACTGGACATGGTTGGACCTCTGAGGACCGGCAGAAGTGGCTTCACCCATCTACTTGTAGCAGTCGACAAGTTCACTAAGTGGATTGAAGTGAAACCCATCAAGAACCTCGACTCAAGCACAACCATCAGTTTCATCAGAGAGTTAATATTCCGATATGAAGTTCCTCACAGATAATGGCTCAAACTTTGATTCTGATGAGTTCAAAGCTTTCTGCGCTTCCCAATGCACTCAGGTCAACTATGCATCTGTTGCGCACCCGCAGTCGAATGGACAAGCTGAAAGGGCAAATGGTTTGATCCTGCAAGGGCTGAAACCTCGATTGATGCGTGACCTCAAGCATGCAGTCGGAGCTTGGATGACTGAGTTGCCATCTGTTTTATGGCGATTGAGTCGAGGTCGACTGACCGAACCCCTTTCTTCATGGTGTACAGGGTTGAAGCCGTGCTTCCAACCGATTTACTGCACAATGCTCCTCGAGTGGAGCTCTTCTCAGAAGCCGAAGCTGAGCAAGAACGACAGGACGCACTTGATTTGTTGGAAGAAGAACGAGAGATGGCTCTGATCAGGTCGACCATCTATCAGCAAGACCTACATTGATTCCACGCCCGAAATATCAGAGGTCGGGCATTTCAGGAAGGAGATCTATTGCTCCGAGTGCACCAAAAATGGCCTCACAAGCTTGCTCCAGCATGGGAAGGTCCCTTCATCATCACCAAGGTGCTCCACAATGGGGCGTATCACCTTTGCAATGTGGCCAAGGAATAAGACGAGCCACACTCTTGGAACACGGATCTACTCCGTTGTTTTTATACCTGAGACACTCGGATCATCGAAGTGTAATAAAAGTACTTTTCTGATTGTTTATCAAAGGCATGATTCCCGCAGATTCATGAAGATTGTTTTCGCATAAACATGTGTCTAAAATACCCCAGTGAGTGGCTTAGCCGCGAACCTGATTCGCCTAAGTTTAAGAAACACTCCAAGTGAAGAGCAACCCTCTCACTTGGGGGCTTAGTTGTGACCCCGTACTCACCTAAGTTAAAAAACATTCTCCAAGTGAAGAGCAATCCTCTCACTCGGGGGCTTAGCTGCGATCCCGTACTCGCCTAAGCTATAAAACACTCAGAGTGAAGAGCAATCCTCTCACTCGGGGGCTTAGCTGCAACCCCGTACTCGCCTAAGTTAAAAAAAATCCGAGTGAAGAGCAATCCTATCACTCGGGGGCTGAGCTGTGACCTCGTACTCGCCTAAGTTAAAAAACGTTCTCCGAGTGAAGAGCAATCCTCTCACTTGGGGGCTTAGCTGCGACCCCGTACTCGCCTACGTTAAAAAACATTCTCCGAGTGAAGAGCAATCCTCTCACTCGGGGGCTTAGCTGTGATGCCATACTCGCCTAAGTTAAAAAACATTCTCCTAGTGAAGAGCAATCCTCTCACTCAGGCGCTTAGTTGTGATCCCGTACTCACCTAAGTTAAAAAACATTCTCTGAGTGAAGAGCGATCCTCTCACTCGGGGGCTTAGCTGTGATCCCATACTCGCCTAAGTTAAAACATTCTCCGAGTGAAGAGCAACCCTCTCACTCGGAAGGAAGAAGGTGCACCCTAAGCTGTGCCATAAGTACAACATCTGGATGCACTCTGAGCTGCGCCATAAGTACAACGTATGGATGCACTCTGAGCTGCGTCACGAGTACAATGTCTAGGTGCACTTTGAGCTGCGCCACAAGTACAATGTCTACTCCGAGTGAAGAGCAATCCTCTCACTCGGAGGCTTAGCTGCGATCCCAGATTCGCCTAAGTCAAAAAATCCAAGAGCATTGGAAACAAAGCAATTGTATTCAAGTAAACAACCAAGTACGGATGAATCCAGAACCTCGAATATAAGTACTTAGGCGTCAGGCCCGAAAGAGTTTAACGATTACAGAATCACTCAGCATTCCGAGGCAAATAAAATCAGGTTATCAAGTTTTTCACTCGGCGGGAGGAGGACTTGCTGGCTCGACAAATGTGTCCAAATCAATACCGTATGCGATGCGAGTGGCTACGTCGATAAAGGTCTCCATGAAAGACAGAAATTGAAGCTTCTTGGTGTTAGCCACTTGAAGAGCTTTCAACTTTTCGTCCTTGGCATCCTTGAAGTGAACACGAAAAATAGATAGAGCCACATCAGCACTGCAATAGGTAGATGACTTCTTCCATGCCTGCACTCGGTCAGGGATGTCATTGAGTCGAGTCATCAGTGACTCAAGATCATTATGAAACACATCCTCTGGCCACAACTCCTTGTAGATCCGCGACAATGCTACTTTTAGTCGGGCAAGGTAGTCCAAGACACTAGCAAGGCGAGATTCTAGTCGTAGCACGTTCATGCCAGCTTCATCCTTGATAGGGGAGTTGATGGGGTCCAGTCCTGTCTCGATGCGCCCGGTTTCCTCTTTGAAATTTTGGTAGAATTATGCGCAAGGTGAAAAATAGTGAGTCAGCGACAACATGGTGAAGAAGTTTTCTGAATCCAGTCAGATGAGGAAAAGTACCTTCGAGCATGAGAAGTATCTTCTTGGCAAGACCTCCCAGATAAGCTTCCAGTTCATCTCTCTTCCGAGTGAGAACATCCACTTTGTCAACCAAGGCCACCTTCTCCTCCTTCAACTGGATAGCTTCCTTGTTCGCTTCGTCAACAGTAGTTTTTAGCTTGGCATTCTCCTCTTCCAATTTTCCGACTGAAGCCAGCTTCCTGTCAGTAAGTTCGGTCTTCTCACGCGCCGTCTTCTACGCTGCTGTCAAGTCAAGGTCCTTCTGCTCCAAAGCCTGCTTCATTTTGTCTAAAGAAATAACATTCCTTAGATGAGCTTGGAGTTGGCGGTTTTCACTATGCACATCTGCTTGAGTGAAATCACTCGGTTCAAAGGATGGAAAGGAAAAATGACAAGGCGAATAGTCACCAAGTTGTTACCTCCCATGACAGCTACTTCATCCTGGGCTTTCTTCAAGTTCTCCTTGGCAAGATCCAGCTCGAGCTTGAGTTGGATCCTCTCCTTCTCCAAATCAGCGTACTTGGTGCCAAGCTCACAAAATTTCTGCAATCAACAACAAGACAAGTCAGTCGACAGAACAAAGATCAGTTACTTCCGAGTGAAAGAGTTCTAAGACTGTTTCCGAATCAAACATTCAATAGCAGTCTTGGGGACTACACCCAGTGGGTGCACTTAGTGTGCCCCCACTGGTTTGATTTCCATTTGGCTTGGTATGCCCAGCCTGAGCGGAAGGAGTAAAAAGACAAAAAATTTATTCTAAGACCACCATCGACTGCCCGCAGTCAACAGCGGTCTCGGGGACTACACCCAGTGGGTGCACTCAGCATGCCCCCACTGGACCAAGAACTCACTTGACACAACCTTTCTAATTCGAGTGAAAGGAGCTACACACCTACAATTACAAGAGCTACACAACTACAAGAAGCACCCAGTGGGTGTACATATGCAAGGCGCAGACTGACATCTTACGAATAATAAAGCAGCAGTTTTCAGGTAGCATATCCTAACAGAACAAGAATCGAGTTGGAAAACCAATTGGAGATCAACTTACAATCCCACTTACTCGGACATTAGCTTGAAGAGCAGAGCTGGCATCGTAGGCAGCCTTCCTGGTGTCATACACCACCTTCAGTTGCTCCATCATAACACCCGCCTGGATCATAGCTTCTTTGGCAGCTCCCACTTGGTCCTCCGGGATGTGGTGCAGAGCAAACGGAACATATGAGGGAACCGATGATGTGGGCGGTGGAGTTGGAGCTTGAGGTTGTACGATCGGGCCGGGAGCCTGAGAAGTCGACGCCGAAGGCTGGTAAGTCAACAAAGGATCAGCAAACGAGACAACAGTCTGTATTGGATCACCAAGTTGCTGAACTTCAGGCTCAGATGTTGGGCGAGGTGCTTTGTTGGCGGGCACCCTCCTGCTCAAAGTCCTACCCCTTCTCCCTATATTCCTTGAAGGCACTTCATCATCATCGTCCGGAAGCTGGATAACATTTGTCGACACTGCAAAACACTCGACAAAAAGGTTTCAGTCTCTCACCAAAACTGTCAGAAGAGCAAAAGCAGGACTATGGAATCAAACCTGCACGAGAAGTGGCTGCGTCTGCGGTCTCCGCGTCACCCCGCTCCTCGTCGACGTCCATGGATGTTGCAGAAGTAGCAGAACTGAAAGTTCCAAATTTCACTCGGTCAACCTAGAGAAGAAGTTCGCAGTGGAAACAAAATACAAACAGAAGAAACACTTACGCTGAAGCAACAGGCACGGCCACCTTGATCCTGGGCAGAGCCTTCTAGGGCTTCAGTGGAACAATTTTGGGCTGTTTCGCAGCCGTCTCTAATGGCTCTGGAGTCGAGGTCCGAGTGCGCTTCGGGATTTTTGCACTTGATGGAACTGCCTTGCTGCGCCCTCCCGCGGGATCCTGCGACTGCTTCGAGCATCATTCAGAGCGGGACGGTGAGTCAACTTCATCGCTGCTACCAAAGTCCTCGCTGGCCTCGTCGCTATCATCTTCATATCGCCAGTCAGCGCTTTTGCCATCACTCTTCCACTCCCTCCTGGTGCTGCTCCCCATTTGGCATTAAGTACATCTTGGTGAAAATCTGTAAGGCACAAGTTACAAATATCAGTCGGATTCAAGAACGATTGTTCAATGAAAAAGTACACTCGGCAAAGCATGTCTGACCTCTTCTGGAGCATTGTCGGCATCGAATGGAAAAATCCTCATGGCTCCACGCGGGTTGTCATTGTTCCCGGTGATGCTCCGTAGCCACTGAGCCACCATTTCCTCGGAGACCTCCTCTAGGTGGATCTGGGTTGTGTCTTCAGTACCTGAGTACATCCGCATCGAATGGTCAAGAGCTTGAAGAGGCTGGATACATCGATTGAGGAACACCTCCAACTGATCCATGTCAGTCACACCCTCCCGGACTAAGTTAACGACCGCGTCGACTAAAAGGGACACCTCACCTTTCTCTTATGTGGTTACAATCTGTGAAGAGGGCTGGCGGAGTCTCTCCATAGTGAAAGGGGGAGGCCGGTTGACTGACCAAGAGTCGGGATGTCCTTGCAGTAGAACCAGGTCGACTGCCATCTCCTAACTGACTCGGGAAATGTCATGGGAGGAAAAGTACTTCTACCCCCAGTTTGGATTCATAACCCCCCGCACATCTGGATCACGTGCGTCTTTTCATCACTCGAATTAGCCTTCTTCCCCGACTGGGAATGACAGGTGAAGATATGTTTGAACAGGCCCCAGTGCTGCTAGCACCCTAGGAAGTTTTCACACATTGAGATGAAAGCGGCAAGATACGAGATTGTGTTGGGAGGGAAATGATGAATATGAGCGCCAAAAAGTTTAGAAAACCCCAAAAGAATGGATGCGGGGGAAGGGAAAAACCTTGCTTGACGTGGGTGGTGCGGAGGACGCGCTCAACCTCGCGCAGTTGTGGCTCGGATTCCCCCTCCGGCAGCCTCCAAGACCCATGAGCAATCATACCATCGTTGGCAAGATTCTCCAGGTCATCCTTCAAGATGGTGGAGCAAATGTAGTTCCCCTAGATCCAGCCAGGCGGCAGACCGGACCGCGACGACGACCCCCGAGCCGTCTTCTTGCCCTTCGCCGCCGCCTTCTTTGCGCGCTCCATAGCCGTAGTCTTCTCCTTTACCATGGCGGCAGAGCTTGATAGGAATGTGGTGAGGGCCAGGTGAGCAGGAGGAGACGAGGTGGAGAAATGGAGAGAAAAGGGATCGAATGAGGCGCATAGTGCATCGCATTAGCCTCGACGCTTTTTATGGGCCCGCTTCCGAGTGGCTGACCCGTGGGACCGAGCGATCCTATCACATCCGGTAAAAGGCGCTCACTCATTATGTGGCGAAAAAGGCAGCGTGAAGATCGAGGCATCCCTATCTCCTTGTTCCATTTACTGCGCCACGCCCCGTCCCGCGCTCTTCTGCAAAATTTTGAATCCTGTGACATCCGGAAACGGCAGAGCAGTCAATCGCATCGAAGATTTACAATTCTCTCAAAGATTTACATCATGATTCACTCGGTGATCTCAGAAGCTAGAATCGATTGACGCGACTGATGCAGGGAAGTACCAGTATGCTTTCAAGACCTTGATGAAATGCCTCCGAAGCATTGAATCGAGTCGGAACCAACATCAACCCTTCTACACTCAGACCTGTCAAATTTAGGGTTCTGGCAAAACCCTTGAGGTTCGAACACTAGGGTGCGCACGAAGATCTCTCCTCCCTCTAGCTCACGCCCTCACCATAATCTCAAGGCTCAGCACGTCGAACTCGCAGAACAAAGGGACACAAGATTTATACTGGTTCGGGCCACCGATGTGGTGTAATACCCTACTCTAGTGTGGTGTGATGGATCGCCTCTTAGGCTGAGGATGAATAGTTATAAGGGAAGAACAGCCTCCTAAGGAGAGGTGTTCTTGTGCTTGGCGAGTTTGTGTGGTCGCCTTGGTGGAATGGATCTGGTCCAAGATGAGATGCCTCCCTATGATGGTGGCTAGTCCTATATATAGAGGCCCGGGTCTTCTTCCCAAATATTAGGCAGGAAGGGATCCCACAACTGCCAATTTGAAGGGGGACAGCTAGTACAGGCTATCCTGACAAAAGATGGTCATCGCCTGCCAAAGGCTCTGGTGGTGACGCCGTCCTGGGCTCCACGGTGACCTCCGTCCTGCCGTCCTGCTGGTCTTGGTCTTCTTGCACCGATATGGAAACCTTTGCTTGATGCCTTGGGACTCCGCGCCTGCGCTTGCCTCTTTAGCACCAAAGAGGAAATGAGGACACTTCGCGCGCTAGTGCCCGGCTGGCCCTAGTTGTCATGGCTTGCGTCACAGCAACCTCACGAGGCGCCCCTTGCCTTGATCTCTCCGCTCCTCACGAGCCAGCCTGGTGAGGTCGCCCCCGAGGAGGCCTTGCATCATCTTCCTCACGAGGGTCTTGAGTGTTTTGTTGGTGAAGATGGGCCATACAGGGCCGATGGTGGAGCCACGCCGTGGGCCGCAGGCAGGCAAGTCTGAGGACCCCCATTCCCAGGACGCCGACAGTAGCCCCCGGGCCCAAGGCGCGCCCGGACTTGGCTTCGAGGCGAAGCCAAGGGGCAAGTGTGGAGCGCCGCGGGCCCCAACAGCCAGCGGCCTCGCTTGACGTGTGGCGATTGATTGGACATGGGTTTCTCTGCTTCCTCGCGCTGCCTCAGCAACTGCTCGACTGACAAAAGACTGGAGCGGGCTGTATTTGCCTTCATTACCTTCCTTCGTTTTGCTCCAGATCCCCTTTCTTGCCCCTCCCTTCGAGAGACTCCAGATCCACCAAGATCCTCCTTCGAGCTTGCCATCGATGGCGCCCAAGAAAGCTTGGGCTACTCCTTCGTCATCCTGGTATGAGCCCGCACTCGACACGCCGAGCGTGTCGGAGAAGAACCTTGTCGCCATGTGCTTGATGACGGCGGAGGGTGATGAGAAGAGGAAGACTGTGCTCCGGGTCAGCTCCACCGAGCCTGAGGCCCCTGGCAGCCCCCCTTCTCCGACTTCTTCTACTCCGTCATCAGTCACTATAAGATCCACGCCCTCCATATTCATCCCAACTCCGTCCTTCTCCTGTCGATCTTCACCTTCTACTGTGAGGCATACGTCGGAGTGATGCCATCCGTGGCACTGCTACGCCACTTCTTCTTTCTTCGGCTTAAGGAGGGCCCCTGCTCAGGATGCGTTGGCTTCGTTGCGGCCAACAAGACCAATGCCATCTCGAAGGCCGGGAAGAAGGCCGAGGGATTCAGGAGCAAGTGGGTCCTGATGGACGCCAAGTGCGTCCACCCTCGGCTGGTGCTGCCGACGGAGATGCCTGTGTCCCACGAGGGATGGCTTTGTGCGAAGCTCACCAACCCGCGGGTGACGCACATGCCGGAGAGGATGACTGCTGACCTGAATCCCGACGACTGAAGAACAACGAAACTGACGGGGGCCATAATAGCCAAAGAATTCATGGCGCAGCGCGTGGCTCCCTTGGAAGCTTGGAGACGAAGGGGACGACCTCCGCCTATGCCCGGAGCCCCTCTCCAATGAGGAATTGCACTCAACTCTTCGTTCCCTGGTCGGGGACGACCAAGGGTACCCGCCTGATGGCCTTGTTTCCTTGTTCCATCGCCAGGACGTGGCAGAGGTCGCCGCCGCCATGCTCGTCTTTGATGAGCGCGGGTTCGTGCCGCCTGCGCCCACAAACATCCCGGTGGCGACAACTCTGGTGGTCGTGTCTTCCGGCGAGTCTCGCGAGGAGGGAGAGGAAGAGCATGACTCGGAGGCGACCCGCGAAGGGGCGGGGGAGACCTCCCCCTTGCGCAAGGCCGACATCTTTCGCACCCTGCCTGATGATGATGATGATGAGGCCGATGTCCCCTTGGAAAAGGAGGAGCTGTGTACTGCAGGGGGGCTCCTCGAGGTCCAAGGTCAGTCCCCGGAGGAAGTCATCGGTCGGGATTCCGACGAGAGGAAGGTCGCGCTGGTCTCCCGAGACGACGCCCCCGTTCTGTCACTACCTGAAGATGCTTCCAACTTGCCTGCTGCCCCCTCTTCTCTGCCTAGAGCCCTTGCGCCCGTGCCTCAGGCTGGGAGGCTCTCAGGCTTCAAGCTTAGGAAGTAGAGGGACTACGCCGCGGTGGACCAGTAAGTATCCTTGTCTTGCCTTGTTCCTGCTTCTGCTGCTGATTCTTGACGCGTTCCGTTGCTTGACTAGGCCGACGCCCATGGGGAAGAGGGTAAGGAGGACACGGCGGTACTGCTCGGGACTAAATCGCCTGCAGGGTCCACTCCCTCATCCGTAGGGAAGGACAGTGGCGGTGCTCGCGCTTCCCCCGCCTGATCATCCTCACGAAACTTGGGGGAGCGTCCTCTGGAGGAGGCAGCCCCCATGGCCCCGCTGGCACCAAAGGCGCCGGCGTTTGGCTCGGCTGCTGAGGTCCCCAAAGCTCAGGAGCCCTCAGCCTCCCAAGCCATCGTGACAATGTTGCCTCTTCCTTCCTCCGCTGCTCTGCTGACCCCGGATTCTTCCGCCTCCCCCGACATCCTGGAGCGCGCTCTTTATGCACTAACCTTGCCGCGGGAGGATCTTCAAGGCACCGACCGTCGCCTGGTGGCCGGGCGCCTGGAGCTGATCTCTGGCTGGCTCCACTCCGACATGGTCGTCCGGGGATGACGAGATGACCTGCTAGCGGCTCCTTTCCTGTTTAGCTCCTGCGATATGCACCATGCCTCGTGGAGGCGTTTAAACTTGCGTTTGGTATCGAAGAAAAATATGTCTTGTAATATTTGCTTGAATTTTTGCGATTTCCTTCCCATTTGCTTTACGCTCTACATCGGTAGGGCCTGACCCCGCGCATACCTCAGATTTCGTTGGGTTGTCCGGATCACCAGGATGAGACCGAGGGGTGAGGTGCTACATGGCCAGTTAGGCTCCTGAGTCGCTATGCTTAGGAGTCCCCCTTGACGCATAGACAACTTATAGAAAGGAGATGCGGGAGTAGGCCTAGTGTTCTACGTCAGCAGGGACCGACCCCACGCATACCTCAGCCGCCATTGGACCGTCTGGATCGCCAGGATGGACCAAGGAGTGAGGGGCTACGTGGCCAGTTAGGCTCTTGAGTCGCGATGCTCAGGAGTCCCCCTTGACATTCAAACGACCTTCATACCTTGGCTCCACTTGGGAGGGCGCACGACGACCAGTTCCGAGGGACCTGGCAGGGTGGCGTACACTTGGGCGTGACCCGAGCGCAGCCCCCGTGCCCAGCACCCTCGCGCGACTCTCCCGAGGGGAGGTGTTGCAATGAGGCTAGACACTAAGGTCAGAGGCTCCCTGAGGTTGATACGGCCATGAGGCTGCCCTCAGTTGTTTATCACCAGCGCGGAGCATAGCGCTTCCGCGCTTGCATGGGCATAGCCGCTCCTAGGTAGTGTCGACTGCCAGCACCGAGCACGGTGCTTCCACTAGTGCGTGGATGAGGGCTCCCTCTGAGTGGAGCCCCCGGGGTGTGTACAGCCCCGCCCTGACACGTGGCTTGCATGGTAGGGCTAGATGAGGTGTGTCTGGGCACTCGTAAGCTAGCGCGGGACTCACGAGGCCCTACCTCAAGGCGGGTTGCGCCTGGTCTTGGTTCTTGTTTACTATGGTGGTCCTGCGAGATGGTTAGGCAACCTGTGCCGAGCGAATCTCCTGAGGTTATCGCATGAGAAGGCCAAGCACCAACAACCCAGGAGGTGACGTGAACGGGACCGGCCCGCCAGACAAAGCTCAGCCGTTGGATTTATCGACGCTGTAGGGACGGACCCGAGCACAGACGCCGTGCCTAGCCTTCTTATGCGAAGGATCCTGAAGAAAGACGATTGGCGCGTGGCTCCCGTGGTGGGTGATAATCAAGCAGGTAATGACCATAGATAGCTTATGCATGGGAAGCAAACTAGCTTAGGTAATTGCAAGAATGATACATGCCACTGGGTCGGACCCGAGCGGCCTGGGGATGATGCAGCCAGAGGGGCGCCCCCAGTAAAGTAAGATTAAAGGCGTAAAAAGGATACATGCCGCAGGGACAGGCCCAGGCGACCTGGGAATGATGCAGCCCGGTGGGCGCACCTAGCTGAATGAACTTGGAAAATGTCACCTGGTTTTGTTGTCGAAGGAGCGTTGGGGTAGCTGAAGGCGCGCACTGAAGAAGTCGCTCCTCATGAGCCGTCGAGACCCTGAGCCTCGGGAGGCTCTAGGGGCTCAGGTGGCTCCCTGAGGACCGTCTCCATCTCTACCAGGACCATGTGGTGCCTGGCCTCGTGGGTCACCAGGATGCTCCGTAGATTGCGCTGGAAGGCGGCTGCCACACTCGACAGGCCGAACAACATGCGAATGTAGATGTGACGTGGACCCTCACACCGGCCAGCACGCGAAGGCCAGAAGCGCTCCAGAGATGCGGCCCTGTTGAGCCCTGGGATGTCGATGCAGACGCGCATCTCACCACCCTCGTCCGGGTGGGGAGCTACACTAGGTGGGCGGAGGCCGCCGCGTATCGCCCTTGCTTCCTGAAGCTCCTAGGTGGCCTTGATGATGAACTCCTAAGCGTCGGGCGCTCCTCGCCCGGTTCCCTCCTGAGGGAAACGTGTCGCGAAGCACGCCTCCACGTGGTGCCCAAGCGCCTCCCTTGTGATGTTGGCCAGGTATGAGGCCCTCCATAAGAGAGCCCCCAAGCCCTGCCCGAGGAGGGCACCAGGCGCGCCTTCCTATGCGAGGGAGGAAGGCGCCCCAGGTGCGAGCGCCGATCCTGGGGTGGCACCGATAGAGGCGCCGCTCCCCTAAGGCCCTGTGCGGAGTAGCTGCTTCTTCTTCTTGGGGATGGACTTAGGAGGGTACTGCACGCCCTCGTTGTCAGGGTCTTCGATTGCTGTAGCTTGGAAGGCGCGCTCGAGGGAGCACACCGCATCTTTTTCTTCGCAGGGGACTGTGATGATTCCGTCGCTTCCCGGCATCTTGGGGACGTTGTAGCCATGGTGGGTCACTGCCATGAATTTTGCTAACGCTGGGTACCCAAGGATGGCATTGTACGGCAGACAGATGTGGGCGATGTCGAAGTCGACGAGCTCGGTGTGGTAGTTGTCGCACTGACCAAAGGTGACAGGGAGACGAACTTGCCCTATCGGGGTGGTGGAGCCGTCGGTCACTCCTGAAAAGGGCTTAGTAGGCTGCAACTGATCATAGGGCACTTGAAGGCTGCCACCATCGATGAGGGTCTTGGTGACTTGGACATTGCTGATGACGGGTGAGCAGAGCATCGGGAGGACGCCGGCAGTCGCTGCGCATTTGAGCTGGTCCGCCGAGCTGAAGGTGATGGCGTACTTGGACCATCTGAGCGGGCGTGTGGCCTCGAGCTTGGGGAGGGCTGCATTCACCTCATGAGAGAACTGCTTGAAGATGCGCTGGGAAGCTGGGGCCTGAGCACCACCCAAGATGCAAGTGATGGCGCGTGGCTCCTGGAAGCCCCCAGCCCCCTCGGCCTAATGGTGGTCGTCGTTCCTCCTTGGTGGTGTCAAAACCGACGGATCTCGGGTAGGGGGTCCCGAACTATGCGTCTAGGATCGATGGTTACAGGAGAGGGGGACACAATGTTTACCCAGGTTCAGGCCCTCTCTATGGAGGTAAAACCCTACGTCCTGCTTGATTGATATTGATGAATATGAGTGTTACAAGAGTTGATCTACCACGAGACCGTAATGGCTAAACCCTAGAGGTCTAGCCTATGAATATGGTAATGAGTATATGTGTTGTCCTTTCCGAACTATCCCCTTCGGCTTATATAGAAACCGAAGGGATCTAGGGTTTACATGGAGTCGGTTACATAAGGAGGAATCTTCGGTCGCCAAGCTTGCCTTCCACGCCAAGTAGAGTCCAATCCGGACATGGTGCTGTCTTCGATCTTCACAGCCCATTAGTCCGGCCCATAGATAATAGGCCGGACGTCCGAGGACCCCTTAGTCCAGGACTCCCTCAGTAGCCCCTGAACCTGGCTTCAATGACGAGGAGTTCAGCGCGCAGATTTGTCTTTGGCATTGCAAGGCGGGTTCCCCCCTTCTGAACTCTAGAATAGTCTTCGGACAAAGGAAGTATATCCGGACCTACCCGGTTGCTATTTCCAATCGTCAGCTAGCGAGCCGCCCCACATCTCGAGGTGCGGTCTTACCGGCATGTCTCGTCAGGGCAGAGATCGTGTCCCTTTATTTACGGGATTTTCATTGATGCGGGCGTGGGTAACCCAACCGTCCCCTGGGTACAACTCCTTGGTTATAGGTAAGTTTAGAGACCCTGGGAGACACGACCAATATCCAGGGCTGTTTTATAGAGAGCATGTCTCTTCTTCTCCCCTTGTGCTTGCTCCTTCCTCAACCCCAGCCACCCCAAGTTCCAACCCTCGGGTTCCAATCACCACCAGCCTTAGACATGTCTGGATACAACTGTCAGGGCTGGTGGGTGGCTTCTTCTGTCACAGAGGAGGACATTGCGGAGCTTCGCGTAGCGAGGTACCTGACCTCAGAAATCTTTCAACGGCTTCTGGCGCAAGGGCAAGTTATACTGACCCCCAGATCTGGCGAGAGGGTTGTATTTGTGTCTCACTTCCTTCACGGGCTAGGGTTTGCGCTTAACCCCTTCGTCTGGGGGCTCATGTTTTACTATGGGCTAGATTTTCACTATCCGACCCCGGACACTATTCTCCCCATCTCGACATTTATCGTCACGTGTGAGGCCTTGCTCCGGACTCCTCCGCACTTCGGTTTGTGGCTCAAGACCTTTGATGTGAGGCCGCAGGTGGCAGAGGAGGAGAAGGCAGAGTGCGGCAGCGTCACAATAGGCAAACTGGCCGGCGTGGTTTGGCCCGAAGGATCTTTTACCAAATCTTCAGACCTATGGCAGCAGGGGTGGTTTTATGTCAACGAGCCGCGGAGCTCCAAGTGGGCGGCTACACCTGTGTTCTGACCCGGCCCTCCAGTTCAGCTTGCTTCATGGGTCAATAAGGGATTGGACATGGGATCCGTCAATGAAGTGCGGACTCTGCAAAGTCGCATCCGAAGCCATATCGAGAAGGGCATCGATCTTGTGAACATCGTTCAAATAATGCTAGTCTGCCAGATCCTGCCATGTCAGCAGCGGCCTCTTCGTATGTGGGAGTTCAACCCAGAAGGGCGGCGGACCCTACAGCACTTCTTCGGCACTATGCACGAAGGAATGTGGAAATTATATTTCGGGGAATGAGAGCAATGGCCGGACACTACCGAAGACGTTGGCCTTGACTGCAATCATCCGGACACTTCGGTAAGTACTCGGTACCTAAGCACCTTCCATCCAGGTATCTCTTAACAAGATATTGAACAATCCGTCCCTGTATAGGACTGGATAAAGAAAGCAGTGCTGATCTGGTGTCCGGCGCCTCTTCCCGAAGGCCCTGCGACCGACCTGCTGACGAGGATGCTGGTTCCGACACCGTACCAGGTGGCCGTGTTCAGGGAAACCGAAACCATTTTACCCAAGGGCCAAAGTGCAGAAGGAGCCTTCCAGGGCAAGAAGAGGGCCGCCTCCGAAGGTCAGGAGGGGAAGTCTTCCAAAAAGGGAAAAACACTGTCATCGAGCGGCTTGGGCTGGGCGAACGATGATGAGGACGAACCTCACAGCAAAACGTAAATGTGGCCGGGGCACCTCATTATTTTCCTATTAGTGAAGTAATCATCCGATATATTCATCCACACAGGTTAATGCCTGGTGCTTCTCAATCGTTCTCCTCCTCGAGAGATCTTCTTCCGGAGATGATGGAGAGTGATACGCCTTCTCTGGCCCCATTGCCCGATAGGGGGGATGATACCGAGGTATCGTCCCGAAGGGCTCCTCCCGAACACCAAGTGGTACAAGAAACGGAGAAGGCGTTAAGTGAAGGCGGCGCCTCTGTCACTCGAGGTTCCGGGATCAAGACTGGAGTCCCCGAACTGTCCGGTTTATAGCCGAAGACGATTCTGGAGGTAAGTAGGAGGGATCCTTCATGGGAAGGCCGTACTTCGGTGGCGGTTTCCGAAGACCCAAGGGTGCCGGAGCCGCTGACGGACTTGCTACGACGAGCATCCCTTTCAGAAGAGCATCGTACTTTGATGGCTATGGTGGTTAAAAGGATTCTATCCGCGAAGAGTGGATTGAACGAGGCTTTTATGAGCCTTCTACGAGGTTTTGAGGTTTGTGATGTAGTTTTGTCAATTAAATTTTACTGACAGAATGCACCTCTTGTATATGAAGTAGCCCCTGAGACTCGGATTGTCTTCCGAAGGAAGCGATCGAATGATCAAAGAGATATGCTCAGGTATTAACCTCGGTTTAATTTGAAATATAGGCTGCTGCCCCTCCTGTGGCTGCCCGGAATACGGAAGTGGCCGAACTCCAGCAAAAGCTGGATATTGCGGAGGATGACATTGCATTGATCAACAGGCGTCTTGACAACTCGCAAGGTATGTCTTTCGAGCATTCTTTACACCAGTGTGCTTGACGCAGGAAAGAGCTTTATATGAAATGCGCATGAAATGCAGATGGTACTGCCGCCGTTGAGGCTCTTCGGGCGGAGCTAGTCCGGGCCAAGGAGCGGGTCCGACTTAGTGATGTTACTGCTAAAGAGGCATCGGTTGAACTGAAGGCCGGAGAAGCTGCGCGATGCCAGGGCGAGGAGAAGATATCCCTGATGACACTCGCTTTGGAGAATGCTACTGGCCGCTGCGAAGTCCTTGTAAAGGAGAATGAAGCCCAAACGGCTGAACTAGACAAGGCCCGACTGGAGGCAAGAGAAGCGTGATCACAGTCTAGAGCACTCCGTGAGGAGGTTCGGTAGGCGAAAGAGATATTGGCTAGAAAGCCTTTTCTGCTATAGACTAAGTCCGGTGACCCGGACTATGTTCAGCTGAACCAAGTGTGGAGTTCTCCGGACGAGTATTTTGACTTGCTGAAGAGTTCTTTTGATGCAGTGCAGTATTACCAAGCGCAAGCTGGATATGCAACAGAGAAGCTTTTTTGGTCACAGTTTGGTGTGTCAAAACGCCCGCTACTTCTTAATGAACAAATGTCCCAATGGGCGAACTTCATAGGGTATTTAGCGTTGCCATGAAGGATGTCATAGTCCGGCTATGGCCGACCGAGCTTGTGCTGAATAGCTATTTCAGTTTGGTGCAGAAACTTGTTGATGCAGTGCCGTGAATCGATGATCTGAAGCAATCGGTGTGCATTGAGGGTGCACGGATGGCCCTTGCCCGAGTCAAGACATTTTGGGGAAAGATGAAGGCCGTCGACTTTGCTACGAAGGGTCCGCCCGGGGGCAGGGACCGTTCAGAACTGGAGAGTTACTTTGAGGACGTCCTGGAGGCCGCCCACTTGATAGAGGGTCAATGTTTGGAAAACATAATGTTCGAGTGAGGTGTATGATGATTGTAAAAGACAACTTTATAGTTAATCTATTTGTGTTTTGCTCGAGAGCTTGAATTCCTCCTGTGTGGTTGTTTTAATATAATCTGAAAGTTTTCAAGTCGTCGGCTTCAGCCCCCTCGTAGGAAGTACGGGTGTGTTCGGCAAAGAATTTAATCACTCTTTACCCAATGTCTTGGTCCATGAAGGATGTGATAATGCGGCGAACCAGGCAATCGGACTATAAGGCGTTAACACTTTCACTTAACTATAGGAGTTTTATGGTGGGGCTACGACATAGCCCCTGGTGTGTATGCGGCGTGTGGTGCCTTGCATATCTCATCTGAAAAAGATCCTTCGTGTTACATGGAGAATCGCTAAGGATTCCAATAAGTCGTCAAGTGGTTGACCAGCTCTCGCCACATCATGCAAGTCAGTTTTCGGCTTTCACTACTGAGGTGCTCATCCAGTCTAGGCCAGGGCACAATCGCAGTAGTTCTCCCTTTACTACCCTAGCCGATCGAGGGGAACATAAGGTAGCAAACACAGGAGCCGGGCAACCCAACTATTGACCAAGACAATGATTCGGAGCTGATGCATATAAGGCCAAACTTCCGACACCGAAGTTCGCTATAGAGCTATTCAGACTTTTACTGGCAGCTCATTCGTTCCCATTCCGAGCCCCTGGCAGGGTATGTCGAGGTGTATCCGCAAAGCAGCCGTTAAGGCCGTACTTTAAAAGAGTATGGAAGATCAGTTCGGATGAGACTTACTGAGAACGAGGCGGTGTGCCAACGATAAATTTATTTATATGTATATAATAATAATAAAAAGGAAATGTGAACCCGGCTATTTTGACATGCTCGGGGTCGAGATCAGAGGAAAAATGGCATATTACAGGCTCGGAATAAAGAGTATGGTCCACAAAATGTTATTTTGGACCTCCCGTTGCACGTCTGCGTCGCCCGTCCTCGGGGGGGGGGGGGAATCCTTGATGGAAGTAGCCCCTTAGGTGAGCATACGGTTCCGAACTCTGATAGAGTCCGTTGTAGATGTTGTCCCGCTGGTCACCTATTATTTAGGGATGATATAGAAAAATAAAGTAAGCAGATAAAAAATGTTACTGGAATGCTTGCAGGGTTGTCCATATTATGCTTCCGCCGATGCCCATGGTATCTTGAGTGCGTAGTGAGGTGCGCGAGGTGCAAATTTTGCCAGTACAGTACGTGGGTGGCGGAAGACGGACTGCTATTCGCGTTCCCGGAGTAGTCGAACGTCGGAGGGAAACTGTTTCTGGCCCCTGGAGTTCTACTGGCAAGCCGATCCATCGTCTTTATCGCCTGGTGGCCTCCTCCCCTTGTAGTCAGCGTTAAGCTTGCTTGCCTGCTTGAAGACCCAACAGTTTTAGTTGGTATGATTAGCTGGCATATCAGGGTGACCATGAATCTAACACGGTCGATCCAATATCCTGTCAAGGGTGGATGGTCCGTCCTGGTTTGCCTTTAGTGGCCACTTCCATTGATCGGGCTTCGGATTGTGAAATCCAGCGTTCACCATTGTGTCGCGTATATTACTACGACTGTTATGTTCGGTTCGTCGTGGCTTGCCGTTGCCATCTCGGATTTTGGAAGTGCCCAGGCTGCTGGCATCGTTGCTTTTACGAGCAAGCCAGTTGTCTTCTCCTGTGCAGAAGCGGGTCATTAGAGCGGTAAGGACTGCCATGGATTTGGGTCCTTCTTGGCCGAGGTGATGCGCTAGCCATTCGTCCCGGACGCCGTGTTTGAAGGCCGCAAGGGCTTCTGTGTCCGGAGTCGACAATTTGGTTCTTTTTGACTAAGAACCTAGTCCAGAGCTCCCTGGCTAACTCGCCGGGCTCTTGGACAATATGACTTAAGTCATCGGCGTATAATGGCCGGACATATGTTCCCTAGAAATTTCCTCAAAAGGCGTCTTCCAAATCTTCCCAGTTACGGATGGAATTTTCTGGCAAACTGTTTAGCGAGTATCGAACTAGCCCTTTAAGCTTGAGAGGTAGGTATTTAATGGCGTGGAGGTTGTCTCCACGGGCCATGTGAATATGAAGGAGGTAATCCTCGATCCATACCGTGGGATCTGTTGTTCCATCGTATGATTCGATGTTGATGGGTTTAAACCCGTCTGGGAATTCGTGCTCCATTACTTCGTTAGTGAAGCAGAGAGGGTGTGCGGCTCCTCTATGTTGGGGCACACTATGAAGCATCTCCGGCGGGTTCCGTTTACGGTGTACGACCCGGGCATGGTCGGCTTTATAGCATCCGAATAGGCGACCATCATCGTCGGTCGGGATATATCTTCGTGATCTGTACGTCGATCGTGTATGTCCTGCTCTACCCTCAGTGTATTGGTTGATATCACGGGTATTCCTCCGAGCTGTTTTGTTTTGACGGCCGGATGGGTTGGTATGGTGCTCTGCTTGGGCCGCTACTTTGACTGGACTGAACTGTGGTCGGCCCGCCACATTATTCGATGGTGGTATGGGCTCCATCGCCCTGCCATCGTATTGAGGGAGCCACCTATTCTTTGGGTGGATTTTGACTGGGCTGCTAAGGCCATGTTCTTCGGTGGCCAAGACCTCGGTCCATCTATCATTGGGCAAATCTTGGCTTGCTTGAAGCTACAGCTGCATCTTTCTTAGGCTCCTTGCAGTGGCTATAAGCTGGTGTTTAAAGCGCTCCTGCTCGAGAGGTTCCTTGGGCATGATAAAGTCTTCGTCACCGAGGATCTCCTATTCCTCGGAGGGTAGGAGATAATTGTTTTCCTCCGAGTCCCCGTATGTGGTATGTTCATCAGAGTTGTCCTGCCCGCCTTCCTGTTCATCCTGCTCGGATCCTTCTTTGTTGTTCGGGGTGTTGTCTTCTCTGGTGTTGGCAGTGTTTTGTCTTGGGCGATGTGGCCTAGGGTGCCGGTTTCCGGGCTGTGTACCAGACGGTTTATTCTCGACCGAATTCTCCTTATCATCGTCGAGAGTGCTGTAAGGCGTGTCCTTCATACACATGTCATACCAGGAAGTGGTCTTCCCATGTCGAACGGGCAATAAGCTCCGACCTTGCCCCTCATCGTCGTCCAAACCGTCGATGTTTTCGGGGAAGGGGTTGGGCGTATTGGTTAGGTCTTCAAAAGTGGCTACGAGCTGGGTGGCGGGTGTGAAACAAAATTCTCCATCGTCCGCAGAAAGTTCGAACCGAACATAGTTCAGCGACGGGTCGTTTTTCCAGGGATAGGTGTTTTAGCGAGTTTAGTATGTCACCCATGGGCGCATGTTGGAAGACATCTGCGACGCTGAATTTGAAGATCGATAACCGATCAAGTTCGGTGTATGCGGGCTCACGAGGTTCGGAGTTCGTCGTCAAAGGCGAGTTCAGGGTTTCTTTGATGCGAATACCGTGGGAAGTGGAATCTGCATGCGGCTCCAACGCCACGGGATCGGTAGCCCCCATTATGGAGTCAATCTTCCCATCTTTGGGCGAATTGATCTGCTTCGGATTTAGAGCCGGAGCTGCTACAAGAGCTATCTCCTGGGTGCTGCCCGATGACAGGTTTACGCCATGTTCATCGAGGCAATGGGGAGCAGCTGCCGTGGTCTCGAATCCATCGAAGATCAAGTCTCCATGGATGTCTGCGACGTAATTCAAGCTCCCGAATTTGACCTGATGGCCAGGGGCGTAGCTGTCGATCAACTCCAGATGGCCAAGCGAGTTGGCCCGCAGTACGAAGCCACCGAATACGAAGATCTGTCCGGGGAGGAAGGTTCCTCCTTGGACAACGTCATTATTGACGATCCAAGGGGCCATCGAGCCTTTTGCCGATGGCACAGTGGAACTCTCAATGAAGTCACCAATGTCGGTGGATCTCGGGTAGGGGGTCCCGAAATGTGCGTCTAGGATCGATGGTAATAGGAGATGGGGGACACAATGTTTACCCAGGTTCGGGCCCTCTCTATGTAGGTAAAACCCTACGTCCTACTTGATTGATATTGATGAATATGAGTGTTACAAGAGTTGATCTACCACGAGATTGTAATGGCTAAACCCTAGAAATCTAACCTATGAATATGGTAATGAGTATATGTGTTGTCCTTTCCGAACTATCCCCTTCGGCTTATATAGACACCGAAGGGATCTAGGGTTTACATGGAGTCGGTTACATAAGGAGGAATCTTCGGTTGCCAAGCTTGCCTTCCACCCCAAGTAGAGTCCAATCCGGACACGGTGCAGTCTTCGATCTTCACACCCATCAGTCTGGCCCATAGATAACAGGACGGACGTTCGAGGACCCCTTAGTCCAAGACTCCCTCAGCGGTAGCGGAGGGAGACCAGGATTTCCCTGTGGACGGTCCTCGCGAGGCTGGTCCCTCCAGGAACCCTCATGAGGCTGGTCCTGCCAGCGATCCTCACAAGGCTGGTCGCGCCACTCCTGGCGGGAGCCGCGGTCGTCCCAACGTCCTCCGCCTCATCCTCCTCGTCGGCCATAGCCCCGGTCGTTGCGCTCGGGGCTTCGACCCAAGCATCCATCTCGAATGTCCCTGAGCTCTTGACAATCGTTGGTGTTGTGGCTACGCACGTTTTGGAAGGCGCAGAACGGACAGCCGCCCTTGGGTGACTCGGGGAGGTCCCGACCGCGCTTTGTGTCTAGCTCTGCCATAAGTATGGCCACTCCCTTGCACTTCACATCCTCGACCTTGGCCTTCTTCTCCTCTGGGTCTGCAGCGGGAACTCGACGAGGGAGAGACGCCCCTCCTCAGCTCTTGCACACTTGGTTGCTATGTTGAACAGCTCCAGAGTCATGCATAGCTCCTCGTGGATGGAAAGATCCTCCTTCATCTTGATGCCGCGCATGCTATCGGAAAACTATGAGATGATGGCCTCGTCCATCACCTTGGGGATCTTGAGACGCACGCTGTTGAAGCACTGGATGTACTTCTGCAGGGTCTCTCTCGGCTATTGTTTAATGCGGCGCAGGTCACCCGCGGACGGAGGGCAGGCGCGAGTGCCCTGGAAGTTGGCGACGAAGCGGTCTTGCATCTCACCCCAGGAGGAGATCGAGCCTGGAGGCAAGTTCAGGAGCCACGAGCGAGCGCCATCCTTGAGAGCCATGGGAAACCAATTCGCCATGACTTTTTCGTCGCCGTTGGCTGCCTCGATGCTCAGCTCGTCGAGCTGCAGGAACTCCACGGGGTCGGGGGTGCCATTGTAGCGAGGAGGCAGATTTGGCTTGAACTTGCCTGGCCAAACGACGCTACGCAGCTCAGGAGTGAAGGTGCGGCAGCCTGCCATGGCCACCGGGGCCCTTTGCTAATGCGGGGCCTGGCCTGGATGTCCGCGCACCGCCGCCGCAGGCGGCACGCGGCCTTGTCGTGGTGGTGCTGGGAACCCTGGAGCATTTTCTTGTGGCTGGGGAACCTCTCGGCAGCTTCCTTCTTCGTGCGCGGGCACACAACACGGTGGATCATGCTGCGGGACCGCGCGTCTTGGGGCGAGGACACCGTCTTGACGCAGAGGGGGTGGCGGTGCCTCCGTGAGCTGTGTGTCTTGCCGCAAGGGCACTGTCTTGATGCGGAGGCGGCGGAAGTGCTCCGTGAGCTACATCGCCCGTGGCTGGAGGTGGGCGAGACAGCGAGAGGGATGGTGCAGGAGAGCCTCCAACGGTGCTGACGAGCTCAGCGATGCGGTCCAACCAGTCCTCGTAGAGGTCGTCGACCGGGCGGTAACGCAGGAGCTCGCGTGCCATGAGCAGCGCAGCCTGCGCGTCCGTGGGTGCGCCGCGAGCGTGAGACGATGAGCCGGCCGGAGTTAGCGATGGAGTGGCAGTGCGGTCGTCCGGCCGCACGGAGGGGTGCAGTGAGGACGCTTACTGCTCGTTTGCTGCCGGGCCGGTAGCGATGTTGGCAACAAGAGATGGAGAATGGCAAGGGTGGCCCGGTGCTCGGCGCGGGCTCGGCGCGCGTCTGACATGGATGTGGTGGAGCGGTGGAATGCGGATCAGCGGAAGGAAAGCTTCAGCGCACCTCTACCTGGCGCGCCAAATATCGGGTTTTGGGTTCTGGTAAAACCCTTGAGGTTCGAACACTAGGGTGCGCACGAAGATCTCTCCTCCCTCTAACTCACGCCCTCACCACAATCTCAAGGCTCAGCGCGTCGAACTCGTAGAACAAAGGGACAAAAGACTTATACTGGTTCGGGCCACCGATGTGGTGTAATACCCTACTCTTGTGTGGTGTGGTGGATTGCCTCTTGGGCTGAGGATGAACACAAGGGAAGAACAGCCTCCTGAGGAGAGGTGTTCTTGTGCTTGGCGAGTTTGTGTGGTCGCCTTGGTGGAATGGATCTGGTCCAAGATGAGATGCCTCCCTACGATGGTGGCTAGTCCTATATATAGAGGCCTGGGTCCTCTTCCCAAATATTAGGCGGGAAGGGATCCCACAACGGCCAAATTGAAGGGGGACAACCAGTATAGGCTATCCTGACAAAAGATGGTCTTTGCCTGCCAAAGGCTCTAGCGATGACGCTGTCCTAGGCTCCACGATGACCTCCGTCCTGCTGTCCCGCTGGTCTTGGTCTTGTTGCACCGATATGGAAACCTTTGCTTGACGCCTTGGGATTCCTCACCTACGCTTGCCTCTTTAACACCAAAGAGGAAACGAGGACACTACGCGCGCTGGCGCCCGCCTGGCCCTGGTCGTCATGGCTTGTGTCACAGGAACCTCGCGAGGCACCCCTTGCCTTGATCTGTCCGCCCCTCGCGAGCCAGCCTGGTGAGGCTACCCCCGAGGAGGTCTTGCATCGTCTGCCTCGCGAGGCTTGGCCCCTCGCGAGGGTCTTGAGTGTTTTGCTGGTGAAGATGGGCCATACAGGGCCCCTGGTGGAGCCACGCCATGGGCCGCAGGCAGGCAAGTCTGGGGACCCCCATTCCGAGGACGCCGACAAGATCTCAATCCATTCGGGGGCTAGTGACGATGACATGTACCCAGGGTAGGGTCTTTGGCCTGACCTAGACGCCCTACCCAAGGACACCGCCCTAGAGTCAAAGACATACAAATTTCTACAAAAGATAACGACTGAAAACACCCTGAAGTGTAATCCACTCGATGGCAGATTCCACTCGGATATCCCAATTCCACTCGACATAATCATTTGATACGTCTCTGAAAGTGCTAGTTATCGACTAGAGGGGGGTGAATAGGCGATTTTTATGAAACTCTTCAAAACATGGAGGCTTTGAAGATAAACAAAAGAATTGAACCTATTGATATGCAGTGGAAGGTAGACTACACTAGACAAGCCATAGTCAAGTAAGCAATGAAGTGAAAGCACGAAGAATATCAGCAGCTAGGTAGTATGGATCAGGATGGAAGATAGTATGAAGCCAAACATTAAACAGTCTTCACTCAGTGAAGTCAATCAGATCATACAGGCAAGAAATGACTTCACGAAGACAAACTATAGAGTAAAGGGAAGTGAAGGATAGAACCAGTAGCTTGATGAAGAAAAGGATTTGGTAGACCAGTTCCAGTTGTTGTGACAACTGTACGTCTGGTTAGGTTGGCTGAGATTCAACTTAGAAGACCGCGTCTTCACCTTATTCCCCTTGAGCTAAGGACATGCAGTCCTCGCCCAATCACACTGGTAAGTCTTCAAGGTAGACTTCCAAACCTTCACAGACTTTGTTCACCAGCGATCCACAATGACTCTTGGATGCTCAGAACGCGACGCCTAACCGGCTGGAGGATTCACAATCCTCAAGTGTAATAAGTCTTTAGGTCACGCGGACAGAAAGACTTCAGTGATGCGTAACACTCTTTGGCTCTGGGTGTTTTGGGCTTTGTCCTCACAAGGATCTCTCTCTCAAATACTTCGTAGGTGGGTTGCTCTCAAGTGACAAAACATGTGCACTAACTCCGAGAAGCCACAAATTTATGGTGTAGGGGGTGGGCT
Source organism: Triticum urartu (assembly GCF_003073215.2). Classification (NCBI taxonomy): domain Eukaryota; kingdom Viridiplantae; phylum Streptophyta; class Magnoliopsida; order Poales; family Poaceae; genus Triticum; species Triticum urartu. The sequence goes on from NC_053024.1 coordinate 401,346,178, forward strand.
ATTTATCGCCAGGAGGCAACCCGACCTGATTTGTCTGAAATGACCCTGGGTCACTAAGGAAATGACACGTGTCCAACGGTCAGATTTCAAACACATGCGGCAGCTAGACTTGGGCTACAAGTAAAGCTGACTTATCCAGCTCTGGATAAGATTTTATCTCATTGTATTCACTCGAAGACATAGGATTTCGTCGAGCATCACATCAGTCACTCTGACTTTGTCCACTTGGACCCCACTTAACAGTGCAGTGGTTCCTATGACTCAACAAAGAAGAAAAGGAAACTACGAAACAACTATGTCTTCATACTCCCTAGTCTTCATACGATGTCTTCTCATGTCATAGTCTTCAATGTGAATCTTTTCACAGACCACCATTGTCTTGAATGACTTTACACATTTTTAGGGGTCATCTCGGGTAGGTAAAATGAATCAATATGGGACTACTACCTATGTTATCCTGCAATTCTCACAAACACATTAGTCCCTCAACCAAGTTTGTCGTCAATACTCCAAAACCAACCAGGGGTGGCACTAGATGCACTTACAGTCTCCCCCTTTTTGGTGATTGATGACAAACTGGTTGAAGTTTTCAAGGGGGATAAAAGTATGTGGAAGTTGAGAATTACGGCATTGTCTTCATAAGTAGCAAAAGGATCCCCTTGAAGATGTGCATATAAGTAGTTTTCTTTTGAATGCAAATGCACATGGTAGGTTTCACTTTGTGGAGATCCTCTTCAACTTATGAAGACAATTCATCATGCATATAAAGATATAACAAAGATAATGACATGCATAGTGAAAAATGGATGTCTGCGGTATGACTTAATGCGGAATTTATCATCGCATCACAGAGTAGCAGACGACCATCGAGTTTAAGTGTTACAACCCAAAGAACAAAATGTATCAAAAAAATGAGAGTTGTAAACACTTGGCAGAAATAGTGCAACCACCCATAAGGACCCGCTTGAAGACTATCAACTCATATGCTTCTCCCCCTTTTGTTAGTAATGACCAAAAAGGTTTGAAGACATAGAGTATCTACACGTTCCCATTAGGAGTGGATGTAGGTGCAGGGTCGACGTTGGAGTTCGGTGGTGCAGAAGTGTAACACCCATGATGCGGCTATATCTCCTACCTGTCGAAGCACGACTTAGAGGCATAACCACATTGTGGTTTTGTCGCAAGAGGGGTAATCTTCACACAATCCCACGTACTGAATAAGAAAGGGATAAGGAGTTGGCTTACAATCGCCACTTCACACAAATAACAAGTTAAACATACATCATCTAGAATACAATCAAGGTCCGACTACAGAACCAAAAATAAAATTAGAAAGCCCCAAATGCTAGATCCCCGATCGTCCCAACTGGGCTCCACTATTGATCAACCGGAAAAGACACATAACAACGAACAAGATCTTCATCGAGCTCCCACTTGAGCTCGGTTGCGCCACCTGCACTGGTATCATCGGCACCTGAAATTGCTTGGAAGTATCTGTGAGTCACGAGGACTCAGCAATCTCACACCCGCAAGATCAAGACTATTTAAGCTTATGTATAGGATAAGGTAATGAGGTTGAGCTGCAGCAAGCACTAAGCATATATGGTGGCTAACATACGCAAATAAGATTGAGAAGAGAAGCAACGCACGGTCGTGAAGCTAGAAGTGATCAAGAAGTGATCCTGAAACTACTTACGTTCAAGCATAACACAAGACCATGTTCACTTCTCGGACTCAGCCGGAAAGAGACCATCACGGCTACACACGCGGTTGATGCATTTTAATTAAGTTAAGTGTCAAGTTCTCTACAACCAGACATTAACAAATTCCCATCTGCCACATAATGGAGAGCATGACTTTCGGAAGTTTATACCCTGCAGGGGTGTCCCAACTTAACCCATCACAAGCTCTCACGGTCAATGAAGGATATTCCTCCTCCCGGAAAGACCCGATCAGTCTCGGAATCCCGGTTACAAGACATTTCGACAATGGTAAAACAAGACCAGCAAAGCCGCCTGATGTGTCGACAATCCCGATAGGAATCGCACGTATCTCGTTCTCAGGACACACCGGATAGGTCAAGCTACGAGTAAAACCAGCCCTCAGGTTGCCCCGAGGTGGCCCCGCAGCTCGCCCGGTTCGGACCAACACTTAGAGACGCACTGGCCTGGGGGGTTAAAATAAAGGGACCAACATGGAACAAACTTCAGCTTCACCTGCAACTAACAATGCTATAAGAGGGGCTGAGCAAAGCGGTAACTTAGCCAAACAACGGTTTGCTAGGAAAGGTGGGTTAGAGGCTTGACATGGCAATATGGGAGGCATGATGTAACAAGTGGTAGGTGTTGGAAATATGCCCTAGAGGCAATAATAAATTAGTTACTATTATATATTTCATTGTTCATGATAATCATTTATTATCCATGCTAGAATTGTATTGATAGGAAACTCAGATACATGTGTGGATACATAGACAACACCATGTCCCTAGTAAGCCTCTAGTTGACTAGCTCGTTGATCAATAGATGGTTACGGTTTCCTGACCATGGACATTGGATGTCATTAATAATGGGATCACATCATTAGGAGAATGATGTGATGGACAAGACCCAATCCTAAGCCTAGCACAAAGATCGTGTAGTTCGTATGCTAAAGCTTTCCTAATGTCAAGTATCATTTCCTTAGACCATGAGATTGTGCAACTCCCGAATACCGTAGGAGTGCTTTGGGTGTGCCAAACATCACAACGTAACTGGGTGGCTATAAAGGTTCACTATAGGTATCTCGGAAAGTGTCTGTTGGGTTGGCACGAATCGAGACTGGGATTTGTCACTCTGTGTAACGGAGAGGTATCTCTGGGCCCACTCGGTAGGACATCATCATAATGTGCACAATGTGACCAAGGAGTTGATCACGGGATGATGTGTTACGGAACGAGTAAAGAGAATTGCCGGTAACGAGATTGAACAAGGTATCGGGATACCGACGATCGAATCTTGGGCAAGTATCGTACCGCTAGACAAAGGGAATTGTATACGGGATTGATTAAGTCCTTGACATCGTGGTTCATCCGATGAGATCATCATGGAGCATGTGGGAGCCAACATGGGTATCCAGATCACGCTGTTGGTTATTGACCAGAGAGTTGTCTCGGCCATGTCTGCATGACTCCCGAACCCGTAGGGTCTACACACTTAAGGTTTGATGACGCTAGGGTTATAGGGAATAGATATACGTGGTTACCGAATGTTGTTCGGAGTCCCGGATGAGATCTCGGATGTCACGAGGAGTTCCGGAATGGTCTGGAGGTAAAGATTGATATATAGGAAGTATGGTTTTGGCCACCGGAAGTGTTCCGGGCATCACCGGTAGTGTACCGGGACCGCCGGAGGGGTCCGGGGATCCACCAGGTGGGGCCACCAGCACCGGACGCCTACATGGGCCAATAGTGGGAAGGCACCAGCCCCTAGGTGGGCTGGGGCGCCTCCCACCAGGGCCCAAGGCGCCTCCAGGAGGGGAAGGGGGCAAACCCTAGGGAAGATGGGCCCTAAGGTCCACCCCAGGTGCGCCTCCCCCTCTCCCCCTTGTGGCCGCCACCCCTAGGGAGGGAACCCTAGGCGGGGGCGCAGCCCCTCCCCTTCCCCTATATATACTTGAGTTTTGGGGCTGCCCAACACATGTGATTCAATCTCCTGTTGGCGCATCCCTACCCCTCTCCCTCCTCGTCTCTTGCGGTGGTTGGCGAAGCCCTGCTGGAGTACCATGCTCCTCCACCACAACCACGCCGTCATGCTACTGCTGGATGGAGTCTTACCCAAGCTCTCCTTCTCCCCTTGCTGGATCAAGGAATAGGAGACGTCACCGGGCTGTACGTGTGTTGAACGCGGAGGTGTCGTCCGTTCGGCACTAGGATCATCGATGATTTGGATCACGACGAGTACGACTCCATCAACCCCGTTCACTTGAACGCTTCCGCTTAGCAATCTACAAGGGTATGTAGATGCACTCTCCTTCCCCTCATTGCTAGATTACTCCATAGATTGATCTTGGTGATGCGTAGAAAATTTTGAATTTATGCTACGTTCCCCAACAGTGGTATCAGAGCTAGGTCTATGCATAGTTACTATGCATGAGTAGAACTCAAAGTAGTTGTGGGCGTCGATATTATCAATTATCTTGCCGTTACTAGTCTTATCTTGATTCGGCGGCATTGTGGGATGAAGCGGCCCGGACCAACCTTACACGCACGCTTATGTGAGACCGGTTCCACCGACTGACATGCACTAGTTGCATAAGGTGGCTAGCGGGTGTCTGTCTCTCCCACTTTAGTCGGATCGGATTCGATGAACAGGGTCCTTATGAAGGGCAAATAGAAATTGGCAATTCACGCTGTGGTTTTAGCATAGGTAAGAAATGTTCTTGCTAGAAACCTATAGCATCCTCATAAAAAACATGCAGCAACAATTAGAGGACGTCTAACTTGTTTTTGCAGCAAGTGTTTTGTAATGTGATATGGCCAAAGGATGTGATGAATGATATATGTGATGTATGAGATGATCATGTTCTTGTAATAGGAATCACGACTTGCATGTCGATGAGTATGACAACCGGCAGGAGCCATAGGAGTTGTCTTTATTTATTTATGACCTGCGTGTCAACATAAACGTCATGTAATTACTTTACTTTATTGCTAAAGCGTTAGCCATAGTAGTAGAAGTAATAGATGACGAGACAACTTCAAGAAGACACGATGATGGAGATCATGATGATGGAGATCATGGTGTCATGCCGGTGACAACGATGATCATGGAGCCCCGAAGATGGAGATCAAAAGGAGCAAAATGATATTGGTCATATCATGTCACTATTTGATTGCATGTGATGTTTATCATGTTTTACATCTTATTTGCTTAGAACGACGGTAGCTTAAATAAGATGATCCCTCACTAAAATTTCAAGAAAGGTGTTCCCCCTAACTGTGCACCGCTGGGAAGGTTCGTTGTTTCGAAGGACCACGTGATGATCGGGTGTGATAGATTCTAACGTTCGAATACAACGGGTGTAAGCCAGATTTACACAGCAAAAACACTTAGGTTGACTTGACGAGCCTAGCATGTACAGACATGGCCTCGGAACACAGAAGACTGAAAGGTCGAGCATGAGTCGTATAGAAGATACGATCAACATGAAGATGTTCACCGATGTTGACTAGTCCATCTCACGGGATGATCGGACACGGCCTAGTTGACTCGGATCATGTTTCACTTAGATGACTAGAGGGATGTCTATCTGAGTGGGAGTTCATTAAATAATTTGATTAGATGAACTCAATTATCATGAACATAGTCTAAATTGTCTTTGCAAATATGTTGTAGATAAATAGCTCACATTGTAGCTCCCTGTTTCAATACGTTCCTAGAGAAAGACCAAGTTGAAAGATATTGTAAGCACTGATGTGGACTAGGTCCGTAGTCCGAGGAGTGTCCTCACTGCTACACAGAAGGCTTACGTCTTTGATACACCGCTCGATGTGCAAACCCCTACAACATCGTCTGTGGATGTTGTGAACACCTAACAGACACGTCCTGATGACTACTTGATAGTTTAGTGCACCATACTTTACGGCTTAGAATCGGGATTCCAATGACGTTTTGAACGCCATAGAACATATGAGATGTTCCAAGAGCTGAAATTGGGATTTCAGGCTCATGCTCGTGTTGAGAGGTGTGAGACCTCTGACAAGTTCTTTTGCCAACAAGATGGAGGAGAATAGCTCAGCTAGTGAGCATGTGCTCAGAATGTCTGGGTGCTACAATCACTTAAATCAAGTGAGAGTTAAACTTCCAGATAAGATAGTGATTGATAGAGTTCTCTAGCCACTATCACTAAGCTACTAGATCTTCGTGATGAACTATGACATGCAAGGGATGGAGTTGATCCCGGAGCTGTTCGCGGTGCTTAAGACCGCAAAAGGTAGAAATCAAGAAGGAGCATCAAGTGTTGATGGTTTAATAAGACCACTGGTTTCAAGAAGGGCAAGGGCTAGAAGGGAAACTTCATGGATGGCAAACCAGTTGCCGCTCCAGTAAAGGAACCCAAGGTTGAACCCAAACCCGAGACTAAGTGCTTCTATTGTAAAGGGGACGGTCACTGGTAGCGGAATTACCCCAAATGCATGGTAGATAAGAAGGCTGGCAACTTCAACAAAGTAGATACGTGTTATTAATGTGTACCTCGCTAGTACTCCTGGTAGCACCTGGGCATTGGATACCAGTTCAGTTACTATTACTGGTGACTTGAAGCAAAAGCTACAGACTAAACAGAGACTGGCTAAGGGCGAGGTGACGATGTGTGTTGGAAGTATTTCCAAAGTTGATGAGATCACCATCGCATGCTCCATCTGCCTTTGGGATTAGTATTGAACCTAGATAAAATGTTATCAGGTGTCTACATTGAGCATGAATATGATTAGATCATGTTCATTGCAATACGGTCATTCATTTAAGTTAGAGATTAATGGTTATTCTGTTTTACATGAATGATACCTTTCATGGTCATGCACCCTATGTGAATGGTTCATTGAATCTCGGTCATGGTAATACACATGTTCACGCCAAAAGATGTAGAGTTAATAATGATAGTACCACTTTCTCGTGGCACTGCCCTTAAGTCATATTGGCGTAAGATGCATGAAGAAACTCCATGTCGATGGATGTTTGGAGTCACTTGATTTTGAATCGCTTGACACATGCGAGCCATGCCTCATGGGCAGGATGACAAAGACCCCGCTTTCAGGTACAATGAAACGGGCAAGTGACTTGTTGGAAATCATACATGCTGATGCGTGTGATCCAATGAGAATTGAAGCGTGCAGTGGATATCGCTATTTTCTCATCTTCACTGACGATTTGAGTAGATATAGGTATATTTACTTAATGAAGCACAAGTCTGAAAAGTTTGAAAAGTTCACGCGATTTCAGAGTGAAGTTAAGAATCATCATAACAAAGAAGATCATGTTCCTATGATCTGATCAAAAGGGGATTTTCTGAGTTATGAGTTTGGCAATCACTTAAGACATTGTGGAATTGTTTCACAGTTGAAGCCACCTGGAACACCACAAGGTAATGGTGTGTCCGGACGTCGTAATCAAACCTTATGAGATATGGTGCGATCTATGATGTCTCTTATCAATCTACCGTTTTCATTTTGAGGTTATGCGTTAGAGACAGCTATATTCACTTTAGATAGGACACCATCTAAGTCCGTTGAGACGATGTCGTATGAACATTGGTTTGGTAAGAAACCAAAGTTGTCGTTTCTTAATGTTTGGGGCTGCGATGCTTAAGGCTTCAGCCGGAGAAGCTTGAACCCAAAGCGGACAAACACATCTTCATAGGATACCCAAAGGTGACAGTTGGGTATACCTTCTATCTCAGATCCGAGGGCAAATTGTTTGTCGCTAAGAACGGGTCCTTTCTCGAGAAGGAGTTTCTCTCGAAAGAATTGAGTGGGAGGAAGATAGAACTTGATGAGGTTGTCAAACCTTTACTTCAACCAGAGAGTGATGCAACACAGAAAGATGTTTTCTGCGGCGCCTACGTCTGTTGAATAGGAAGTTAATGATAGTGATCATGAAGCTTTAGATCAAGTTGCTATCGAACATCGTAGGTCGACAAGGATATGTACTACTCCTGAGTGGTACGGTAATCCTGTCTTCGATATCATGTTGTTAGACAACGATGAACCTACGAGCTATGGAGAAGCGATGGTGGGCCCGTATTCCGACAAATGGTTAGAAGCCATGAAATCCAAGATAGGATCCATGTCTGGACTTTGGTGGACTTGCCCGATGATCGGCAAGCCATTGAGATAAATGGATCTTTAAGAAGAAGACGGACGTGGGCGGTAATGTTACCGTCTATGAAGCTCGACTTGTGGGAAAGAGTCTTTTCACAAGTTCAAGGAGTTGACTATGATGAGAATTTCTCACCCGTAGCGATGCTTAAGTCCGTCGGAATCATGTTAGCATTAGCTGTATTTTTCGATTATGAAATCTTACAGATGGATGTCAAAACAAGTTTTCTTACCAAGTTTTCGTAAGAAAAGTTGTATGTGATACAATAAAAGTTTTTGACGATCCTAAAAGGTATGCTGGCTCCAGCAATTCTTCTATGGACTAGAGCAAGCATCTCGGAGTCGGAATATATGCTTTGATGGAGTAATCAAAGCTTTTAGGTTTATACAATGTTTGTTAGAAACTTGTATTTACAAGAAAGTGAGTGGGAGCACTACAACATTTCTGATAAGTATATGTGGATGACATATTGTTGATCCGAAATAATGTAGAATTTCTGGAAAGCATAAACGGTTTGTTTGAAGAGTGATTTTCAAAGGAAAACCTGGATACAGCTGCTTACATATTGGGCATCAAGATCTATAGAGATAGATCAAGACGCCTGATGTCACTTTCAAAGAACGCACACCTTGACATGTTTTTGAAGGAGTTCAAAATAGATCAGTCAAAGAAGGGGTTCTTACCTGAGTTGTAAGGTGTGAAGTTGAGTAAGACTCAAAGATTGACCACGGCAGAAGAAAGAGGAAGGACAAAGGTCGTCCCCTATGCTCTTGTCATAGGCTCTATACGGTATGCCATGCTGAGTACCGCACCTGATGTGTGCCTTGCCACATGTCTGGCAAGAGGGTACAAAGGTGATCTAGGAGTAGATCACCAGATAGCGGTCAAAATTATCCTTCGAGGAATAAGGAAATGTTTCTCGATTATGGACGTGATAAAGAGTTCGACGTAAAGAGTTACGTCGATGCAAGCTTAACACCTATCCGGATAGCTCTGAGTAGAGATACCGGATACGTATAATGGAGCAACAATTTGGAATAGCTCCAAGTGGAACGTGGTAGCAGCATCTATGATATGACATAAAGTTTTGCGAAATACATAGGGATCTGAAGATGGCCAGACCCGTTGACTACAACCTCTCTCACAAGCATAACATGATCAAACCCAGAACTCTTTGAGTTTTAATCACATAGTGATGTGAACTGGATCATTGAGTCTAGTAGACTCTTGGATGTTGGTCGCATGGCGATGTGACCTGTGAGTGTTAATCACATGGCAATGTGAACTAGATTATTGACTCTAGTGCAAGTGCGAGACTGTTGGAAATATGCCCTAGAGTCAATAATAAATTATTTATTATTATATATTTCATTGTTCATGATAATCGTTTATTATCCATGCTAGAATTGTATTGATAGGAAACTCAGATACATGTGTGGATACATAGACAACACCATGTCCCTAGTAAGCCTCTAGTTGACTAGCTCGTTGATCAATAGATGGTTACGGTTTCCTGACCATGGACATTGGATGTCATTGATAACGGGATCACATCATTAGGAGAATGATGTGATGGACAAGACCCAATCCTAAGCCTAGCACAAAGATCGTGTAGTTCGTATGCTAAAGCTTTCCTAATGTCAAGTATCATTTCCTTAGACCATGAGATTGTGCAACTCCCGGATACCGTAGGAGTGCTTTGGGTGTGCCAAACATCACAACGTAACTGGGTGGCTATAAAGGTTCACTACAGTTATCTCCGAAAGTGTCTGTTGGGTTGGCACGAATCGAGTCTGGGATTTGTCACTCCGTGTAACGGAGAGGTATCTCTGGGCCCACTCGGTAGGAAATCATCATAATGTGCACAATGTGACCAAGGAGTTGATCACGGGATGATGTGTTACGGAACGAGTAAAGAGACTTGCCGGTAACGAGATTGAACAAGGTATCGGGATACCGACGATCAAATCTCGGGCAAGTATCGTACCGCTAGACAAAGGGAATTGTATACGGGATTGATTAAGTCGTTGACATCGTGGTTCATCCGATGAGATCATCGTGGAGCATGTGGGAGCCAACATGGGTATCCAGATCCCTGTGTTGGTTATTGACCGGAGAGTTGTCTCGGCCATGTCTGCATGACTCCCGAACCCGTAGGGTCTACACACTTAAGGTTCGATGATGCTAGGGTTATAGGGAATAGATATACGTGGTTACCGAATGTTGTTCGGAGTCCCGGATGAGATCCCGGACGTCACGAGGAGTTCCGGAATGGTCCGGAGGTAAAGATTGATATATAGGAAGTATGGTTTTGGCCACCGGAAGTGTTCCGGGCATCACCGGTAGTGTACCGGGACCACCGGAGGGGTCCAGGGGTCCACCAGGTGGGGCCACCAGCCCCGGAGGCCTACATGGGCCAATAGTGGGAAGGCACCAGCCCCTAGGTGGGCTGGGGTGCCTCCCACCAGGGCCCAAGGCGCCTCCAGGAGGGGAACGGGGCAAACCCTAGGGCAGATGGGCCCTAAGGCCCACCCCAGGTGCGCCTCCCCCTCTCCCCCTTGTGGCCGCCACCCCTAGGGAGGGAACCCTAGGTGGGGGCGCAGCCCCTCCCCTTCCCCTATATATACTTGAGGTTTGGGGCTGCCCATCACATGTGATTCAATCTCCTGTTGGCGCAGCCCTACCCCTCTCCCTCCTCGTCTCTTGCGGTGGTTGGCGAAGCCCTGCTGGAGTACCATGCTCCTCCACCACCACCACGCCGTCATGCTGCTGCTGGATGGAGTCTTCCCCAACCTCTCCTTCTCCCCTTGCTGGATCAAGGCGTAGGACACGTCACCGGGCTGTACGTGTGTTGAACGCGGAGGTGCCGTCCGTTCGGCACTAGGATCATCGGTGATTTGGATCACGACGAGTATGACTCCATCAACCCCGTTCACTTCAACGCTTCCGATTAGCAATCTACAAGGGTATGTAGGTGCACTCTCCTTCCCCTCGTTGCTAGATTACTCCATAGATTGATCTTGGTGATGCAGAATTTATGCTACGTTCCCCAACAGTAGGTAGCGCGACATAGTGATAGAACGAACAACTAGCAAGAAAAGATAGAAGTGATTTCGATGGTATGGTCATCTTGCCTGAGATCCCGCAAGGAAGAAGAATGAGTCCATGAAGAAGGCGAAGAAACGTAGTCGAACGGATTCCGCACAACTCCGGAGCAAAACTGAAGCTAACGACGGAAGCAACCCAGAAAGAAGCAAGCAACACAGTAAACAACCATCACATAAACATGGCATGATGCACAACCAAGTATGATGCATGTCCAGTTTAATCAGGCATGGCATGGCAAAGTGCAACAATCAATACTACATATTAAGTGGAGCTCAATATGCAACAGAGTTGCATATTGAAGAAAACACCACATTCAAACATTTAGTTCACTCTCATTTATGTACCCAACAATGTTAAATGTTATTAAACATGGAAAGGGGTCAAGCATATGAAAACTACCTATCTAGGCAGGTTTAAATGAGGCCGGAAACTACAAACAACAATTCCAGAAAAACCTCATATGCAAGTTATGGATTTTGTATTGTTCTGCCCTAAACCATATTTTAGAGTTGTTACACATGCAAGATGAATGCACCATGTTAAACTAGGCATTTTTCCACCCCATTTACATATAAAGTTTATAAAAAACCGAGTGACGGTTAATTAGTTATGAAATAAGGCATTTTAACATGGCATATGAGCAAATTAAAGCAAACAGCTATTTAAGCATTTTAAACATTCATGAAAGTTGCATATTGTGAAACTAGACAAAATTCTAAGCATTTTTCATATATAATTTATTTTAATCCGATGGACGGTTAAAGAGTTATTAAATGCAAGAAGTCTAGGGGTTTTCCTGCAAAATTGTAAACTCCTGGATAAATAGCTAAATCACATAATAGAAAAAAAAACAGGAACTGGGCCGGAACCGGCTGACCCAACCGAAGGAAAAAAAAAGGAGGTGCTTGGGGTGGCCTCACCATGGGCTGAGTCCCGGCTTGGCAGAGGAGGCCCGCTTGGGGCGCTGGGCCTTGGGTGGGTCGCGACCCACGTAGCCGACTCGGAGGGAGACAGAATCGGGGATCTCCCAATCCGAAACGACGCATGGCAGCGATCGTCGGTGAGGGTGACGGGGACGACAAGGTCGGAGGCGGATCCGGCGAGGGGAAAGTAGTAGAGGGGCGAACGGCGTGAAGAGGCCTGATCTGGGTCAAGGAGCTCGCCAGGGCTCCATTCCCGGCGACGACGAGGGGTCTCGTGACATACTCGTCGGAGCTCCATGTCAGCGGCGACGCGGGGCGGGATACGACATGGAGGAGAGGGACTTGGGGCAAAGGCGAGCAGGCGATGTCGGACGGCGGAGCTGGAGGCGCGCGAGGGCGGCAGTCGCCGGCGCGGGGCGAGGTCACCGGAGGCGAGGCTCTGGATCGGGGCTCCTACCGATCTAGAGCTCGGGACGATGCATCTGACGGGGAGCGACGTGGTCGGCCCCGGGCGGGCCTCCCGTGGGCTTCGCAGGGTCGCGGCGGAGGGGAGCAGGAAAGGGCGACGTGGCGCCGTCCCGTTGGCTGCGGGCGACTGCGCGGTGGCGGCTGGCCACTAGGGACACACCATTTGGCAACGGCGAGGTGGCAGCCCGGGAGGAGGCCAAGTGGTGGCGGCGGAGCGGATCTGGCGGCGACAATTGGCGGGTGGAGGCTGGGGCTACACGGAAAAAGAGGACGAGGGTGGAAGAAGGCCAAATATGGACCAGGGGTGTCCATATATAACAGGAGGAGCTAGGCTTGGGGGTTTTGCTCCGTTTCGGAGCCGTTCGATCGCCATCGGACGGTCCGGAGCGGAGGGGGTAGGTAGGTGGGCTAGATGGACTGTGTAGAGGGGCTTGGGCTGAGAGGAGAGGAAAGAAGGCAGCCCGGTGATACGTCTCCGTCGTATCTATAATTTTTGATTGCTCCATGCCAATATTCTACAACTTTCATATACTTTTGGCAACTTTTTATACTATTTTTGGGACTAACATATTGATCCAGTGCCCAGTGCCAGTTCCTGTTTGTTGCATGTTTTTTGTTTCGCAGAATATCCATATCAAACGGAGTCCAAACGGGATAAAAATTTACGGAGATTTTTTTTGGAATATATATGATTTTTGGGAAGAAAAATCCACGTGAGAAGGTGCCCGAGGTGGCCATGAGGCAGGGGGCGCGCCCCTGACCCTCGTGGGGCACCCGTAAGGTGGTTGATTCCCTTCTTTCACCGCAAGAAAGCTAATATCCAGATAGAGATCGTCTTAAAATTTCAGCCCAATTGGAGTTATGGATCTCCGGGAATATAAGAAACGGTGAAAGGGAAGAATCTGAGAACGGAGAAACACAGAGAGACGGAGAGACAGATCCAATCTCGGAGGGGCTCTCGCCCCTCCCACGCCATGGAGGCCATGGACCAGAGGGGAAACCCTTCTCCCATCTAGGGAGGAGGTCAAGGAAGAAGAAGGAGGAGGGGGGCTCTCTCCCCCTCGCTTCCGGTAGCACCGAGTGCCACCGGGGGCCATCATCATCATCGCGATCTACACCAACACCTCCGCCATCTTCACCAACATCTCCATCACCTTCCCCGCTCTATCTACAACGGTCCACTCTCCCGCAACCCGTTGTACCCTCTACTTGAACATGGTGCTTTATGCTTCATATTATTATCCAATGATGTGTTGCCATCCTATGATGTCTGAGTAGATTTTCGTTGTCCTATCGGTGGTTGATGAATTGCTATGATTGATTTCATTTGCTTGTGGTTATGTTGCTGTCCTTTGGTGCCCATCATATGCTTGCGTGCGTGGATCACACCTTAGGGTTAGTTGTATGTTCATAGGACTATGTATTGGAGGGCAAGAGTGATAGAAGCTTCAACCTAGCATAGAAATTGATGCATACGGGATTGAAGGGGGACCAATATATCTTAATGCTATAGTTGGGTTTTACCTTAATGAACATTAGTAGTTGCGGATGCTTGCTAATAGTTCCAATCATAAGTGCATAGAATTCCAAGTCAGGGATGACATGCTAGCAGTGGCCTCTCCCACATAATACTTGCTATCGGTCTAGTAAAGTAGTCAATTGCTTAGGGGCAATTTCACAACTCCTACCACCAATTTTCCACACTTGCTATATTTACTTTATTCTTTCTTTATCTAAACATCCCCTACTTTTTATTTACGTACTCTTTATTATCTTGCAAACCTATCCGACAACACCTACAAAGTACTTCTAGTTTCATACTTGTTCTAGGTAAAGCGAACGTCAAGCGTGCGTAGAGTTGTATCGGTGGTCGATAGAACTTGAGGGAATATTTGTTCTACCTTTAGCTCCTCGTTGGGTTCGACACTCTTACTTATCGAAAACTGTTGCGATCCCCTATACTTGTGGGTTATCAAGACCTTTTTCTAGCGCCGTTACTGGGGAGCAATAGCGTGGGGTGAATATTCTCGTGTGTGCTTGTTTGCTTTATCACTAAGTAATTTTTATTTGTTGTTCTTAGTTGTTTTCTATCTTTAGTTGTCGGTAGGAAACGCAAAATACCAAAAAAAATTAGCTGTACCTACTAAACCAATGGTTGAAGAACCACTCAAAATCTATCACACTGCTGAAGCTTATTATTTGGATCATCTTTGATCCCTATGTGCTCGTGCTGAAACCCCAACTAGCTTAGTTGAGGGCAAATCTTTAGATGAGCATGCTTGTTATGTGTGACACCGAATATCTGAAAAAGGGAAAATTTTACTGGGTCAAATTCATCGTTTACAATGCTATGCTTGGAATTTATGTGAAATATATGATTTTACTTGTTATTCTGAAAACCCTAAGAAACACCTTCCCTATCAATGTGAGTTTAGTGATAATGGAATCGTATCTTCGTATGCTAAGGGTGTTTATAATTACTATGATGTTCAACAAATTGAAGAATTTGTTGCTTTTAAGGGTGCTTACGAAATTGCTTCTTTGATTGAAAAGTATGATGCTACTCTTTACAAATCTGAAAATTTTGCCATACTTAAATATTGCTATGATAATTATGCTTCTAATGCCTATGTTGAACCATATATTGAGGACTACTCCGCTGTCCAAGAAGAGACTAATATTTTGCAGGAGTCTATGGAAGAAGAAATTGATGAAACTGTGAGCTCATTGGATGAAAAAGATGAGGAGGAGAGCAAAGAACAAAACGAGGAAGAGCGGATTAGCTACCCGTGCCCACCTTCTAATGAGAGTAACTCTTCAACTCATAAATTGTTTAATTTCCCTTCGTGCTTACCGAAGGATGATTGCTATGATGATTGTTATGATCCCGTTGATTCTCTTGAAATACCCCTTTTTGATGATGCTTGCTATGCTTGTGGCCAAGATGCCAATATAAATTATTCCCATGGAGATGAACTTGCTATAGTTCCTTATGTTAAACATGAAATTGTTGCTATTGCACCCACGCATGATAGTCCTATTATCTTTTTGAATTCTCCAAACTACACCATATCGGAGAAGTTTGCCCTTATTAAGGATTATATTGACGGGTTGCGTTTTACTATTACACATGATGATGTTGATGAATATAATATGCATGTGCTTGCTGCTCCTACTTGCAATTATTATGAGAGAGGAACTATATCTCCACCTCTCTATGTTTCCAATACAATAAAATTGCAAGAAACTGCTTATGCTATGCATCGGCCTTTACTTTGTGTGCATGAATTGTTCTCTTATGACATGACAATGCATAGGAAGAGAGTTAGACTTCGTAGTTGTATGATATATGTTACTTTGTGCTCACTACTAAATTACAAATCATTGTTAATTAAAATTGGCTTTGATTGGGATCCGGGTGGATCCATTACTTGAGCACTATATGCCTAGCTTAATGGCTTTAAAGAAAGCGCTGCCAGGGAGACAACCCGGAAGTTTTAGAGAGTCATTTATTTCTGTTGTGTGCTTTTATAAAGTTTAGAAATAAAAATAATGTGCCGAGGTTTGCCTTTAGGATGTTTACATTTTCTTGATGGTTTGTATGGTGCAGGACAGAAACTTTGGCTGTAGTACGCGATTTTACATTTTTTGTTGGAACGCCAAATGGTTCTGATTCATTTTGCAGTGTATTCCTATACACATTTTTTATTTTTCCTAATTTTGGTAGAATTGTTCAAGTATAAGAAGTATGGTGAATGTTCAGATTATTACAGACTGTTCTGTTTTAGACAGATTCTGTTTTTGATGCATAGTTTGCTTGTTTTGATGAAACTATCAATTTATATCAGTGGATTAAGCCATGAAAAAGTTATATTATAGTAGACACAATGCAAAAACAAAATATGAATTGGTTTGCAACAGTACTTAGAGTAGTGATTTGCTTTATTATACTAACGGATCTTACCGAGTTTTCTGTTGAAGTTTTGTGTGGATGAAGTGTTCGATGATCGAGAAGATCTCGATGTGAGAAGAAGGAAGAGAGGCAAGAGCTCAAGCTTGGGGATGCCCGAGGCACCCCAAGTAAATATTCAAGGAGATTCAAGTGTCTAAGCTTGGGGATGCCCCAGAAGGCATCCCCTCTTTCTTCAACAAGTATCGGTATGTTTTCGGATTCGTTTCGTTCATGCGATATGTGCAATCTTGGAGCGTCTTTTGCATTTAGTTTTCATTTTTATTTTATGCACCATGCTGCTATGAGATAGTCCTTGGTTGATTTATAGAATGCTCTATGCACTTCACTTATATCTTTTCAGTATGGCTTTATAGAATGCTTCATGTGCTTCACTTATATCATTTGAAGTTTGGATTGCCTGTTTCTCTTTACATAGACAACCGCCATTTGTAGAATGCTCTTTTGCTTCACATAGATTTGTTAGAGCATGGGCATATCTTCTGTACAAAGAATTAAACTCTCTTACTTCACTTATATCTATTTAGAGAGATGACAGGAATTGGTCATTCACATGGTTAGTCATAAAATCCTACATAAAACTTGTAGATCACTGAATATGATGTGTTTGATTCCTTGCAATACTTTTGCGATATAAAGATGGTGATATTAGAGTCATGCTAGTGGGTAGTTGTGGATTGTAGAAATACTTGTGTTGAGGTTTGTGATTCCCGTAGCATGCACGTATGGTGAACCGTTATGTAACGAAGTTGGAGCATGAGGTATTTATTGATTGTCTTCCTTATGAGTGGCGGTCAGGGACGAGCGATGGTCTTTTCCTACCAATCTATCCCCCTAGGAGCATGCGCGTAGTACTTTGTTTCAATGACTAATAGATTTTGGCAATACGTATGTGAGTTCTCTATGACTAATGTTGAGTCCATGGATTATACGCACTCTCACCTTTCCATCATTGCTAGTCTCTCTAGTACCGCGCAACTTTCACCGGTACCATAAACCCACCATATACCTTCCTCAAAACAGCCACCATACCTACCTATCATGGCATTTCCATGGCCATTCCGAGATATATTGCCATGCAACTTTCATCATCATCATATACATGACTTGAGCATTCATTGTCATATTGCTTTGCATGATCGTAAGATAGCTAGCATGATGTTTTCATGGCTTGTCCGTTTTTTATGTCATTGCTACGCCAGATCATTGCACATCCCGGTACACCGCTGGAGGCATTCATATAGTGTCATATCCTTGTTCTAGATATCGAGTTGTAATATTGAGTTGTAAGTAAATAAAAGTGTGATGATCATCATTATTAGAACATTGTCCCATGTGAGGCTATCAAAATAAAAGTGGCCAAAGAAGCCCCACAAAAAAAGAGAGAGAGGCCAAAGAAGGCTACAAAAAAAGAAAAAAACAAAAAAATGAGAGAAAAAGAGAGAAGGGGCAATGTTACTATCCTTTTACCACACTTGTGCTTCAGAGTAGCACCATGTTCTTCATATAGAGAGTCTCTTGAGTTATCACTTTCATATAGTAGTGGGAATTTTCATTATAGAACTTGGCTTGTATATTCCAACGATGGGCTTCCTCAAATGCACTGGGTCTTCATGAGCAAGCAAGTTGGATGCACACCCACTTAGTTTCAGTTAGAGCTTTCATATACTTATAGCTCTAGTGCATCCATTGCATGGCAATCCCTACTCACTCACATTGATATCTATTGATGGGCATCTCCATAGCCCGTTGATACGCCTAGTTGATGTGAGACTATCTTCTCCTTTTTGTCTTCTCCACAACCACCATTCTATTCCACCTATAGTGCTATGTCCATGGCTCATGCTCATGTATTGCGTGAAAGTTGAAAAGGTTTGAGAATGCCAAAAGTATGAAACAATTGCTTGGCTTGTCATCGGGGTTGTGCATGATGTGAGTATTTTGTGTGGCGAAGATGGAGCATAGCCAGACTATATGATTTTGTAGGGATAACTTTCTTTGGCCTTGTTATTTTGAAAAGATATGATTGCTTTATTAGTGGGCTTGAAGTATTATTGTTTTTATGTCAAATGATAAACTATTTCTTTGAATCACTCGTATCTTAATATTCATGCCATGATTAGATATGTGATCAAGATTATGCTAGGTAGCATTCCACTTCAAAATTTATCTTTTTTATCATTTACCTACTCGAGGACGAGCAGGAATTAAGCTTGGGTATGCTGATACGTCTCCGTCGTATCTATAATTTTTGATTGCTCCATGCAAATATTCTACAACTTTCATATACTTTTGGCAACTTTTTATACTATTTTTGGGACTAACATATTGATCCAGTGCCCAGTGCCAGTTCCTGTTTGTTGCATGTTTTTTTTGCAGAATATCCATATCACACGGAGTCCAAATGGGATAAAAATTGACAGAGATTTTTTTTGGAATATATATGGTTTTTGGGAAGAAAAATCCACGCGAGACGGTGCCCGAGGTGGCCACGAGGCAGGGGGCGCGCCTGCCCCCTGGGCGCGCCCCTAACCCTCGTGGGGCACCCGTAAGGCGGTTGATGCCCTTCTTTCTCCGCAAGAAAGCTAATATCCGGATAGAGAACGTGTTAAAATTTCAGCCCAATCGGAGTTACGGATCTCCGGGAATATAAGAAACGGTGAAAGGGAAGAATCTGAGAACGCAGAAACAGAGAGAGAGAGAGAGAGAGAGAGAGAGAGAGATCCAATGTCGGAGGGGCTCTCGCCCCTCCCATGCCATGGAGGCCATGGACCAGAGGGGAAACCCTTCTCCCATCTAGGGAGGAGGTCAAGGAATAAGAAGAAGGAGGGGGGCTCTCTCCCCCTCGCTTCCGGTGGCACCGAGTGCCACCGGGGGCCATCATCATCACCGCGATCTACACTAACACCTCCGCCATCTTCACCAACATCTCCATCACCTTCCCCGCTCTATCTACAGCGGTCCACTCTCCCGCAACCCGCTGTACCCTCTACTTGAACATGGTGCTTTATGCTTCATATTATTATCCAATGATGTGTTGCCATCCTATGATGTCTGAGTAGATTTTCGTTGTCCTATCGGTGGTTGGTGAATTGCTATGATTGATTTAATTTGCTTGTGGTTATGTTGCTGTCCTTTGGTGCCCATCATATGATTGTGTGTGTGGATCACACCTTAGGGTTAGTTGTATGTTGATAGGACTATGTATTGGGGGGCAAGAGTGATAGACGCTTCAACCTAGCATAGAAATTGATGCATACGGGATTGAAGGGGGACCAATATATCTTAATGCTACGGTTGGGTTTTACCTTAATGAACATTAGTAGTTGCGGATGCTTGCTAATAGTTCCAATCATAAGTGCATAGAATTCCAAGTCAGGGATGACATGCTAGCAGTGGCCTCTCCCACATAATACTTGCTATCGGTCTAGTAAAGTAGTCAATTGCTTAGGGGCAATTTCACAACTCCTACCACCAATTTTCCACACTTGCTATATTTACTTTGTTGTTTCTTTATCTAAAAAGCCCCTACTTTTTATTTACGTATTCTTTATTATCTTGCAAACCTATCCAACAACACCTACAAAGTACTTCTAGTTTCATACTTGTTCTAGGTAAAGCGAACGTCAAGCATGCGTAGAGTTGTATCGGTGGTTGATAGAACTTGAGGGAATATTTGTTCTACCTTTAGCTCCTCGTTGGGTTCGACACTCTTACTTATCGAAAACTGTTGCGATCCCCTATACTTGTGGGTTATCACCCGGCAACCATTTCCGAAGACCGAAAACGTCCGACGTTTGACCGGCTATAATGCCGCTATAAGTTTAACGGTTGAGCTATCAAACGAGCTCCGAATGCGATGAAACATGGCAGGCGGCCTACCTACAACATAACAAGACTGCACGCCAACTCTCATCCCATTTGAAGAACATTTTCCGGCCACTTATAAAATAATATTTCGGGCGTGCCGTGGGCGTGTGAAAGTGTGTCTGGGCTCAGAACGGACAACAGAAAGAACAAGGAGACCGGGACGGATGCAAGTTTTAAGAACATGATGATGCAATGCACATGATGACATGGCAAGAAGCGACACGCAAGCAAAAGACAAGGAAACAACAGTGCATAACTGGAAGACACCTGGCGCAACGGACTCGGGGCGTCACAACACTCCACCACTACAATAGGATCTCGTCCCGAGATCTAGGGAGAGGAAGAGAAGAGGTAGAACTAAGTTGCTTATTTGACAAACGTGTGAAACCATTGAACCTTGCGAGGTTTAACAAATAGAAAGAAAGAATACAACGAAGATGAACAAAGTTGAAAACACTATGTTAGAAAAGAGTAACAAGGAACCTTACTAGAGCCTTGTAGGTTGAAAGACATAAGAAAAAGGGTTGCAATGGACAAGAAGTACATGCTTGCACTCCGGTAGAAACGAGATGTACAAGGAACGATAAAGATCAATTACGACAACACTCCAGTTGGAAATGGAAGGTAAAGAATATGAACTTGGAAAAATGAAAGCACTTGGATGAGACTCTGGTTAGAAGAGGAATGATAGCCACAACACCCCGGTTAAAACAAGATAGAGAAGGAATAAGAATGATATAATTTGGACAGCCCTCTGACTGTAAATGGAAAGAATTCAACATGAACTTGACAAGATGAGAGGATACATGATGAGATCAGCAACACACTGCCTCCGGAACTATTGAAAGAATGGCACAAGGGGTAAGAAAGATTTCAGACGGCACTCCGGTTGAGAAGGGAAGCAAAACTTGAGAAGATGAGAGACCTTGAATGAAGGACACGACACTCCTGTTGAATGGATAAGCAAAGGAAAGAACATGATCTTTGACAAAAAAACGAGATGTTGGTCGAAGAGTGCAACATCACAATGCTTCTAGAACGAACGAATAGAAGCTAAATCGTTGGGAAGAAAGAAAGTAGATGAAAATGATAATTTCTACCACCAATGAATTAGAAAGCATCCTTAGAAAGAAGGATTGAATGGAGTTGTTGGAAAAAACCGACAACGAAATGACTAAGCTTGTAGTGGGCTTATGGAAAACTACTCAAAATTATGAGGTGAAATTCTGCCACTAACAGAAATGATAGATTGGATTGACATGAACAAGGAAACGAGAAAATTATTTCACCGGGAGGATAAATGAAGAACTTGGGTCATTTACAAGAACCATAAATAGTAACAATCCTTAGGGAAAGCTTTAGGTGAAATATAACCCAATATAACTCCAATGAAGAGATTGATGGATTGAGAAGAGCTCATGCTCGAAGAAATTGATGGGTTGCAAAGTATCTCATGAATGAATTGAAAATGATGGGTTTAAAATATGTCATTCCGGAAAACTTGTGAATCATGAAACACAAAGAAATTGTCAAAAATGACATAACACCACCTCAAAAGATAAGGTAGAACGAATTGCACTTCGGAATGCAAGATGAAGAATACTTGAGCTCCTTTGAAAAGAATCTCGATGAACACTTCGAGAAGGAATTAAATCCTTGATGAGCCATCATGTAGAGCCTCCATGAAGAACTCCTGTAAGAAGGATGATAGAAAGAAAGAGAAGTTGAAAGCACAAGGTGCAGCCTTGCAATGATTAGATGGAGCTTCACGATGATATAACCGGAAAACATGGAACTCCGGAAAAGAAAAGGTGAAACACTAGAAACCAAGAATTTTAATGAACCTCCGGAATAAGGAATTGAATTTACTCGATGACACAAGAATAAGAATTACATTTAGCTTATCCTTCATCAATTAAATTGAGGACCCACAATGGATTTGGCATACTACTTATTCTCGTAGAAAGGATTAAGAGAGATATAGTGCAAACTCGAGAAGGTCTTCAACGAGCCACCGGTAGGATTGGAAAGAACAAATGAATTGATATGATAAGCAAGGAAGAGAACTCTTGAACGAACCACCGTAAGGATTGAAAATGAACGAAGAAAAGATAAACAAACACCAGGAAGAATTAGAGAGCGAATGAAGATACTTGAGGGAATTTGATACAAGAGAACGAAGAGGTCATGAACTGATTAGAATATACTTGAATGATGCACCGGTAAGATTTGGAGAACGAGAGCTGAAAGCTAGAATGAATAATTCTTCTGAAATGATGGCCTCCGGAGAATCAAACTGAAAAGACTCCTGAAATGCTCCGGATGGGTGAAAAGAATTCTCACAAACAAAAATAATTGTGAGGACGACACGAAGCTTGAACTACGCATCTCTGAGAGAACGGATAAGATTTGGAAGAAAAACTCTTCTTCGGTCTTCAAATGTTGAGAATGACGATGAGAAACACCACCAATAATTGTAGAGACACTTCGTAATGATTAAAAGTGGAAAGGTTGAGCCAAAGATGAAAAGAATTTGAAAGCGAAATTGGAGAAGGCAATTGACTGATGAAAATTCATTCTTACGTCAACTTTGAAATGAATTTGAGAATAGCTCCAGAAATATTAGAAGAGTCAGGTAAGATCCTGGGAAGACATGTGGGTTAGGGCCCACTCAAAAGAAACACCGTTGAATGATTACTTGAAAGATATTGCACCAGTTGAATTAAATGGCTTGAATGAGACAACAATCTCAAAATAGCTTGAATGGATTAAGAATGGAAATGCGAATCTTCTGAGATATCTTCGGCACTTAGGAACAATTTAATAGCGAGAAGTGGATGATTAAGAGGTGCACCGGCATGAGAATACATTTGAAACGAGGAAAGGATATGATCGACCAAGCTTGACTTGAATCCACCAGAGAAGAAAGAGAACGAATAATGATGAACTTGAAGAGCATCTTCATGAGAACCACCGGGTAAGAACATTGACAGAAAAGAATGGAGCGACTTCCCAACAATAAAAAGGATACTTGATTAAGAAATCTGAGTCCTTGAAGAAAAAGGGTGGGAGGGCGGGAAAAGCAAAGGCAACTGGGGACGGATGAAACGAACAACATTGGGAAAACTGAGAGGTGATCTTGCGAATGGGGACAATGATGGGATCATCTTGAATAGAAGCGCACCGGCTGGAAATAGAATTGGGATGATAGTCTCGATAAATAAGAAGGATTAGTGTTCACATAGGAATATGAGAACACCGCTTAGGAAAGGTATGGAATCCACACTTGACTTCGAAGCAACTCGATACCACAAACCAAACAAAACAAAGGATTGGCTTGCAAAATAAGCCGGAACAAACATATGATATAGATTTCATCCGAAGTTTTCATGGTGGGGCCCACATGAGCTCGATCGTACATAACCATCATGTACAAGGCAGTGCACATGACATACGAAACGTCACCGACTCAGCAATCTCACACCTGCAAGATCAAGACTATTTAAGCTTATGTATAGGATAAGGTAATGAGGTTGAGCTACAGCAAGCACTAAGCATATATGGTGGCTAACATACGCAAATAAGAGCGAGAAGAGAAGCAACGCATAGTCGTGAATCTAGAAGTGATCAAGAAGTGATCCTGAAACTACTTACGTTCAAGCATAACACAAGACCGTGTTCACTTTCCGGACTCCGCCGGAAAGAGACCATCATGGCTACACACGCGGTTGATGCATTTTAATTAAGTTAAGTGTCAGGTTCTCTACAACCGGACATTAACAAATTCCCATCTGCCACATAACGGCAGGCACGGCTTTTGAAAGTTTATACCCTGCAGGGGTGTCCCAACTTAGCCCATCACAAGCTCTCACGGTCAATGAAGGATATTCCTTCTCCCGGAAAGACCCGATCAGTCTCGGAATCCTGGTTACAAGACATTTCAATAATGGTAAAACAAGACCAGCAAAGCCACCCGATGTGTCGACAATCCTGATAGGAGTCGCACATATATCGTTCTCAGGACACACCGGATAGGTCAATCTACAAGTAAAACCAGCCCTCAGGTTGCCCTGAGGTGGCCCCGCAGGTTGCCCGGTTCGGACCAACACTTAGAGAAGCACTGGCCCGGGGGGGTTAAAATAAAGATGACTCTCGGGCTCCGGAAATCCAAGGGAAAAAGGCTTAGTTTGTTAGGCAAATGTAAAACCAAGGTTGGTCCTTGCTGGAGGAGTTTTATTCAAAGCGAACTATCAAGGGGTTCCCATAAGACCCAACCGCGTAAGGAACGCAAAATCAAGGAACATAACACCGGTATGATGGAAACTATGGCGGCAAGAGTGGAACAAAACACCAGGCATAGGGCCGAGCCTTCCACCCTTTACCAAGTATATAGATGCATTAATTAAATAAGAGATAATGTGATATCCCAACATATCCATGTTCCAACATGGAACAAACTTCAGCTTCACCTTCAACTAACAACGCTATAAGAGGGGCTGAGCAAAGCGGTAACTTAGCCAAACAACGGTTTGTTAGGAAAGGTGGGTTAGAAGCTTGACATGGCAATATGGGAGGCATGATATAACAAGTGGTAGGTAGCGCGACATAGCGATAGAACGAACAACTAGCAAGGGAAGATAGAAGTGATTTCGAGGGTATGGTCATATTGCCTGAGATCTCGCAAGGAAAAAGAATGAGTCCATGAAGAAGACGAACGGACGTAGTCAAACAGATTCCGCACAACTCCGGAACAAAACCGAAGCTAACGAGGGAAGCAACCCGGAAAGACGCAAGCAACACTGAGGGAGTCCTGGATTAGGGGGTGTTCGGATAGCCGAACTATACCTTCAGCCGGACTCCTGGACTATGAAGATACAAGATTGAAGACTCCGTCCCGTGTCCGGAAGGGACTTTCCTTGGCGTGGAAGGCAAGCTTGGAGATACGGATGTTCAGATCTCCTACCATTGTAACCGACTCTATGTAACCCTAACCCTATCCGGTGTCTATATAAACCGGAGGGTTTTAGTGGACAACATACACATCAACAATCATACCATAGGCTAGCTTCTAGGGTTTAGCCTCTCTGATCTCGTGGTAGATCTACTCTTGTACTACCCATATCATCAATATTAATCAAGCAGGACGTAGGGTTTTACCTCCATCAAGAGGGCCGGAACATGGGTAAAACTTCGTGTCCCTTGCCTCCTGTTACCATCCGGCCTAGACGCACAGTTCGGGAGCCCCTACCTGAGATCCGCCGGTTTTGACACCGACATTGGTGCTTTCATTGAGAGTTCCTCTGTGCCGTCGCCGTCAGGCCCGATGGCTCCTATGATCATCAATGACAATGCAGTCCAGGGTGAGACCTTCCTCCCCGGACAGATCTTCGTCTTTGGCGGCTTCGCATTTCGGGCCAATTCACTTGGCCATCTAGAGCAGATCGAAAGCTACGCCCCTGGCCATCAGGTCAGATTCGGAAGTTTAAACTACATGGCTGACATCCGCGGGGACTTGATCTTTGACGGATTCGAACCACTGCTGTAGCGACCAGACCTCAAACAGTCCTATCACTGTGCTCCGGTGTCATCCATGGATCAGTAATGCTGACACCACACAGTACTCGGAGGATTTATAGCAGAGTAGCAATCACACACTTATTACATCGAGTGTCTCAAAAGAGAACTTATTACAATAAATATGGCTTAAGGCCATCTAATAACGATAACAGCGGAAGGCTTGGAAGATAAGTGAGTCCATCAACTCCAACGGCATCACTGATTATAGAACCACGACCTAAAACTCCTTAATCGTCGTCTGAAAAGTCTGCAACATTAACGTTGCAGCCTGAAATGGGTCAGCACATGGAATATGCTGGCAAGGTAACACATAGAGAGTAATGGAAAGAAACAGCTATACTATATGCATATTTGGCTGGTGGAAAGCTCTATGGTTACAGTTTTGCGTAAAACCAATTTTTCCCTACTACAAAGGAATAAATTTATTTAACTATCATGGTACTTGTTAAACATTGAGAATGGTTGACATCATTCTCAATCCCAATTAAGCATCATCATTAAACATAACCCAACAAAATTAATTTAGAGTAACATGTTGAGATTCACATGATAATCCAGGTACTAGATACTCAAGATGTCCATAAACGGGGACACGGCTAACCATGATTACTTTATTACACTCTGCAGAGGTTTGCGCACTTTTCCCCACAAGACTCGATTGCCTCCGTTTGGTTTCTCGCACTACATGGTGTTTGAGAAGACGGATGACCGAGACATAGTCTTTCAGAAGCGCTAGCACCTTACGATCGGGTAGACCGTACCACCTACAATCCCTACATCTGCTAGTCTACCACTGTAAGAGTTAGCACGACTTAGTCAACTATGCTAGAGCCCATAATATCTTGTGGCTGCACAAGGAAGTTTCTAGCATGAATAGTCTCATGATCCCTTTGAGCCTGGGTGGCGGTCCAAAAGAAAACAGGCAAGTCCTGGAATACCTAGGTGCCTCAATCCACCCAGATGTGTGTTTAAGTTGCCACCTTAGATAAACCATTAATTAACAAAACTCACATCTATCATGGATGTCACTCACCCAATCCACGTCTACTAGCATAGCATGGCATAATAAGCAAACGTAGAAGTAACTCCCAAAGGTTTGATAATAAACAGGTAATAGGTACTACCTCATCTACTTCTCATCCCACAATTTAATTATATCCTAACCATGCAATGTGTGAGGATTGATCTAATGCAATAAAACTGGGTAGTAGGAAAGGTATGATCAAAGTGTTACTTGCCTTGTTGATGATCCGGGAAACCTAGCGATTCGAAGTAACAAGCGGCGCACTCCGGGTATTCTATCGCAGACAAACAAACAAGCATACAATAAGTACTCATCTAATGCACATGTAAAACTCAAATAATAGATCTAACCACAAGGTTCAACTTAAGAACTTCGGTTGGCAAAAAGAATCAAATCGAACGAAGCAACGAAAGTCAAATGACGAAAGAAAACAACCTCGTTCTACTAATCTGGATCTAAGGCAAATTTTACAGTAGCAAAAACTGGTTTAAGTTGGTTAAACGGATAGAGGGTTTCGAGACGAAACTCTAGGCGCTTGAATCGCCTGATTCCGATAAACGAGCGAAAAGTTATACTAAAATGAAAATCAGATCAGGAATCGCGATCAGAAAAATCGCGGATTTAATCCGAGAAAAAGAAAAAAAATGACGAACGCTCGCTAAACTAAATAAACCGGAAAACCGATCTATTTAAAAAAACCAAATTTAAAAAAAACCGACAGAAAAACCGAACGGTTTTTCGAAAAAAATAAAAAAGCGGCGCGGGTGGGGGCTGGGGGCTGGGGGCGGCTCGGGCTAGGGTTAGCTCTGGCTGGGCCTCCCCCCGGCTTAAATTGCCTAACGGGCCAGGAGTCCTTGTCGGACACGGCCCTAGGTCGGTGCGCGTTTTTTTAATTACGCGCATAAGAAAAATAAAAAGAAATACTAAACGGACTCCAAAAATTCCGAAATAAATTTTCACGGGCTTGTAAAATCAAGCCGCACAAGGTGAACATTTATTTGGGACCTAAATGCAATTTTGAAAAACGCACATTTTTCCTAAATTCAAATAAAACACCGAAAAACTCCGAAATAAAATCTTATTTGATTTTATTATTAAATCCTCAGTATTTGTTTATTTTGGGAAAGTCGTTTTACTCCCTCTCTCATATTTTTGTAATAGAAATAATTGATGATAAAATAAATAAAATCAAATGATCCTATTCTCAAAATTTGAGAAAACTCAAATATGAAAATAACGAAATCCCCAACTCTCTCCGTGGGTCATTGAGTTGCGTAGAATTTCTAGGATCAAACAAAATGCAAAATAAAATATGGTATGCAAAGATGATCTAATGTATAACATTCCGAATTGAAAATTTGGGATGTTACAAACCTACCCCCCTTAAGATGAATCTCGCCCTCGAGATTCGGGTTGGTTAGAAAATAGGTGAGGGTGGTCCTTGAGCAAATCTTCCTCTCGCTCCCAGGTGGCTTCATCCTCCGTGTGGTGGCTCCACTGAACTTTGCAAAACTTGATAACCTTGCTGCGAGTGACTCGGCTGGCAAACTCAAGAATCTTAATTGGTTTCTCCTCGTACGTCAAATCATTATCCAACTGAATAGTTTCCAAGGGCACTGTGTCTCTCAACGGTATGTCAGCCATCTCCGCGTGACATTTCTTTAACTGAGAAACGTGGAACACATCATGAACTCCTGACAATCCTTCGGGCAATTCCAACTTGTAGGCCACTTCTCCCATACGCTCCAAAACTCGATATGGTCGTACAAATCGTGGCGCTAACTTCCCTTTAACTCCAAAATGCTTTGTTCCCCGAAGTGGAGATACTTGAAGATAAGCTCTATCTCCGACTTCGTAAACTGTCTCCTTGCGTTTAGAATCTGCATTACTTTTCTGTCTGGACTGGGCTACCTTGAACCTATCGCGAATCAACTTCACCTTTTGTTCAGACTCTTTAATCAAGTCAGGTCCAAACAACTGGCGGTCTCCAACTTTGTCCCACGATAATGGTGTCCTGCACCTCCTTCTGTACAATGCTTCGAAAGGGGCCATCCTTAAACTGGTTTGGTAACTGTTGTTGTAAGAGAACTCTGCATATGGCAAATTATCGTCCCAACTAGATCCATAATCTAGCGCACAAGCTCTCAGCATATCCTCCAAAATCTGATTAACTCTCTCGGTCTGTCCATCTGTCTGTGGATGAAAAGCTATACTGAATTCTAGCCTGGTACCCAAAGTTTCATGCAACTACTTCCAGAACTTTGAGGTAAATTGGGTTCCTCTATCTGATACGATACTCCTTGGAACTCCATGCAGACATACGATCCTGGTCATGTATATCTTTGCCAACTTAGCACTGGTGTAAGTGGTCTTTACTGGGATGAAATGAGCTACTTTCGTCAATCTATCGACTACAACCCAAATCGAGTCATAGCCTGAACGATTCCTGGGAAATCCCGTGATAAAATCCATGCCTAGCTTATCCCACTTCCATTCGGGTATCGGCAATGGTTGTAACAATACGGCTGGCTTCTGATGCTCTGCCTTTACTCTCTGGCATACATCACAAACTGCTACATACTCCGCAATATCCTTCTTCATTCCGGTCCATCAGAAAATATCCTTCAAATCCAAATACATCTTGGTATTTCCTGGGTGAATTGAATACGGTGAATCGTGTGCCTCTTGCAAAATCAACTTCCTGATCTCCGGGTCATTGGGTACGTAAACGCGGTCTTCAAACCATAGGGTGTCGTGCTCATCCTCACGAAATCCTTTAGCTTTTCCTTTGCTCAGTTTCTCCTTTATAGCGGCTATCTCTTTGTCAGTCTTTTGAGCTTCCCTGATTCTATCCATCAAAGTTGACTGAATCTCCAATGCTGCTACATAGCCTCTCGGAACTATTTCCACACATAGTTCACGAAGATTTTCTGCTAACTCCTTGGGTATTTCTCCCATCATTAACGTATTGACATGGCTCTTACGGCTTAATGCGTCAGCTACTACATTAGCCTTTCCGGGGTGATAATGCAATTTCATATCATAATCCTTGATGAGCTCCAACCATCTCCTTTGCCTGAGATTCAACTCCTTCTGTGTGAAAATGTACTTCAAACTCTTATGATCCGTGTACACCTCACAATGGTTTCCGATGAGGAAATGCCTCCATGTTTTCAAAGCATGCACTACTGCTGCTAACTCCAAATCATGTGTGGCATAATTTAACTCATGAGGCTTCAGTTATCTTGAGGCATATGAAACAACTCTCCCTTCCTGCATAAGCACTGCTCCAAGTCCTCGACGTGAAGTGTCGCAATACACCTCATAATCCTTGGTCTGGTCTGGCAAAATCAACACTGGTGAGGTAACCAAGCGTTTCTTAAACTCCTGAAAACTAGCCTCACATTCCTCTATCCATATGAATTTGGTATCTTTCTTTAACAACTCAGTCAAAGGCTTCGCAATCTTTGAGAAATTCTCAATAAATCTCCGGTAGTATCCTGCGAGTCCAAGAAAACTCCGAATCTCTCCAACTGTTGTTGGGGCTTCCCACTTGGTCACGGTATCAACTTTAGTGGGATCAACTGCTATACCTTCTCCAGATATAACGTGTCCGAGGAATCCTACTTCCTTCAATCAAAACTCACATTTGCTGAACTTGGCATATAATTGATGTTCTCTGAGTTTTCCAAGTACCAAACGCAAATGCTCCTTATGCTCCTCTTCATTCTTTAAATAAACCAGGATATCATCAATGAACACTACGACGAACTTATCCAAGAACTCCATAAACACTTTGTTCATCATGTTCATAAAATAGGCAGGTGCGTTAGTTAGACCAAATGACATAACGGTATACTCGTACAGCCCATATCTGGTGGTAAAAGCTGTCTTCGGAACATCCTGTTCTCGAATCTTCAACTGGTGGTACCCTGATCGCAGATCGATCTTGGAAAATACCTTAGCTCCTTGCAATCGATCAAACAGATCGTTGATCATTGGTAGTGGGTACTTGTTCTTGATCGTTACTTCATTCAATCCACGATAATCAACAGCCATCCTTAATGATCCATCTTTCTTCTCCACTAGTAGTACTGGTGATCCCCAAGGCGAAGAACTTGGGCGGATATATCCCTTATCCAGTAACTCCTTAATCTGCTTCTTAATTTCCACCAAATCCTTTGCTGGCATCCTATATGGTCTCATTGATATTGGCCCTGTGCCTGGCAATAGCTCAATCAAAAACTCAATATCTCTATCTGGCGGCATGCCTGGCAACTCCTCTGGAAATACTTTAGGGAAATCCCTTACCACTGGTACTTCCTCCTGCACAACTCCTGTTAGGCAATTTACTTGAGTCCTCTTTGGCACATGTCGGGATACATACTTGATCCTTCTCCCTTCTAGGGTGGTAAGCAAAATTGACTTACTAGCACATTCTATATTCCCTTCATACTTTGATAACCAATCCATGCCTAATATCACATCCAGTCCTTGAGATTCCAATACTATTAGGTCTGAGGGAAAAACATAGTTACCAATCCTTAATGGTAACCGATCACACCATAGACTAGCCACATACTCTACTCCAGGCGAGGTTACTAACATGGGTGACCTAAGGGATTGGGTTGATAGGTTATACTTATCCACAAATCCCCTTGAGATGTATGAATGCGATGCACCAGTATCAAAAAGAACGAGTGCAGTAAATGACTTAACCAAAAACTTACCTATTACTGCATCGGGCTGAGCTTCAACCTCCTCCACGCTAACGTGGTTCACCTGTCCCCTGTTGAAAGGGTTCGGCTTCTTCCCAGAACTTCCATTGCCATTTTGGCCTTCAGGACATTCATTAGCATAATGTCCGGTCTTCTGACACATAAAGCAAGTGACTTGGCTCAGGTCCTTCTTGGCTGGGGTTGATGGGTTGGTGCGATTCTGGCCGTTGCTTCCTCCATTGCCATTACCATTCTTGGTGCCATTGTGATTGTGCGAGCTACCTCCTCCATGGGTGTGCTGAAAATGTCCTCCTGGTCTAGGGGTAAAACGTGGCTTCTGCTGAGCTCCTGAATTCTACTTCCCTTGTCCATACTTCCTCTTGCGGTTCTCAATTTGTTGCTGCTTCCCTTCAATCATAAGAGCATGATCTACCAACTCCTGGTAGTTGTTGAGAGTTGCTACCATCAACTGCATGCTTAACTCATCATTCAGTCCTTCCAGAAACTTCTCCTGCTTCGCTGCATCCTTAGCGATGTCATCTGGGGCATAACGTTCTAACTTACTAAAGTCCTCCACATACTGGCCAACAGTCAGTCCTCCTTGGCGCTAGTTGCGAAACTCACGCTTCTTCATGGCCATAGCTCCTGCTGAAACATGGGCAGTACGAAAAGCCTGCTGAAACTGGTCCCATGTGACAGTGTCGACTGGGAAAGTGGCGGTGAAATTCTCCCACCATGATGATGCGGGTCCTTCTAGCTGATGTGCGGCAAACTTCACCTTCTCCGCATCTGTGCATCCTGCTGTGGTCAACTCTCTAGCTGTCTTGCGAAGCCAATCATCTGCTACTATCGGCTCGGTGCTACTGGAAAACACCGGCGGATTCAGCCTAAGGAAACGGGCTAAGTGATCGACAGGTGGTGGTGGTGGTGGGTTGTTGTTGTTGTTCCCCTGATTCTGATTCTGGACTAACAACTGCATCAATGTGTTCTGCTGCTGGATCAACTGGGTGAGCTCCGGTGGAAAGGTGAATCCGGGGTCACGTCTCGGAGGCATTTGAGGGTTTAGAAAAGATGAGATGTAAGAATAGCGGGGGTCTAAAGAGAAAACACTACCCATATGCACATGAGGGAAAAGCAAACAATTCACTTCAATCAATCAAACAGGGGCATCCAATTGATCTATCTATCGCAAAAGTTCTCGGACTACTATATTTACATGGTGGACTACTACTACTACTGATGAGGTGGTCTACTAGAAATATTCTTCGGTTGTAGACTCCATGATATCTGCTCCAGCTTCATCAACATAGTCATCATCGCTACTATCTGGATCCGAATCGGTGTCGTCGATGATGATGTAGTCTTCCGGGCTAATCTCCTTGGGTTCTTCGTCTTCCTCTACTGGCGTAGGGCCTCCCATAATTATTCCAATATTCTTGATCAGGTCGTCATTCTTCTCCACCAATACTTCAATTTCCTCTTCATAATCTTCACGTGTAGCCTTGAGTTCTTCCTCCAGTTCCTTGATTCTAGTCTTAGCCTTCTTCAGATCTATCATGTCGGCGCACATCTAGTTCTCCTGTCGTCGAATGTGCTGGTTTAACTCCTGGATAAAAGCTGCGATTGATCTATCCTTCCTGGTGCTGATCATCTCCCAGTGTTCATCTTGGCACCCACAAATCTGGTAGATAGTATCCTTGAGATCCTTGCGGTAGACTTCTCCAATGCGTCCCATGGCGATGTGAGCTGCCATGCTCTTTCCTAGACTCCAAGTTGGTGCATCAAAAGAAAATTCTATGGGCTCAATGACTGGTATGAACATCCTTCCTGGAACTTGAACTTGAATCATCCAACACTCTTCTTCAGGTAAAGTGGCGTTGTAGGTTCCGGTGAAGCTTGGTACTCCTATATTCAGGTATCTAGTGACTTCCTTCAAGTGACGTCCAAAGGGTGTATCTTCATCCGGTTGCGTGAACTTGTTCCTTGCATCCGCCATCCTAAAAGAGTAAAAAAGATGAGAAGTCAGAAGAGAAGAGAATGGATAGTGATCTAGGTCTTTTAGCTTAGTGGTCGTGTCCTACAGTCAGCGTGTGCTCTGATACAATCTCTGTAGCAACCAGACCTCAAACAGTCTGATCTCTGTGCTCCGGTGTCATCTCTGGATCAGTAATGCTGACACCACACAGTACTCGGAGGATTTATAGCAGAGTAGCAATCACACACTTATTACATCGAGTGTCTCAAAAGAGAACTTATTACAATAAATATAGCTTAAGGCCATCTAATAACGATAACAGCGGATGGCTTGGAAGATAAGTGAGTCCATCAACTCCAACGGCATCACTGAGTCTAGAACCACGACCTAAAACTCCTTAATCGTCGTCTGAAAAGTCTGCAACATTAACGATGCAGCCCGAAACGGGTCAGCACATGGAATATGCTGGCAAGGTAACACATAGAGAGTAATGGAAAGAAACAGCTATTCTATATGCATATTTGGCTGGTGGAAAGCTCTATGGTTACAGTTTTGCATAAAGCCAATTTTTCCCTACTACAAAGGAATAAATTTATTTAACTATCATGGTAGTTGTTAAACATTGAGAATGGTTGACAGCATTCTCAATCCCAATTAAGCATCATCATTAAACATAACCCAACAAAATTAATTTAGGGTAACATGTTGAGATTCACATGATAATCCAGGTACTAGATACTCAAGATGTCCATAACCGGGGACACGGCTAACCATGATTAGTTTATTACACTCTGCAGAGGTTTGCGCACTTTCCCCACAAGACTCGATCGCCTCCGTTTGGTTTCTCGCACTACATGGTGTTTGAGAAGACGGATGACCGAGACATAGTCTTTCAGAAGTGCTAGCACCTTACGATCGGGTAGACCGTACCACCTACATCCCCTACATCTGCTAGTCTACCACTGTAAGAGTTCGTGCGACTTAGTCAACTATGCTAGAGCCCATAATAGCTTGTGGCTGCACACGTAAGTTTCTAGTATGAATAGTCTCATGATCCCTTTGAGCCTGGGTGGCGGTCCAAAAGAAAACAGGCAAGTCCTGGAATACCCAGGTGCCTTAATCCACCCAGATGTGTGTTTAAGTTGCCACCTTAGATAAACCATTAATTAATAAAACTCACATCTGTCATGGATATCACTCACCCAATCCACGTCTACTAGCATAGCATGGCATAATAAGCAAACGTAGAAGTAACTCCCAAAGGTTTGATAATAAACAGGTAATAGGTACTACCTCATCTACTTCCCATACCACAATTTAATTAGATCCTAACCATGCAATGTGTGAGGATTGATCTAATGTAATAAAACTGGGTAGTAGGAAAGGTATGATCAAAGTGTTACTTGCCTTGTTGATGATCCGGGAAACCTAGCGATTCGAAGTAACAAGCGGCGCACTCCGGGTATTCTATCGCAGACAAACAAACAAGCATACAATAAGTACTCATCTAATGCATTGGTAAAACTCAAATAAGAGATCTAACCAGAAGGTTCAACTTAAGAA
This sequence comes from Triticum urartu, assembly GCF_003073215.2. Classification (NCBI taxonomy): domain Eukaryota; kingdom Viridiplantae; phylum Streptophyta; class Magnoliopsida; order Poales; family Poaceae; genus Triticum; species Triticum urartu. Next base: position 401,381,230 of record NC_053024.1, read on the forward strand.
CTCCGATTGGCAAAAAGAATCAAATCGACCGAAGCAACGAAAGTCAAACGACGAAAGAAAACAACTTCGTTCTACTAATCTGGATCTAGGGAAAATTTTACAGTAGAAAAAACTGGTTTAAGTTGGTTAAATGGATAGAGGGTTTCGAGACGAAAGTCTAGGCGCTTGAATCGCCTGATTCCGATAAACGAGCGAAAAGTTATACTAAAACGAAAATCGGATCAGGAATCGCGATCAGAAAAATCGCGGATTTAATCCGAGAAAAAGAAAAAAAATGACGAACGCTTGCTAAATTAAATAAACCAGAAAACCGATCTATTTAAAAAAACCGAATCTAAAAAAACTGACGGAAAAAGCGACGGAAAAACCGAACAGTTTTTCGTAACAAAATAAAAAAACAGCACGGATTTCGAGGCGACGGCGGACCTCGGCGAGCGTGCGACGGCGGCGGCGGGGCGGCGGCGGCGAGGCGGCGCGGCGGCGGCGGGGCAGCGGCGGCGGCTAGGGGCTGGGGGCGGCTCGGGCTAGGGTTAGCTCTGGCTGGGCCTCCCCCCGGGCTTAAATAGCCAAACGGGTCGGGAGTCCTAGTCGGACACGGCCCTAGGTCGGTGCGCATTTTTTTTAATTACGCGCAGAAGAAAAATAAAAATAAATACTAAACGGGCTCCAAAAATTCCGAAATAAATTTTCACGGGCTTCTAAAATCAAACCGCACAAGGTGACCATTTATTTGGGACCTAAATGCAATTTTGAAAAACGCACATTTTTCCTAAATTCAAATAAATCACCAAAAAACTCTGAAATAAAATCTTATTTGATTTTATAAATCCTCAGTATTTCTTTATTTTGGGAAAGTCATTTTATTCCCTCTCTCATATTTTTGTAACAGAAATAATTGATGATAAAATAAATAAAATCAAATGTTCCTATTCTCAAAATTTGAGAAAACTCAAATATGAAAATAACGAAATCCCCAACTCTCTCCGTGGGTCATTGAGTTGCGTAGAATTTCTAGGATCAACCAAAATGCAAAATAAAATATGGTATGCAAAGGTGATGTAATGTATAACATTCCAAATTGAAAATTTGGGATGTTACAACTGCCGAGCACGCCGCACAGTCATGACGAGCATGATCTAACTCTGCCGCCGAACGGTGCCCTGGAGGCCACACCCGCACCGGCTCCGACCCTTAGTTCGGAGTCAACTGCGCCGATCGAGGATGGGCGGTTGGACGCCACCTCGGGGGCTGCGATCCAAACGGCGATTGAGCCGAACACTAGCCCCGTACTCCGCGAGGCTCGTGACTCCAAGGAGCCGGACTCCTCTCCGGACTCCGAACCCTCCGCGCCCCTGCCAGTCAAATCCGATTGGGCACCGATCATGGAGTTCACTGCCGCAGTCATCTTTCAAAACTTGCCTTTCGACGATATCCCGAAGTCACTGAAGTCTCCCTCTTTATCAGGAGAGCCCTGGCCGGACTACGGTTAGCAAGATTCGGGTACGGATGATGAAGAAATTCAAAACCCACCCACCACCCACTTCGTAGCCACTGTCGACGACTTAACCGACATGCTCGACTTCGACTCCGAAGACATCGACGGTATGGACGCCGATGACGGAGATGATGAAGAACCAGCGCCTACTAGGCCCTGGAAAGCCACCTCGTCGTATGACATATACATGGTGGACACCCCAAAAGAGGGAGATGGCGATGGAACAGTGGAGGATGACCCCTCCAAGAAACAGCCCAAGCGCCGGCGTCAGCGGCGCCGCTCAAAATCCCGCCAAAACAAATACAGCGATTCCAGCACGGGAGATAATAATACTCCAGAAAGTGCCGAAGAAAACCCCCTCCAGCAAGACTTAGCACAGGAGGATGGAGAAACTAGCCCTCATGAGAGAGCGACAGACAGAGAGGTCGAGGACGATAATTATATGCCTCCCTCCGAAGACGAGGCAAGCCTCGATGACGACGAGTTCGTCGTGCCAGAGGATCCCGTTGAGCAAAAGCGTTTCCAATGCAGGCTTATGGCCATGGCAAGAAGCCTCAAGAAAAAACAGCAACAACTCAGAGCTGATCAAGATTTGCTGGTTGACAGATGGACTGAAGTCCTTGCGGAGCATAAACTCGAACGCCCCTCCAAGAGTTACCCAAAGCGCAAGTTGCTACCCCGATTAGAGGAGGAAGCACTTGACGCGGCCGAGCGGCCACCTCGTGGCCGCGACAGAGAGGCCTCCCGGCCCTCCACTCAAGACGCACCTCGTACCAAGGCACGGGAATATGCGCCGGACTTACGAGACATGTTGGAGGACAAGGCAGGGCAAACACGATCGATCTACGGATCGCGTGGGCACCCCACGGCTCGAGACGGTAACCGTCACGCCGGCCACAAATTCGGCAGGGCCGAACACAGTAGACAAAGCTCATTGGAGCTACGTCATGATATCGCCCAGTAAAGAGGCGCCGCACACCCACTGTGCTTTACATACGAAATAATGCATCATCAAATCCCCGAGGGTTTCAAACCTATAGACATCGAATCATATGATGGCACAACAGACCCTGCGGTATGGATCGAGGATTATCTCCTTCATATCCACATGGCCCGCGGCGACGATTTTCACGCCATCAAATACCTCCCACTCAAGCTTAAAGGACCAGCTCGGCATTGGCTCAACAACTTGCCAACAGGATCAATCAGTTGTTGGGAGGACTTGGAAGCCGCATTCCTCGACAATTTCCAGGGCACTTATGTGCGACCCCCAGACGCCGATGACCTAAGTCACGTAATCCAGCAGCCAGAGGAATCTGCCAGACAATTCTGGACACGGTTCCTAACAAAGAAAAATCAAATAGTCGACTGTCCGGACGCTGAGGCCCTAGCAGCCTTGAAGCACAATATCCATGACGAGTGGCTGGCCCGGCACCTCGGACAGGAAAAGCCGAAATCTATGGCAGCACTCACGACACTCATGACCTGCTTTTGCGCAGGAGAAGACAGCTGGCTCGCTCGTAGAAACAATATGACCAAGAACCCTGGTTGTTCGGACACTAGGGACATTAGTGGCAGGTCACGTCGCAACAAGCAGAAGCGCCGCATTAACGCCGACAATGCTGAGGATACGACAGTTAATGCCGGATTCAGAGGCTCTAAATCTGGTCAGCGGAAGAAGCCATTCAAAAGGAATCCTAGGGGCCCGTCCAGCTTGGACCGAATACTCGATCGCTTGTGCCAAATACATGGCACCCCCAAAAAGCTGGCCAATCACACCAACAGGGATTGTTGGGTGTTCAAGCAGGCAGGCAAGCTAAGCGCCGACAATGAAGACAAGGGGCTGCATAGCGATGACGACGAGGAGCCCCGGCCGCCGAAAAACAATGGACAGAATGGTTTTCCCCCACAAGTGCGGACGGTGAACATGATATACGCCACCCACATCCCCAAAAGGGAGAGGAAGCGCGCGTTAAGGGACGTATATGCGGTAGAGCTAGTCGCCCCAAAGTTCAACCCATGGTCCTCCTGCCCGATCACCTTTGATCGAAGAGACCATCCCACTAGCATCCGTCATGGCGGATTTGCCACATTGGTTCTAGACCCAATTATTGACGGATTTCATCTCACTAGAGTCCTCATGGACGGCGGCAGCAGCCTGAACCTGCTTTACCAGGATACAGTGCGAAAAATGGGCATCGATCCCTCGAGGATTAATCCCACCAAAACGACCTTTAAAGGCGTAATACCAGGTGTAGAGGCCAACTGTACAGGCTCAGTCACACTTGAAGTGGTCTTCGGATCCTCGGATAATTTCTGAAGCGAGGAATTGATCTTCGACATAGTCCCATTCCGCAGTGGCTATCATGCACTACTCGGACGAACCGCATTCGCCAAATTCAATGCGGTACTGCATTATGCATACCTTAAGCTCAAGATGTCAGGCCCTCGTGGAGTGATTATGGTCAATGGAAACACCGAACGCTCCCTTCGAACGGAGGAGCACACGGCGGCCCTTGCAGCGGAAGTACAAAGAAGCCTCTCTAGGCAGTTCTCCAGTCCGGCCATTAAACGTCTGGACACCGCCAAGCGCGCCCGGAGTAACCTACAACAAGACCGCCTGGCACGTTCCGAGCAGGCGTAGCAATGCGGCCCCAACCCCAACCCTCGCAAAAAGGTGACGCCAGTACTTCGCGTCCATAACTACGCTCTGGAAATACCATGGGCATCGGGGGAGGGGCACCATCACGGCACGCCCAAAACACGGCTTAAACCGCACCAGGGGCTGCCGATTTTTTACTTTTCTCTTACTTCCAGGACTCTACTCTTCGGAATGCCTGTTCGGCAGTTCAATTGCCGCACAAACGATGCAAGGACCAGGGAAGCAGACAAGCCATGCCGCATTACAAAATCCCAGGTGGTCTCTATCACGAGCAGTATACCTATTTCGCATACTATTCCGCAACTTGCCCCTGGAGCAGACATGTTAAATAGTCCAACTTTTCATTTATCACATTACTTGTATCGTTCTGCTTTGATCGCAGCTATTTTTAATAAACAATGCATAGCTTTTGTCTATTTTTTGCATTATCTTTTTATAAATAAATGTTCCTTAACGACATGTTGCACCCGTACAACTCGGTACGGCCAAAATACGCTAGGGGCTTTTAGCACCCCCTCAATATGGTGTGAGAAGTCCGAACACTTTCACAAGTGCGGCACCCCGAACTTATAGCACTATATGCATCGGCTCCGAATCATGTCTTGGGTCAATAGTTGGGTTTGCCCGGCTCCTATGTTTTGGTACCTTACGTTCCGCTATATCGGCTAAGGTAGCACTAGGAGAACCACTGCGATTGTGCCCCGGTTGAGCTGGGTCGAGCACCTCACTGGAGAAAGCTAAAACTGACTGTCATGATGAAGCGAGAGCTGGTCGCTGTTCGAGAGGTCTTTCGAGTCCCTAAAGACTTATGCCGCTTAGGGCGAGGAGCCGGCTCTGTCCGGCCAAGGCGTGGATAGCGCCTCGAACTCGGTCTTTCAAATACTAGGGGCTTCGCCGAAATTTAAAATTATAGAATTCTATGGCTAAGTGAGAGTGTTCACGCATTATAGTCCGATTGCCTCATTCGTTGGGCTGAGTGCCTCCCTCGAAGGACCCAAATATGGGAAAAAGAGCGCCCAGGTTTATCCCCGAACACCCCAGCACTAGCGGCAAGGGGGCAGAAGCCGACGACTCGCCATCTCTCAGTATTGATAAATAGCCGCACAGAAGGTAATATTTTCAATTCAAGCAGCATTGCTTAGCGCATATGAACAAGTTTTCAGCGCACAGGATCACACAAGCGGGTTTTACTCAAAAAATACATCCTTGGTACATTCATCCACAACAAGGCGTGAACCCTTCAGAACATCCTTATAATAATTCTCGGGCTTGCGATGCTCTTTCCCCGGCGGTGGCCCGTCCTTCACAAGCTTCTCCGCATCCAGCTTGCCCCAGTGCACCTTAGCACGGGCAAGGGCCCTACGGGCACTTTCAATGCAAACGCGCTTGATGTCTTCAAGCCTCGGGGGGGCCTCCACCAGCCGCCGCACCAGCCCGAAATAGCTCCCAGGCAGAGCCTCTCCAGGCCACGACCGAACTAGGAGGCCCTTCATGGCCTGTTCGGCCGCCTTGTGGAGCTCGACCAGTTGCTTCAGCTGGTCGCTCAGGGGCACGGGGTGTCCGGCCTCAGCGTACTGAGACCAGAACACCTTCTCCGTCGAGCTGCCCTCCTCGGCTCGATAGAATGCGGCAGCCTCGGATACACTCCGGGGAAGATCTCCGAACACTCCTGGAGAGCTCCGGATTCGGGTAAGTAACAGGTAACTCACGTTTATGTGTTTTCTTTGCATAAAGAATTCCTTACCCGCCACAATCTTCTTCACCCCATCCAACTCCTGGAGGGTCTTCTGGGATTCGGCCTTGGCAGATTTGGCATTTTCAATAGCCACTGCAAGCTCAGACGCTTGCGTCTTCGAGTCACTCTCCAAACTCTAATGTTTTTCCATGAGAGCCTGAAGCTCTTGCCGCACCTTGCCAACCTCAGCCTCATACTTCTCCCGCTCGGTGCGCTCCGAGGCCGAATTCTTCTCGGCCTCGTCCAGCGCTTGCTTAAGGGTCGCCACCTCAGACGTGGCCCCTACAATAGCCACGATAATCCTGTCATTTTTCGCAATTGCACCTTTATATATATATATATATTTTTAACAAGGTATTTCTTACCTTCATTGTCCTCGAGCTGCTTCTTGACACGCTCGAGCTCTTGCTCGGACCTTTTGAGGTCCTGCTTTAGCGTGTCCACTTCCGCAGTCAGTGCGGCGGACGCAAGCAGGGTGGCCTGCACATGCATATTGACTTATTTTTGTTAGACTCCTGCGAATTCTATTTGATCCTCTATTCGGCTTTTCTTCCCGAACGCCAAACAGAGCATCAGGGGCTACTGTCTATGCGGTACTATTATTTACACTTTCTTTACTTACCTCGAAGCCTATCAAAAGGCTAGTACAAGCTTCAGTCAGTCCGTTTTTTGCGGATTGAACCTTCTGCACCACCACACTCATAATAGCACGGTGCTCCTCGTCGATGGAGGCGCCTTGGAGCACCTCCAACATATTGCCCGGCGCCTCCGGTTGGACGGAGGCCGCCGGCACGGTGGACTTGCTCCTCTTGGAAGGAGGTCCCCCGCCGGACTCTGGAACCTTTGAAGGTTCCGGAGTGGTGTCCGGCCTAGAGCCAGACTTGGAGCCCTGGGGGGTTTCATCCCCTTTACTCCTGGAGTCCGGGAGGTCACCTTGCGGCGCCTCCAGGACCACCTCCTCCCGGATTGGAACCTGTTGGGACAACACTTCGGTGTCGTCCGTAGGGCGGGGGGAGGAAGCCGTCGGAAGTGAGTTCACGTCCGACGAGTCCAGTGAGCCACTCGACGACGCGTCGAGCCGGTCTTTGGGTGGGCCGCATAAACACATTCGACATAAGGGAAAGCTGTGCAATAAACGAATACTATGAATTACTTTGGTATCCGAATACTTACGATTTCGCCAGGGGCTTGGCCCTGGGCGCCCACTCCTCTCTGCCGTCGTCGGTGTCGGTGGAGTAATCCGGAGAAAGGGTTTTCCCCTTCTTGGACCCTTCGGCTCCCCAGTTGGGGTGACCTTCCTTTTCTTCCCTTCCCTCGCTGGAGGGGGAGGGGTCTCTTCTTCCTCCTACTCATCTTCTTGGGAGGAGTGCGTCTTGGATTTGTCGGATGGTGAATCTGACACCTCCAGGCGCCGGGCACTCTTTCGAGTCCCCGCGGCCTTTTTTGCGGCCTTCTTCTCCGGCACCACATAGGGTGCCGGAACCAGCAGCTTCGCCAGGTGAGCGTTCGCTGGGCCTTCGGGCAAAGGAGCCGGACAGTTGATCTGTCCGGACGTCACCTGCCAATCCTGTCAGAGGAAAGGGAGCTTAGATCCTGCATAGAATCAAACTATGGAAAATTGATACCCTGTAAAAGAAAAAATAGCTTACCGCGAGCGCATGACGCTGCGCGCTGAATCCGCGATCCTCGGTAGCGGATGCAGGAGCCTCGGTGCCCTTGAAAAGCATCCTCTAGGCATCTTCGTACGTCGTGTCGAAGAGCCTGTTTAGAGTTTGATGCTGCGCCGGGTCGAACTCCCACAGATTGAAGGCCCGTCGTTGACACGGGAGGATCAGGCGGATGAGCATAACCTGGACTACGTTGAAAAGTTTGAGCTTCTTGTTCACCAGCATTTGGACGCATGTTTGGAGTCCGGTCAGCTCTCCTTTTTTACCCCACGACAGGCCGGTCTCCTTCCAGGAGGTGAGCCGCGTAGGGGGTCCGGACCGAAACTCGGGGGCTGCGACCCATTCGGGGTCACGCGGCTCGGTGATGTAAAACCACCCCAATTGCCACCCCTTCAGGGTCTCCACAAAGGAGCCCTCGAGCCACAGGACGTTGGCCATCTTGCCAACCATGGCACCGCCGCACTCCGCCTGGCTGCCATGCACCACCTTCGGCTTGACATTGAAAGTCTTAAGCCATAGGCCGAAATGGGGGCAGATGCGGAGGAACGCCTCGCACATGACGATGAACGCCGAGATGTTGAGGACGAAGTTCGGGGCCAGATCATGGAAATCAAGGACGTAGTAGAACATGAGCCCCCGGACAAACGGATGCAGAGGGAAGCCCAGTCCGCGGAGGAAATGGGGGAGGAATACCATCCTCTCATGGGGCCTAGGAGTGGGGATGAGCTGCCCCTTTTCGGGAAGCCGGTGCGCGATATCGCTAGCCAGATATCCGGCCTTCCTCAGCTTTTTGATGTGTCCCTCCGTGACGGAGGAGACCATCCACTTGCCTCCCGCTCCAGACATGATTGGAGAAAGTTGAGGTGGTAGTGCGGACTTGGGCGCTGGAGCTCGAGTGCGCAAGAATGGATACGCAAAGGAGGAAGAAGGCGTGGGTGAAAAGGTGGATCCTTATCCCCTTATATGGGTGGACGCAACTACGTGTCCCCACCAGCCTGGTAAAACTCGCTTATCTCCAAGCACCGTAATCAATGGCGCAGTTGGGTTACCCACGCCCGTATTGATGAGAATCCCGAAATAAGGGGACACGATCTCTACTTTAACAAGACATGCCAAGGAAACTGCCTCGCATAACGCGCTAAGATGGGACAGTAAAATGGTTCGAATAAAAGCTTGGCCATGGTGTGATGTCACACTACGGAATATGTCAGCAGATTAGATTTGTGTAAATATTATTCTCTCTATGGCAATATGTGGAAACTTATTTTGCAGAGCCGGACACTATCTTTGTGTTCAAAATCTTCTATGAAGTACTTGGAGGAGGAACCCGCCTTGCAATGCCGAAGACAATCTGCGCGCCGGACTCGTCGTCATTCAAGCTTGGTTGAGGGGCTACTGAGGGAGTCCTGGATTAGGGGGTGTTCGGATAGCCGAACTATACCTTCAGCCGGACTCCTAGACTATGAAGATAAAAGATTGAAGACTCCGTCCCGTGTTCGGAAGGGACTTTCCTTGGCGGGGAAGGCAAACTTGGCGATACGGATGTTCAGATCTCCTACCATTGTAACCGGCTCTATGTAACCCTAACCCTATCCGGTGTCTATATAAACCGGAGGGTTTTAGTCCGTAGGACAACATACACATCAACAATCATACCATAGGCTAGCTTCTAGGGTTTAGCCTCTATGATCTCGTGGTAGGTCTACTCTTGTACTACACATATCATCAATATTAATCAAGCAGGACGTAGGGTTTTACCTCCATTAAGAGGGCCTGAACCTGGGTAAAACTTCGTGTCCCTTGCCTCCTGTTACCATCCGGCCTAGACGCACAGTTCGGGACCCCCTAACCGAGATCCGCCGGTTTTGACACCGACAAACATAGTAAACAACCATCACATAAACATGGCATGATGTACAACCAAGTATGATGCATGTTCGGTTTAATGAGGCATGGCATGGGAAAGTGCAACAATCAATACTACAAATTAAGTGGAGCTCAATATGCAACGGAGTTGCATATTGAAGAAAACACCACATTCAAACATTTAGTTCAGTCTCGTTTATGTACCCAACAATGTTAAATGTTATTAAACATGGCAAGGGGTGAAGCATATGAAAACTACCTATCTAGGCAGGTTTAAATGAGGCCGGAAACTACAAACAACAATTCTAGAAAAACCTCATATGCAACTTATGGATTTGGTATTGTTCTGCCCTAAACCATATTTTGGAGTTGTTAAACATGCAAGATGAATGCACCATGTTAAACTAGGCATTTTTCAACCCCACTTACATATAAAGTTCATAAAAAACGAGTTACGGTTAATTAGTTATGAAATCAAGCATTTTAACATGGCATATGAGCAAATTGAAGAAAACAGCAATTTAAGCATTTTAAACATGCATGAAAGTTGCATATTGTGAAACTAGAAACAATTCTAAGCATTTTTCACATATAATTTATTTTAATCTGATGCACGGTTAAAGAGTTATTAAATGCATGAAGTCTAGGGGTTTTCCAGCAAAACTGTAAACTCCTGTATAAATAACTAAATCGCATAACAGAAAAAAACAGGAACTGGGCCGGAACTAGCTGACCCAACCGAAGGGAAAAAAGGAGGTGCTGGGGGTGGCCTCACCATGGGCTGAGGCCCGGCTTGGCAGAGAAGGCCCGCTTGGGGCGCTGGGCCTTGGGTGGGTCGCGGCCCACGTGGACGCCGACTCAGAGGGATACGGGATCGGGCCTCCTCCCGATCTGAACGACGCATGGTGGCGCTCGCCAGTGAGGGCAATGGGGACGACAAGGTCGGAGGTGGATCCGGCAAGGGGAAAGCAGTAGAGGTGGCGGACGGCGTGAAGAGGCCTGATCTGGGTCAAGGAGCTCGCCGGGGCTCCATTCCCGGCAACGGCGAGGGGTCCCGTGACAAACTCGTCGGAGCTCCATGTCAGCGGCGATGCGGGGCGGGATACGGTGTGGAGGAGAGGGACTCGGGGCGGAGGCGAGCATGCGATGTCGGACGGCGGAGCTAGAGGCGCACGAGGGCGGCGGTCGCCGGCGCGGGGCGAGGTCGCCGGAGGCGAGGCTCTGGATCGGGGCTCCTACCGATCTGGAGCTCATGGTGATGCATGTGACGGGGAGCGATGCAGTCGGGCCGGGAGGGCCTCCCGTGGACTTCGCAGGGCCACGGCGGAGGGGAGTGGGCAAGGGCCACGTGGCACCGTCCCGTTGGCTGCGGGCGACTGCGTGGTGACGGCTGGCCACTAGGGGCGCGCCATTTGGCAACGGCGAGGTGGCAGCACGGGAGGAGGCCAAGTGGCAGCGGCGGAGCGGATCTAGCGGCGACAATTGGTGGGTGGAGGCTGGGGCTGCGTGGAAAAAGAGGAGGAGGGTGGAAGAAGGCCAAAAATGGACTAGGGGGTGTCCATATATAGCATGAGGAGCTAGGGTTGTGGGTTTTGCTCCGTTTCGGAGCCGTTCGATCGCCATCGAACGGTCCGGAGCGTAGGGGGTAGGTAGGTGGGTTAGATGGACTGTGTAGAGGGGCTTGGGCTGAGAGGAGAGGAAAGAAGGCAGCCTGGCAACCTTTTCCGGAGACCGAAAACGTCCGACGTTTGACCGGCTATAATGCCGCTATAAGTTTAACGGTTAGGCTACCAAACGAGCTCCGAATGCGATGAAACTTGGCAGGCGGCCTACCTACAACATAACAAGACCACACGCCAACTCTCATCCCATTCCGAGAACATTTTTTGGCCACTTATAAAATAATATTACGGACATGCCGCGGGCGCGTGCAAGTGTGTCTAGGCTCAGAACGGACAACGGAAATAACGAGGAGACCAGGATGGATGCAAGTTTTAAGAACATGATGATGAAATGCACATGATGACATGGAAAGAATCAACACGCAAGCAAAAGACAAGGCAACAACAGCGCATAACTGGAAGAAACCTGGCGCAACGGACTCGGGGCGTCACAAGAAGGGCCTGGTGCAATGTCGAGATGTAGGGAAGCCATGGTTGGTGAAGTGGCATCTTCTTCTTCATCGACGACTCTTGCAACAACAGTTGCAGCCGAAGACGAGTACTCAGAATCCTCTATTAATGGAGTGCGGCGCCAGCTTGCATTGCATGGAGGTCTAGAATCAAATTCGAAGCCCTCAACGAAGCCATCTTCGCGAAGATCTTCTTCAGGGCATAGTAGTGTGAGACTCTTCCAGGACCGCCGACAGGCTTCATGGGCAACGAACGAGTTCTTGGTGGCCAAGTTTCTGATGTGATTGACATCCACCAAGATGCTCTGCATTTGACGCTTGAGCCAGTCATGATGCTTATCCTGCTTCTGATGTAAGGCCACAAGAAGCTCTCGGTCATTGAGAACAAGAGTACGCTTCTGAGGCCTTTGAGCAATTGGACTGTCAGTGGCTTCGGTGTTTGCACGGTGAGGCACACGTATATTGCCAGCCAGAGGATAAGCAGGAGTTGCAGCATTGGGGACATGAATTCCTTCTATTGGCTGCGTGAAGCTTTGATGATCAACATTATGAAGATATAGCGGCTCCTTGGCAGGATCTGGGTAGATGGCTTTGACGGACAGATCGACCTCAGGCAGAAAGACAAGATGGTTGTGCGCTGAGGGCTGATAGTCAACAGAAGTGTGGAGCTTGATCAGGAGCATCACCCATGGAGCATAAAACTTCAGGCCAAACAGATCAATCCCAGATGCAGCAAGTTCCCTGATGAAGAAATCCTGGGTGTTGAATCTGATGCCATTGATGATGTAAAACACCAAAGTCTTCATGGCTCCTTCAAGTTTGGCTTCAGCAGTATATCCCTTGATTGGCCATAGAGTACGCCTCAGAATATGATAGACTATGAGTGGAAAGTACTCGAGGTCTTTGACGAAGAATTCTTTGGGGTAATCGGCATCTTGGGGCTGTGGCTTCATCATGGTGAGCATCTCTCTCATATTTGGTTCAGGCCTTTGGAAGATACTCTGCAGTTCATCGCGATGACGCTGACAACCAGGCTCATAAAACTCGCCTGGAGTGGGAAGGGAAGTAAGCTCAATGATGTCTTGAGCTTTGGCTTCATGATGTACATCTCCTGACATCCACTCAAGGACCCATGTCTTCGGATCCCTGTTGTAGCCACGAATGTGAAGAGTGGCATAGAACTGCAGCAGAAGCTCTTCATTCCAGTGCTCCTTGTTAGTAACGAATGGGAGAAGACCAACCTCCCTAAAATAGTCAAGGGCTTCTTCAAGACAGGGTAGCCCATCAATAGCTTCACAATCAAGGCACATGTGTGGAAATATTTGCACCTGATTGTATAGAATGCAAGAGTAGTAGCTGCGCTGCTGATAGCTCCAAAATCGATCGGATGAGATCTTTGGCTTCAAGTATGGATTCTTGGCGCTATCGAAGAATGTATTGTGTGCCTTGAAGCTTTCACATTGAATGATTCTGGGGATGTGGCAGCACCTGGAAGCCTTGGCAGCCTAGGCTTTGGCTTCTGAACTTGTGGCCTCTGCTCCACAGGATAGTCATATTGAGGTCCGGGAGCAGTGGGAGGCACCATAACGGGCCATCGAACTGTGACAAGTTCACCATGATTATAGGCTTGTTCAATGGTGTGAGGCCTTGGAGGGGGAACTGGGGCTTCAGTATCCATAGTGGCTTTAGGTGCCACATTGTCTTTGGGCGCCACATTATCTTCAGGCGCCACATGGTCTTCAGCCATGACAGTATCATTAGCTTCAGCATCATTGTTTGTAGCCGCCTCAGTAGTTTCAACCTCCATCTGTTCAATAACAGGAGGGTCGGGCACATACTCATTCTCCTCGAGAATGACTAGTTCAGTAGGAGGGGGTGTAGCAACTCTTTCTTCTTCTCTTGGTTCTTCTTTTTCTTCATCGGCTGGTGCAGCCGAAATGTCTTCAGCAGCTTTAGCTTCAGACTCGGAGACATTCACAGTTGGGGTGGCTTCAGGAAACACTTGACGTGCTACTGAGCTTTATTGCACTTCCCTTTCTGAGATGCTCGACATGGTGACTTGTGGCCTGGGGCCTTTGCGAAGCCTGCGAAAAGCGGGCGACGCCTATGGTGACGGAGATATCTGTACCATGTAGCTATCATCGTCAAGCACTAGAGTCGTGACTTGAGGTGTTGGAGTTCTGGGTGTGTCTTCATGAATGGGGGTGTCTTGTTGAGGGCGATCCACCCATGAATCATCCTGAGCAATTGGCGTCAATGGAGGGCCAATGCTAATGAGTTCGCTGTTCGTAAGAACGGGTGATGATACCACTTGATGCTCGAGTTGAGGAAGGACTTCATCATCCTCAGCATTGTCTTCACAATCAATGTCTTTAGCTGTGGTGGGGTCAACAGCTGGAACTTCTTCATCTTCAGGAGCGTCTGTGAAAGCAGGCTCATGAATCACTAGGCGACGCTCTTGGTTGGTGGAGGCTGGTCGAGCAACAGAAATGGGCACAACCACAAGGGGCTCAGAGGCCGCAACATGCTCTTTCTTTGAAGACTTTGTCTTCAGCTTCTTCTTGGATGGGGCCTCATCAAAAGTGTTCTTGTGCTTGTGCTTCCTGGCATCAGCTTCAGCTGCCCTCGTCTTCTTTAGTTCTGAAGCTGCTGAGGGGACCTTGGGCTTCGAGCCTATCATGCTGGCAGGGAAGACATTGCGAGGTTCTTCCGGCCTTGATGCTTTAGTTCAGGCCGCAGCAGACTTCTTTGTTGGCTTGGCAACCATTCTTCGGTCGATGCCAGGACGGCCAAGAGCTTTGCGCTTCTCAACCTCATTGTGTGCTTGAACACATTTCTGCGCAAAGTACTTCATGTGCTCTCTTGAACCTTTAGCTTCTTCACGCTTCTTGTGAAACTGCTCCTTGAGCTCATGCAACATCTTCTTGAAGATCTGAACATCTTCCACGCTGAGCTTGGCCATGTTCTTCTTGAAGTGAGCCTTCTCATAGTCAATTTTGTTCTTCAGCTCAAAAATCTTCTGAGCCACGGCCATCACATTTGCAATAGCTCCATGGAAGGTGACGCTGATATCCACAGGAAGCTGAAGATCATCGATGCTTATGCTCTGGTCGTCGAACCACTCATCAATGAAGTTGTTCAGAATATCCACATCAAAGAGGGGCAGATCGTTGAAGATCTCCGCCTCTTGCTTGCTCTTTATCTACTTCTCAAGGGCATCACGAAGATCTTCATCACTAGATAGATCAATGGTGTCTTCTTCGTTCCTGAGAACGGCAGCTGGAGTCAGTTCATGCCCGGAAATCTTCTTGGGCTTCTTGGTTTTCTTTGTCTTCTCGGCCTTCTTTGAGACACAAGACATTCTTCCGACTGCACACTGGCTTCAGGAGGTGTAGTGGACAATGGCTTCACACATGAAGCTTTTGGTGAGGCAGGGGGCTTTGAAGCCTTCGAATTCTTCTTCTGCGGCTTTGGTGGTGCTGGCACATCTTCCGAGTCTGCGTCATCAGTAGAGTGCTCCACTGTAGCCCCCCTGTACAACTATGTGAGTGAGAAGGCCATCGAGGTTGTAGAAGGGGCCGATGACATTTGGATTGGCATCACGGGTGCCATCAGCCCTTGGAGCAGATGGACCAGGTTTGAAGTTGAGTCCCAGGTCCTTCTTGTTCTTGACAGCAGACTCCTTGGCAAATTGATAATTCCGCTTGAACAGATTGTCTTCACGACACCATAACAAGGATGATGGGTCGGCATTCTCTGGTTGTGGCCCTCGGAACATGCAAGGGTAGAAGCCTTGAGCAATGGCTTCAGACTTGGACTTGGGCTGCAGATTTCTGTATAGAATATCTCCCCAGGGGCCCTTGATGGCGTTCTTTTCAGCATATTCAGCAGTCACAAATCTGTACATGAACCATTGCTCTGCCCAATATATTCGAATCCATTGGATTCGGGTCTTGCGCTCACCATAGCTCTCCTCGGGATCTGACTTGTATCGCTCAAATAGATCTGGAGGCAAATCCTTGGCTGTATCTCCATGGTGCTGCCTGTCGCCCTTTCTAGCTGGTTTCTCTGTTGCCATTGTATTTAGATTAAAAGGCTTCAAGACAGTGAATGGCTTCCTCTTGCTTGTCAGACAGGAACTGGCTTCAGGTGAGTGAATATGACACTGTAAGAACTCTGCAAATGAATGCAGACTATGAGAACCAAGGGATTCTCCCACGGACACGTACCTGTGAGAGCATTAGAGATGCGAGGGAAGGGGAAGATGTAATATGCATTCTCAGAAGATTTTGAAGATAAATCAGTTTGAAGACATTGACCTCATAGCGCGAAGACATTCACTTATTTGGAGAGAGTCGTTTCCAGATTTTTACAAATCCGTGAATAAGTACAAGTGAGGAATCTAACTAGTTATGAAGCATAAGTGAATATACTTGGCATGATATGAGATGCAGAAAAGGATGGATCCATATTTGGGAGTGAAGAAACCACTTCTGGTTGAAGTGGATAGATCGGACAGATCTAGAAGACAGTAAAAAGTAAGATTTAATTACCGCTTGACGAACTGCTAGACGAGGTGGAGAGAGAGGCCGAGCAGTTCAATCTCCCACGCCCTAACTTGGTGGCAGAAGACACCTATGGCGATGGCGGAGAGGACGAGGTCCACGGCCGGCGTGAGGACGGCGTCGAAGAAGTCGCGCAGCTAAGCGCTTCGTCTCCGGCGTCGACACAAGCTAGTAGAGGTGCTAGGGTTTGTGCGAGGTGGAGAGGTGGAAGGAGAGATAATGACCACGGTGAGTTGTGTATTTATAAGGACATGGATAGCACAGCGCAATTACGCAGGTGCCCCTGGAGGTTCACATCTGAGGTACACGTGGCATGCATGCAACTTATTGAAAGTTGTTCCACGTTCCCACACATGCCTGGATTGTCGAGTGGTCATTCTGGCTTCTCCGGTATTCAGGCGAAAAAAGACATGGCATTAAAAACAGATTTAAATGTTTGTCACTTTGTGTTCTGCTGACAAGGACTCAGAGAAGACAAACGACAGGTTTCAATAGAATGCATATGATTTGGATAGATAGAATTTGAGGTAGAAGCACAGAAGAGGTTAGGGTCCGATCACATTCACTTAGATCAATAAAAATTCAACCATGAAGACATAGCTATAAGTGAATGCTGTAGAGGACAGAACACGAATACATATATCGGACCAACTCAACATTGCGAAGATAAACCTGAAGTCAAATCAGTGTTGAAGATAAACCAAATGCGAAGACTATGCAATTTTGATGCCACGTGAAACACTTCGAAAAGATTATGGTGGTGGCGTTACCCACCATATAGGAAGTTTTAGACCCAGACATGGCGCACAATTATCGTGGCGCTCCAAAGTCAAATTCCGCATTAATGTATTCACACTTAGAGTGTATGTCTTCATTGATTTGAAGATATACGTTACTTTGTGTGTTGCACATCTAAGTCATCAACATGCATAAGCGTTAGGATGTGTGTCCAATTACATATTTGAGGATCCCAAGATATTTAGCTCACACCGCAACTTGCAAAACCTTTTCTCGTCCAAGGGCTTTGTGAAGATGTCTGTCAATTGCTCTTTAGTGTTGATGTGAATGATATCAATATCTTCCTTCATGACATGATCTTTGAGAAAATGATGACAGATCTGAATGTGCTTTGTCTTCGAATGTTGAACTGGGTTATTGACAAGCTTGATGGCTCTTTCATTGTCGTAGTAGAATGGCACATGCTTCAGGTGGATGCCATATTCCTTGAGAGTTTGCTTCATCCATGGAAGCTGAGCGCAGCAAGATCCAGCAGCAATGTATTCAGATTCAGCAGCGGAGAGAGATACACAGTTCTGCTTCTTTGAAGACCAACAGACAAGAGATCATCCAAGAAAGTGACATGTGCTTGATGTGGACTTGCGATCAACCTTGTCACCAGCATAATCAGTATCTGAGAATCCAACTAGATCAAACTCTGAGCCCTTTGGATACCATAATCCTAGTGTTGGGGTGTAAGCCAAATATCGAAGAATTCGCTTCATAGCTAAGTGATGCGACTCCTTTGGTGCCGCCTGGAATCGGGCACACATGCAAATGCTAAGCTGTAACGCCCTCGATGCGGCTATATCTCCCACGTGTCGAAGCACGACTTAGAGGCATAACCGCATTGAAAGCAATGTCGCAAGTGAGGTAATCTTCGCAAACAACCCATGTAATACAATAAGGGAAAAGATACATAGTTGGCTTACAATCGCCACTTCACACAATACATGAATAAAGCATTACATCAACCAGATACAACCAGGGCCCGACTACGGAGCCAAAATAAAAGAAGACTACCCCAAATGCTACACAGATCCGCGATCGTCCCGACTGGGCTCCACTACTGATCAACTAGAACGAAACAACACAAAGGACAAGATCTTCATTGAGCTCCTCCTGAGCTTTTTTGCGTCACCTACATGGTCTCATCGGCACCTGCAAGCTGGTTTTGGAAGTATCTGTGAGTCACGGGGACTCAGCAATCTCGCACCCTTGCGATCAAGACTATATAAGCTTATGGGTAAGGTAAAGGTATGAGGTGGAGCTGCAGCAAGCGACTAGCCTATATGGTGGCTAACATACGCAAATGAGAGCGAGAAGAGAAGGCAAAGCACGGTCGATAAAAGTATGATCAAGAAGTGATCCTAAAACAACCTACGTCAAGCATAACTCCAACACCGTGTTCACTTCCCGGACTCCGCCGGAAAGAGACCATCACGGTAACACACGCGGTTGATATATTTTAATTAAGGTCAACTTCAGGTTTTCTACAACCGACATTAACAAATTCCCATCTGCCCATAACCACAGGCACGGCTTTCGAAAGTTCAAAACCCTGCAGGGGTGTCCCAACTTAATCCATGACAAGCTCTCACGGTCAACGAAGGAATAGACCTCCTCCCGAGACATTCCGATCAGACTCGGTATCCCGGTTCTACAAGACATCCTCGACAATGGTAAAACAAGTCCAGCAAGACCGCCCAATGCGCCGACATCCTAATAGGAGCTGCACATATCTCGTTCTCAGGGCAACACCGGATGAACACTATGTACAGCTAAAACCAGCCCTCAAGTTTCCCCGAGGTGGCGCCGCAAGTGGCTCTAGTTTGGACCAACACTTAGACAAGCACTGGCTCGGGGGGGAGGGGGGGGTTAAAATAATGATGACCCTCGGGATGCGTGACTCCCAAGGGAAAAAGGCTAGGTGGCGAATGGTAAAACCAAGGCTGGGCCTTGCTGGAGGAGTTTTATTCAAAGCAAACTGTCAAGGGGTTCCCATTATTACCCAACCGCGTAAGGAACGCAAAATCCAGGAACATAACACCGATATGACGGGAACTAGGGCGACAAGAGTGGAACAAAACACCAGGCATAAGGCTGAGCCTTCCACCCTTTACCAAGTATATAGATGCATTAATTAAATAAGATATACTGTGATATCCCAACAAGTAAACATGTTCCAACAAGGAACAACATCTCCATGTTCCAACAAGGAACAAACTTCAATCTTCACCTGCAACTAACAACACTATAAGAGGGGCTGAGCAAAGCGGTAACATAGCCAAACAATGGTTTGCTAGGACAAGGTGGGTTAGAGGCTTGGTTCAACAATATGGGAGGCATGATAAGCAAGTGGTAGGTATCGCAGCATAGGCATAGCAAAAGAGCGAGCAACTAAGCAAGCAAAGATAGAAGTGATTTCGAGGGTATGGTCATCTTGCCTGAAATCCCGCAAGGAAGAAGAACGAGTCCATGAAGAAGACAAACGGACGTAGACGAACGGGTCCTCACAAACACGACGTTATCGGAACCAACCCGAAGAAGCAACACCGGAAAGAAGCACACAACATAGCAAACAACCAACACATGAACATGGTATGATATGCGGGATGCGGGATGCGATGCATATGCATGATTTGCAAGGGAATGAATGAACCTGGCCTCAACATGGAAATCCAAGTGTGCCACTGGAAAGGTGAGATTAAATCTCTTGAAAACGATATAAAGATCACCGGAATCGGAGTTATGGTTTGGAAATGGCGAGCGATTCAAATATGGCACCGGTCTGTGATAAACAGCAAGTAGCCATCTAAATGCAACAAGATGGACATGCTAAAGCACTCAATCATGGAAACAAAATACATGGCAGGGATCCATTCATGATGCTTAACAAAAGATGAACACTAAGCTACGGCCAATTCAGCCACTAACAGGTTCAAACAAGCATGGCAAAATGCAAACGGTAAACAGGTTTCAGACTTAGAGAAATTAACACTTGCCTGGAATTTTAGATCAGATAGCACTCTTTGGAGCATGAAAACTATATGCTACAGGACCTGAACATGGCAAAGTAAAGCATGGCATGGAGCTACTCAAAGATCTTAACAAAAGTCCCTTAGTGACCTTGAGCCAAAAGGGATCATAAAATACATTTGCAAGCATGTGAACATGGCAAAAACATAATCAGATTACAGACTTAGTGAAAACTGGAGCATGCTGAAACAGATATCAAGTAGGCATGTTAACGAGCTCGATGCACTCACTACAGAGCAAGGCATGACAACCTAAGCATACACCCATCAAGAATACGCAAAATACAAGCTAGACATGGCAAGAACAATAACATAGCATGCACGGATCAACTACAACATCCTCGGCAAAATCGCTAACAAGTAGACAATCTGTCCAGATTCACGAAATAGCAGAAGTAGAGCTCGATCGACTCAAGCTAGGGTGCTCCATAATTGCAAACAAAGACATGGATGGATAGAGCACTACAATATTAACAAAACATCCTTACTAATCATCCTCAAAAGAGGCACAGATCACTAGGAAACAACATGAACATATGGCATATTGAGATAAACAGCTCAAGGACTTAGTGGAAATGCTAAGTCCCTGAAATCAGCATTAACAAATGCCTCACTTTGCAAGCTTGTGCTAGTCACCACACACATCACAAAAATACATGGGTTGCACCTCTGGATAGATGGCAAAACATATAACAAAACACATGTAGAGCTCATGGGCATATCATGCACACAATAATCATGGCAAAAATGACAAATATCTAATTGGAGCAGCAGATCTGACAATTAACTCAAATAGCACTCTTCCAACAGCATTTCGGGCATCAAGATGAACTAAAATGAAAATGATGCAATGATATGAAATGATGTACTCTCTGAGACGAACAATTTGATATGCTATATGCGCAAAACGGAGTTACAGGTGCAAAGTTGTGACATGATGAAGATTGCAAAATGCTTAGGGTTTGGAGGGGAAAAGTCAACCGTCGGGTGGATCCAGATCTGGATCTCGCCGGAGCACGGAGATCGAGGATGGACGGGAATGGCGCCACGGTGGTCGGAGCAGCGAGGATGGCCGGAGCGGCGCGACGGCTCGCCGGAGAGGAAGCGGGGGCGCCGGATCCGGGGTCTTCGGGACCCGGGGCGACGCGGGCGGCTGTGCGCGGCGCGTGGCAGAGGCGCGGCCAGGTCGTCGCCGGCGAGAGAGGCCGGGCGCCGGTGCGCGGGGTGACGGCCGCGGCGACGCCAGAGAGGCGGCGGCGGAGCCGCGTAGGACGGCGGGCGGGCGGCACAAGGGCTCGGGAGACAGGCGGCGGCGGTGCGGGTCAGGCGGGCCGGATCTAGGCCCGCAGAGCCCGGCGCGGTGGAGGCGGCAGCTGAGGCCAGGTGGCGGCCTGGGAGTGGCTGGGCGCGGCGGCGGGATCATGTCCGGCCCCGGGACGGACATGTCCGGCGGGCGAGAGGGAATTTTTAGGGTTTCATCCGCAAATTTGGATGGGGAGGACATATTTATAGGTAGAGGGAGCTAGGAGAGTCCAAAAGAGGTGAGGTTTTCGGCCACGTGATCGTGATCGAACGCTCTAGATGATGGAGAGGGTTTTGGTGGGTTTTGGGCTACTTTGGAGGGGTGTTGGGCTGCAACACACACGAGGCCTTTTCGGTCCCTCGGTTAACCGTTGGAGTATCAAACGAAGTCCAAATGGCACGAAACTTGACAGGCAGTCTACCGGTAGTAAACCAAGGCCGCTTGGCAAGACTCAGTCCAATCTAGAAATGTTTAGTCCCCACACATGAAAGAAAGGTAGAAATGACCACCGGAGGAGATAGGAGCGCCGGAATGCAAAACGGACAACGGGGAAAATTCTCGGATGCATGAGATGAACACGCATGCAAATGAAATGCACATGATGACATGATATGCAATGCATGACACGCAAGCAATGAAAAGACAACAACAACGAATAACTGGATGACACCTGGCACATCGGTCTCGGGGCGTTACATAAGCTTTATATCTGGCCTAGATGCACATAAATAGAGTAAAGAACCAATCATGGAGCGATATACCTTTTGATCGAACTCTTTACCATTGTCGTCAGGACCCATATGACTTTTGGTTGGCATTGGCGTCGTGTATCCTTTGTAGTCTTGCATTCCAAACTTCTTTAGGTAATCTTTGAGGAATTTCTCTTGTGATATGAAAATGTTGTTACTCTGCTAACGGATTTGAAGACCTAGGAAGAATTTCAGCTCACCCATCATATACATCTGATATTGCTCTTGCATCATGTGTCCAAACTCATCACTATATCTCTTGTTGGTGCAGCCGAAGATAATTTCATCCACGTAGATTTGGTACACAAACAGTTCTCCATCATACGTCTTCGTGAAGAGTGTAGGATCCAGTGAACCAGGTTTGAAGCCTTTGCTCTTCAAGAAGTCCTTGAGTGTGTCATACCAAGCACGAGGGGCTTGTTTGAGGCCATAAAGTGCCTTGTTGAGCTTGTATACCATATCAGGATATTTTGGATCTTCAAAGCCAGGTGCTTGTGCAACATACACTTCTTCTTCAATCTTGCCATTGAGGAAAGCACTCTTCACATCCATTTGGTACAGGAGGATGTTATGATGGTTGGCATAGGCTAGTAGTATGCGAATGGCTTCAAGCCTAGCCACCGGAGCAAATGTTTCATCGAAGTCAATCCCTTCAACTTGAGTGTATCCTTGAGCAACGAGACAAGCCTTATTTCTAACCAGTTGACCATGCTCATCTTGTTTATTGTGATAGATCCATTTGGTGCCTATGATATTGTGCTTGCGAGGATCAGGGCGCTTAACCAATTCCCACACATTGTTCTGCTCGAACTGTTGAAGCTCTTCTTGCATAGCTTGAATCCATTCAGGTTCCATGAAGGCTTCAACAACTTTCTTGGGTTCAGATATAGAGATAAATGCAAAGTGCCCATAGAAATTTGCTAGTTGTGTTGCTCTTGAATGAGTGAGTGGACCAGGTGCATTGATGCTATCAATTATCTTCTAAATATGCACTTCATTTGCAACATGAGGATGAACTGGACAAAGACTTTGCTCTTGCTAATCATTGTCTTCATTATCGACATTGACTTCAGGCTGAGAAGTGTCTTCGGGTTGATTAGGTGCAGAAATGATGAGTTCTTCTTCAGCCTGAGCCTACGAAGGTATGATTTCTCCAATACCCATAAGCTTGATGGATTCACTTGGTGAGACTTCATCTAGCACATTTGGCAGGTGCTCTCTTTGCAAGCCGTTAGTTTCATCGAACCGCACATCCATAGTTTCAACCACTTTATAGTGAAAGAGGTTGAAGACTCTGTAGGAGTGCGAATCCTTTCCGTAACCAAGCATAAAACCTTCGTGTGCTTTTGGTGCAAATTTGGAAGTGTGATGTGGATCCTTGATCCAGCACCTAGCACCAAATACTCTGAAGTAACTGATGATTGGCTTCTTACCAGTTAGGAGCTCATAGGACGTCTTCTTTAGAAGCTTGTGAAGATAAACACGGTTGATGACGTGGCATGCAATATCCATGGCTTCAGGCCAGAACTTCCTTGGAGTCCTGTACTCATCTAGCATCGTCCGAGCCATCTCAATGAGAGTTGTGTTCTTGCACTCCACGATGCCATTCTGCTGAGGTGTGTATGGAGCTGAGAACTAATGAGTGATGCCCAATGTATCAAGATAAGTGTCGAGGCCGATGTTCTTGAACTCTGTGCTGTTGTCACTTCTGATGTGCTTGATCTTGATGCCATAGTTCGTCATGGCACGATTGGCAAATCATCCGAAGACATCCTGCACTTCATTCTTGTAGAGGATTATATGCACCCATGTGTATCTTGAGTAATAATCTAGAATGACGAAGCCATAGAGGCATGCAGTGGTAGTAAGAGTAGAGTAGTGAGTAGGGCCAAATAATTCCATGTGAAGCATCTTGAAGGGACGAGATGTCATCATGATTGTCTTCGAGGGATCCTTGGCCCTAGTCATCTTTCCAGCTTCGCAGGCACCACACAGATGATCTTTCTTGAACTTGACGCCCTCGATGCCTACGACATGCTTCTTCTTCGCGAGAGTGTACAAGTTCCTCATGCCTGCATGCCCTAGCCTCCGATGCCAGAGCCAACACTCTGAAGCTTTTGCTAGAAGACATACCACCAACTATGGTCCTGCTGAGAAATCTACCATGTACAAATCATCTTTTCGATAACCTTCAAAGACTAGAGATTTGTCAGATTCCATAAGCACAAGGCAATGATATTTTCCAAATATCACAACCATGTTCAGATCACAAAGCATTGAGACAGACATTAAGTTGAAACCAAGGGATTCAACAAGCATCACTTTATCCATGTGCTGATCCTTTAAGATTGCAACTCTACCTAGACCCAATACCTTGCTTTTACCAGTGCTAGAAAATGTGATGTGACTCTTGTTAGATGGACATAAGGTTGAGTTCATGAGAAGACTTCGATCACCAGTCATGTGGTTAGTGCATCCACTGTCCATAATCCACTCAGAAGCCTTTGGTACCGTACCCTATAGTGCAGTTAGGGGGATAGGCTTCACCAAGGGAAATGTGAAGCATAAGCATTTGACAAACAAGCATATTATCAAAGTTCAGATCCTGGTTAGGGTAGATAGGATGATTGTCAAGGAATCCAGGAACATAATACATAGTAATACCATTTGGGCATTTTATCTTGCGCCCTACAAGATGTTTTAGGTCCCCAGCATAAGCATCAGACGCCTTTGATTTTTGGCTAGAGATCTTTCCCTGCAAAAGAGAGTTAATTCTTCTTAACCACCCACATCTTTAGGGGTGGCTTAGAAGCAATGAGTCTAAGTGCAACATCTGAGAACTCCGGCTTTGGAGCCCTAGCAAATAGCCTTGCAAGAGGATAATAATACTCATAAGAATAAGCAGAATAGTTCTTGGTCTTATGAACATAGCGGTTTGATGAAACACGCTCATATTCATAAGTCTGAGTGTGTTTTCCCTGCAAAACATTAGCGTTAGGGTGACTCTAGTGAGTGCTCTATCTGTATGAAGCCTTTGGTCTGGGATTTGTCTTCTTCCCAGGTGGTGTCATGATGACATTCACCTGAAGATTCTCGAAACAACTCTTGGGCACCCAGATCTTCTTCAAAGGGGGTCCATTCCTGCTGTTAGTACCAATATACCTGGCAAACAATTCACCATTCTAATTCTTAAACAGTTTATAGTTTGCATCAAAGGATTCATCAATGATAATAGGGTTAGCACAAGTGAAGCCGGATAAGGTAGGTGGATCCACTAAAGGTGCAGCAACCCATGTGGTTTTGGGGTACTTCTCAGGCTTCCAGTAGGAACCATCAATGTTCATTTTCCTCTCAAACCCAACACTCTCTTTCCTAGGGTTTCGGTTCAGAATATGTTTCTGGAGGACATTGCATAGTGTCTGATGCACTTTGAGGCTTTTGTAAATCCCTATTTCAAGCAATGTCTTCAACCTGGCATTCTCATCGGCAATGGTAGTGGTATCCTCAGAAGAGGGGTTAGTTTCCACATCAGCAGTTGAAGAGATAGCAATAGAAGTAGCAGTAGAACATCTAGCAACAGAAGCAGTATTATCATGCTCAAGACATTTTAAACATGGGGGCTCAAAGTCTTCCTAAGCGGAACTGATCTGTTGAGCGCGGAGTGACTCGTTCTCCTTTTGAAGATCTTCATGAGCCGATCTCAAGTTCTCAAGCTCTTGCTTCCTTTGAAGATAATCATAGGGGAGCTTTTCATGAGTAGTTGAGAGCGTTTCATGACAACTTTCAAGTTCCTCGTATTTAACGTGAAGATTTTTAATGTCTTCAATTAAGGACTGAGTTCGAGTCATTTCCACATCCAACAGGTCATCGCTTTTGTCTAGCAACTTTTGAATATGTTCCTTAGCATTTTGTTGTTCGGTTGCAATTTTAGCAAGTGTTTTGTAGCTAGGTTTAGATTCACATTCAGAGTCATCTTCATTTGAAGTTTGAAAGTAAGCATCACGTAAGTTTACCTTGGCACCACGTGCCATGAAGCAGTAGGTGGGAGACGATGGCTCAGGTTTGAGAGTCATTGTTTTGAGAGACCCTTGAATTCGAGGAACCATGGGTCTTGACATGTTCGATGACCTTCATAGACGTCAGAGATCTGGTCCCATATAAGCTTTGCATTGCATAGATGCATGACGCGCCTGAACTCGTCCCTCGACAGACATGAGCATATAACAACCATCGCCTTTGTATCTAGAAAGGTGTAGTTCTGAATATCGTCAACACGCGCCATCTTGCATAAGTCGGTGAGACCAATCTCTGTGACAGTCCAAAGCTCACTGTCCATAGCTAGAAGGCGCTTCCTCATCATAGCCTTCCATCGGGGATAATCATGACCATCGAAAATGGGGCACGCAACGAAGACTTTGATTATCCCTACAGTTGACATCGCTAAAACTCCAGGTGGTTAAACCGAATCACACAGAATAAGGGAGCACCTTGCTCTGATACCAATTGAAAGTGCTAGTTATCGACTAAGAGGGGGGTGAATAGGCGATTTTTATGAAAGTCTTCAAAACATGGAGTGTTTGAAGACAAACAGAAGAATTGAACCTATTGATATGCAGCAGAAGGTAGACTACATTAGACAAGCCATAGTCAAGTAAGCAATGAAGTGAAAGCACGAAGACTATCAGCAGCTAGGTAGTGTGGATCAGGATGGAAGATAGTATGAATCCAAACATTAAACAGTCTTCATTCAGTGAAGTCAATCAGATCATACAGGCAAGCAATGACTTCACGAAGACAAACTATAAAGTAAATGGAAGTGAAGGATAGAACCAGTAGCTCGATGAATACAAGGATTTGGTAGACCAGTTCCGGTTGTTGTGACAACTGTACGTCTGATTAGGGAGCCCGAGATTCAACTTAGAAGACCACATCTTCACCTTTTCCCCTTGAGCTAAGGACACACAGTCCTCGCCCAATCACTCTGGTAAGTCTTCAAGGTAGACTTCCAAACCTTCACAAACTTCATTCACCGGTGATCCACAATGACTCTTGGATGCTCAGAACGCGACGCCTAACCGGCTGGAGGATTCACAGTCCTCAAGTGTAACAAGTCTTCAGGTCACGCAGACAGAAAGACTTCAGTGATGCCTAACACCCTTTGGCTCTGGGTGTTTTGGGCTTTGTCCTCGCAAGGATCTCTCTCAAATGCTTCGGAGGTTGGTTGCTCTCAAACGACAAAAGCCATGCACTAAGTTTGAGCAACCACAAATTTATGGTGTAGGGGGTGGGTTATTTATAGCCAGGAGGCAACCCGGCCTGATTTGTCCGAAATGACCCTGGGTCACTAAGGAACTGACACGTGTACAACGGTCAGATTTCAAACACACGCGGCAGCTTGACTTGGGCTACAAGTAAAGCTGACTTATCCAACTCTGGATAAGATTTGCTCTCATTGTCTTCACTCGAAGACATAGGATTTGTTTGTGCATCACATCAGTCACTCTGACTTTGTTCACATGGACCCCACTTAACAGTGCGGTGGTTCCTATGACTCAACAAAGAAGAAAAGGAAACTACGAAAGAACAATGTCTTCGTACTCCATAGTCTTCATACGATGTCTTCTCATGTCATAGTCTTCAATGTGAATCTTTTTTCACAGACCACCATTGTCTTCAATGTCTTCACACATTTTTAGGGGTCATCTGTGGTAGGTAAACCGAATGAATATGGGACTACTACCTGTGTTATCCTGCAATTATCACAAACACATTAGTCCCTCAACCAAGTTTGTCGTCAATACTCCACAACCAACTAGGGGTGGCACTAGATGCACCTACAGTCTCCAACGTATCTATAATTTTTGATTGTTCCATGCTATTATATTATCTGTTTTGGATGTTTAATGGGCTTTAATATGCACTTTTTTATTATTTTTGGGACTAACCTATTAACTGGAGGCCCAGTGCTAGTTTCTATTTTTTCCTATTTTAGTGTTTCGCAAAAAAGGAATATCAAACGGAACGAAACCTTCGCCAGGATCTTTCTTGGAACAAACACAAACCAGGATACTTGGAGTAGATGTTTGGAACCCCACGAAGCTCCCATGAGGCAGGGGGCGCACCCAGGTGGTAGGCGCGCCCCCACCCTCATGGGCCCCACGGAGCTCCACTGACGTGCTTATTTCGCCTATATATACTCTTATACCCCCAAAACATCCAGGAGGGCCACGAAACCACTTCTCCACCGCCGCAACCTCTTGTACTTGTGAGATCCCTTCTGGGGACCTTTTCCGGCGATCTGTCGGAGGGGGAATCGATCACAGAGGGCTTCTACATCAACACCATAGCCTCTCTGATGATGTGTGAGTAGTTTACCATAGACCTTCGTGTCGATAGTTATTAGCTAGATGGCTTCTTCCCTCTCTTTGTTTCTCAATACAAAGTTCTCCTCGATGTTCTTGGAGATCTATTCGATGTAATATTCTTTTGCGGCGTGTTTGCCGAGATCCGATGAATTGTGGATTTATGATCAAGTTTATCTATGAACAATATTTGGTTCTTCTCTGAATTCTTATATGCATGATTTGATATCTTTGGAAGTCTCTTCGAATTATCGGTTTAGTTTGGCCTACTAGATTGATCTTTCTTGCAATGGGAGAAGTGCTTAGCTTTGGGTTCAATCTTGCGGTGTCCTTCCCCAGTGACAGTAGGGGCAGCAAGGCACATATTGTATTGTTGCCATCGAGGATAAAAAGATGAGGTTTATATCATATTGCTTGAGTTTATCCCTCTACATCATGTCATCTTGCCTAAAGCATTACTCTATTCTTATGAACTTAATACTCTAGATGCATGCTGGATAGCGGTCGATGTGCGGAGTAATAGTAGTAGATGCAGAATCGTTTCGGTCTACTTAACACGGACGTGATGCCTATGTTCATGATCATGCCTAGATATTCTCATAACTATGCGCTTTTCTAACAATTGCTCGGCTGTAATTTGTCCACCCACCATCATACTTGCTATCATGAGAGAATCCACTAGTAAAACCTATGGCCCCCGGGTCTATTTTATATCATATAAGTTTCTGATCTGCGATTATAGTTTACTATTTATTTTATTTTGCAATATTTACTTTTCAATCTATACAACAAAAATACCAAAAATATTTATCTTATTATCTTTATCAGATCTCACTTCTGCAAGTGGCCGTGAAGGGATTGACAAGCCCTTTATCACGTTGGTTGCAAGGTTCTTGATTGTTTGTGCAGGTACTAGGCGACTTGCGTGTTGTCTCCTACTGGATTGATACCTTGGTTCTCAAAAACTAAGGGAAATACTTACGCTACTTTGCTGCATCACCCTTTCCTCTTCAAGGGAAAACCAACGCATGCTTAAGTGGTAGCAAGAAGGATTTCGAGCGCCGTTGCCGGGGAGATCTACGCTCAAGTCAAGACATACCAAGTACCCATCACAAACTCTTCTCCCTCGCATTACATTATTTTCCATTTGCCTCTCGTTTTCCTCTCCCCCACTTCACCTTTGCCGTTTTATTCGCCCCTTTTCCGTTCGCCTCTTTTTCGCTCGCTTCTTGTGTGATTGTGTGTTGGATTGATTGCTTGTCACTATGGCTCAAGATAATACTAAATTATGTGACTTTTCCAATACCAACAACAATGATTTTATTAGCACTCCGATTGCTCCTATTACCGATGTTGAATCTTGTGAAATTAATGCTACTTTGTTGAATCTTGTCATGAAAGATCAGTTTTCTTGCCTTCCTAGTGAAGATGCCGCTACCCATCTAAACAACTTTGTTGATTTTTGTGATATGCAAAAGAAAAAAATGTGGATAATGATGTTGTTAAATGAAGATATTTCCATTTTCTCTTAGAGATCGTGCTAAAACTTGGTTCTCTTCTTTGCCTAAAAATAGTATTGATTCATGGAATAAGTGCGAAGATGCTTTTATCTCTAAGTATTTTCCTCCTGCTAAGATCACCTCTCTTAGAAATGATATTATGAATTTTAAGAAACTTTATCATGAACATGTTGCACAAGCTTGGGAGAGGATGAAATTAATGATACGTAATTGCCCTACTCACGGTTTGAATTTATGAATGATTATACAAAAAAATTATGCTGGATTAAATTTTGCTTCTAGAAATCCTTTAGATTTGGCCGCGGGAGGCACTTTTATGGAAATCACTTTAGGAGAAGCTACTAAACTCCTAGGTAATATTATGGTTAATTATTCTCAATGGCACGCCGAAAGATCCACTAGTAAAAAAGTTCATGCAATTGAAGAGATTAATGTTTTGAGTGGAAAGATGGATGAACTTATGAAATTGTTTGCTAATAAGAGTGTTTCTTCTGATCCTAATGATATGCCTTTGTCCACTTTGATTGAGAATAATAATGAACCTATGGATGTGAATTTTTTTGGTAGGAACAATTTTGTAACAACGCGTATAGAGGAAATTTTAATTCTATGCCCTTTCCTAATAATTCCTCTAATAATTATGGTAATTCCCAAAACAACTCTTATGGAAATTTTAATAAGGTTCCCTCTGATTTTGAGACTAGTGTTAAAGAATTTATGAATTCGCAAAACAATTTCAATGCTTTGATTGAAGAAAAATTGCTTAAGATTGATGAGTTGGCTAGGAACGTGTATAGAATTTCTCTTGATGTTGATTCTTTGAAACTTAGATCTATTCCACCTAAGCATGATATCAATGAGTCTCTCAAAGCCATGAGAATTTCCATTGATGAATGCAAAGAAAGAACCGCTAGGATGCGTGCTAAAAATGAGTGCTTTGTAAAAGCATGTACTTCTAGTTTTCATGATAATAATGATGAAGATCTAAAAGTGATTGATGTGTCTCCTATTAAATCTTTGTTTTCCAATATGAATCTTGATAAAGATGGGACTGGAGATGAGTCAACTTTAGTGAAAAGGCGTCCCAATGATTCGGAGTTTTTAGATCTTGATGCTAAAATTAATAAAAGTAGGATTGAAGAGGTCAAAACTTTACATAGGAATGAACCCACTATTTTGGATTTCAAGGAAATTTAATTATGATAATTTCTCTTTGATAGATTGTATTTCCTTATTGCATTCTGTGTTAAATTCTCCTCATGCTTATGATCAAAATAAAGCTTTTACTGAACATATCGTTGATGCTTTAATGCAATCCCATGAAGAAAAGCTTGAACTATGCTTTATGTGATTTGGGTGCTAGTTTTTCCACGATTCCAAAAACTTTGTGTGATGTGTTAGGTTTCCGAGAATTTGATGATTGCTCTTTAAATTTGCACCTTGCGGATTCCACCATTAAGAAACCTATCGGAAGGATTAATGATGTTCTTATTGTTGCAAATAGGAATTATGTGCCCATAGATTTCATTGTTCTTCGTATAGATTGCAATCCTACATGTCCTATTATTCTTGGTAGACCTTTCCTTAGAACGATTGGTGCAATTATTGACATGAAAGAAGGAAATATTAGATTCCAATTTCCATTAAGGAAAGGCATGGAACACTTTCCTAGAAATAAAATTAAATTAACTTATGAATCTATTATGACAACCACGTATGGATTGCATACCAAAGATGACAATACCTAGATCTATTCTTGCTTTTATGCCTAGCTAGGGGCGTTAAACGATAGTGCTTGTTGGGAGGCAACCCAATTTTGTTTTTATTCCGTGCTTTTTGTTCCTGTTTAGTAATAAATAAATCATCCATCCTCTGTTATTGTCATGGAATTGTCATGGCAGATGTCCCAGTGTGAGGACTTAGTCGTGGAGCCATCGCACTAGGTTAGCTTAAAGGGGTTAAACGAGACAAAGGACACAGGAGTTTATACTGGTTTGGCCCCTTGCAGTCAAGGTAAAGGCCTACTCCATTTGAGGTGGTATTGCTTATGTCTCGATTACCAGGGAGCGAATACGCTTGACCTAGCTTTCGATTTTTCTTGTCCCCTCTAAACCGCCGATGGGTCGTCCCTTTATATACATAGGTTGACGCCCACCGGCTTTACAGAGTCCCGGCCGGCTCATATAACGTGTCCGGCTCGGTGACCAAATACACATGCTTTACAGTACAAATCATACTTATATGGCGGTTTATACTAATGGGCTTTAAGCCGCCTCTGGGCCTTGGGCCTTTTAATGAGTCTTCATAGTGAACCGCCATCTTCAGTGCCTCCATGGGCTTTGTCTTGGTAGACCACCTTGGCTTAACCCAGCCCCTCCTGGGGCGGGTTAACCCAATAGTTATATCCCCAACATTAGGCCCCAGGTTGATTTGAACTTGTTCATGTCAATCTTCAACACTTAGGAAAATATCCTTCTTCATTTGCTCTTCACAAGACATTGTAACCGTCCATGACGTCATCCCACTACAAAAAAAAGACACGTCCGTGACATTTTGGGCCTAACAAAAAAATTCTATCATACTTATGACACTTCTATGACGATAATTGTGACAAAACACGGTATCATCATAGATGTGGTGGGGTCCTACTTCTATGACAAAAAATCATGACAGAAAATGGGCTTTTCGTCCTGGGCGGGCCGGAGACACAGCTGCATGACATTCTTTGGGCCATCCATGATAGAAAAAATCGTGGTAGAAGCAAGGGCGAAGAAAACATCGGGTGTTCCCAATTACGGTGGGTGGTCGGGGCTAAGCGATGCGCGTTTCTCTCGTGCACGCACGCGCGTGGGTGCGAGGCATTGGGCTCTAACTGAACCCGAACGAGGCGTTGGGCTCTAACTGAACCTGAGCGATTGCACTGTAGGCTACGCGTTACTGAACCCGAGGGCTCGATCGATGGGTGTTAACTGAACCCGATCGAGCGATTCCTTCGCTACTACTGCTAACTGAAGTCGATCGATGCTGCCTCTCGATGAACAGTGAGTGTTGCTGGGGGGGTTTGGATGAACAGTTCCCGGTGGGGTGGATGAACAGGACCCGTGGTGTTGCCTCTGGAAGAACAGTGAGCGTTGCTGGGGGGTTTGGATGAACAGTTCCCAGTGGGGGTGGATGAACAGGACCCTGTGGTGTTGCCTCTGGAAGGACAGGACCCCGATCGATTGAGCCGGTTGGGGCTGGATGAATAGGGCCCCGTGGGGGGCTGGATGAACAGGACCACCCCGTGGAGGGTAGGATGAACAGTAGATGGTGGAGGGCTGGATGAACAGTAGCCCGTGGAGGGGTGGTTGAACAGGAGCCCATGGAGAGGGCTGGTTGAACAGTAGCCGGTGGAGTAGCGCGTGGTGGAGGCTGGATGAACAGGAGCCCGTGGATGAACAGTCGCAGGTGGAGGCTGGAGGAGGTCGACAGTGGATGAACAGTAGCCCGTGGAGGCTGGAGGGGGTTGACGGTGGAGATGAACAGTTTCCCGTGGAGTCCCGTTTTGCGGTACGCCACACCCCTCCCGATGAACAGGACCCCCGTTTCGACCGTAGCGCTCCAACACAAGTCCGTTTCCTCTGTTTTGTGGTACGCCACACCCCTCCCGATCAACAGGACCCCCGCTTCGACCATAGGAGGTCAGTTTCCTCCGTTTTGCGGTATGCCAGACCCCTCCCGATGAACAGGATCCCGTTTCGACCATGGCGGGTCGAACACAAGGCCGTTTCCTCCGTTCTGCGGTACGCCAGGCCTCGTTTCCATCGGTTGTTCCGTCCAAGCCGTCCTGATGAACACGAGGACACATTCCGTTCTGACCCAGCCGATTGGCTCCCCATGAACACGACGACGACGTAGTTTCTCCCTTCCAACCCAGCCATGTACACGAGCCCTGGCTGTACGTATGCGCGAGTAGGCGTTCGAGACCCTGCCTGTATGTACGTACATGTCCGTATTTTCTTTCTTGCACACTGGCCGTTGTACATATGTGTACATTCTACGTGGGCGCCTCTATGACGACACGTGCGCACCTCTACATTGCCAGTATGTACGTACACATTCGCGACCAGAATGAAAACGCTATGTATGCTTCGACCAGGTTGGTCCCGACTGCCAGGCAATTCCTTGCGTGCGAAGATGTAGCTGGTGGGTCCCAACAGTCAGGGGGGCGAATAGTTTTTTTTCTCAGACGCACTTCCTTGCGTGCAAAGATGTAGCTGGTGGGTCCCGGCAGTCAGGGGAAACGTTTTTTTCATGAAATACGGTAGCCCGTTTGGTGGGTCCCTGCTGTCAGGTGGAGGAATAATTATTTTGCGCGTAATAACGAGGCACTTGCTGCGGCCGTGGACCCAGCTGTCAGCCTCTCCACGTACAGTCCATGTCTGATGGAAGCCGTTCCTTGACCACGTTGACCATGCCGCACCGAGAGCACTAGGGCGGTGGACGACGGTGAGGCCTAGGAAGGGGACGACGCGGAGTCGGGGAAGACGCGGCAGTGGAAGCCCGCGTGGAGAGGAGTACGAGGGTTCATTGGTTCAGCTGCGGTGTGAGGCTGCCGTCGCCGCAGGGCCTGGCCAGCGGCAGGAATAGTAGGTGGCAGTGAGGCCTCCGCGGCAGCACAGCCGGCCACGGGAGGCAAGAGCATGTGGCACTACCGGCGCTGCTTTGGGCGGCTGGAGCAAGAAGACCAGAGGTTGAAGAAGCACTACGGCCATTGGATGGACATCGTACGGTCACTGGAGCTAGAATCGTTCATATTGACCGAGTTGACAAAGCACTCCGTCCCCGTCAACCTAGTAGGCCCACAAGTCAGCCTCCCACCAAGGTGGGTCCCAACTAGCAGGGGGAGTATTCATTTTTTTGTGCGTAATAAGGAGGCACTTCCTTGCGTGCGAAGATGTAGCTAGTGGGTCTGACCTATCAGCGGTGGGAACGTTTTTTTGCGAAATACAGAGGCCCTTCCGGTGGGTCCCAGCTGTCAGGTGAAGGAATCATTATTTTGCACGTAATAAGGAGGCATTTCCTTGCGTGCGACCCTGGACCCAGTTGTCAGCCTCTCCACACAGTCTACTTCTGATGGTGTCATGCGTTAACCATGTTGACCACTCCGTGTCGAGTGCATCCAAGGTGGTGGACGACGGCGAGGCCCCGGACAGCAAGAAGCCGGAGATGGGAAGACGCGGCAGTAGAGTTGCAGACGGAGAGGTGTACGAGGGTTAACTGGTTCTGGTGCGGTGTGGTTCGGTAGTCGGTGGAGAAGAACAGGAGGTGTGGAGGGGTGGAGGGACGGCCTGGCCGACGATGGAGTAGCGCTTCACAACGAAGCTTGCTAAGCAGAGCTGTTAGCAGCAGGAGGCGGGAGCAGGTGGTCCCGGCGGCGCTGGAGGAAGAGACGAGAGATTGAAGATGGATGCCGGTCGTTAGATGTAAATCCAACGACTAACGATCTCAGAATCATTTGTTGACTAAGTTGACAACTACTTCCATTGGCTTCGGCTTATTGGCCCACATTTCAGCCTCCAAAAATGTGGCACGTATTCAACCCATTTTTTCAGAATTTACAGTCTTTTTTTGCGGGGTAGAATTTACAGTCCATTTGATCTCTTTTTTTTAATTACAGTCCATTAGCTGGGCTGGATGAACAAATAATGCAGCGTCCATGCGGCCCAATTATGTTTTTCCTAAAAAATTACTGGCCATTTGCACTTTCTCGAAATACATGATTTTGCTGGGCTAATTCTAATTATAATGTTGGGGTGGGTGCGGCAATGTTATCAGAAAATAAACAGGGGCTGAGCATTTTGTTATATATATATATATATATAAGTGATTTATTATTACATTGGTCCTTAAATCTTACCAAGCTTCTATACACAATCACCAGGATTTTCGTTGCCAAAAAATCTAGGATTTTATTGATAAGAAATTATTTTTATAAGTTAACAAGATGTGGGATATTGTTTTCTTACATATGAAAGTATCTGTTAAATATATCATGACAATAACAATATATATAATAACATATAAAATAATTTAAATATATATAATATAGTTAGAAGGGAAAAATAAGTTGGACCAGGCGTTCCTATTCTTATATAGAAAAATAGAACAGCCCTCTGCGTTTTCTTCAAAAAAAATACATAAATTGGGCTGCCGATGTATCAGGAAAAATAAAACCTTGGATGGGAGGTCCATAGGTCGGTTGATACATGACGGCCCTCAAGAAAATACAAACAGGCCTATGGACCTCCCATCCGAGGTCATGGGCTGCGCATGTTAAAAAAAAGCCTAGACGGGGCAGCCCAAAACCCAGCTGATACTTGCTGCCCCAGTGATAATAAATGATACCTGCCAGCTTCGTTGTGAATTTGTCTCCTATAGTAACTACCTTGAAGCACCTAAAAATGTAACCATATCTGCAGTCAACGCCATCGTAGAAGGGATGACACCAGTCACCAACATGGATGATTCAATTCATGGGACCTTTTGGTGCAGTTCACCTAAAATGAAGCAATGTCCCATGAGCCAGCAGCTTCTTCTTCTTTTTTTTTAAGAAAAGGGCTCCAGCCCCAGTTCCATTTCCATCAGAAAACGAAACCCACAGAGCTTCTTCTTCATAGTTGCAATAAAATTGAGCAACATCAAGGTTGTTCGTGAAGCTCCTGGAGAGTAGGCGGACCAGGACAGTTGCATCTCTAATGAAAAGAAGCAACTTATCTTAATGGGAAATTTAGCAGGACATGAAAAAAAGTGCCATTGATTCATATTACTAGAGGTATTACATTCAAAACAACATTGGTTTAACGTGTCCTTACTTTTAACAGTGCGACTACTACATTTTACCGGTGGCATTACATAAGAGCGGCTCGGGGCAACAAACATCAGAAGAGGATATCTGGGTTGGTCCCATTTTTGTTCGGTATATAGCCACCTTATACTGTGTGAGGCTAGCAAATCTAGTGCTGGACTTACTCTGTTGACTTGTCCCCCTGTCCCCACTTTGTTTCCTTTTTCAACCAATAGATCGGGTTTATATTGAATTTGTATTGCATTCCCTTTATTTCCCTATTAGACCTAGAGACCAGTTGGATAGCCAGTCTCTGCTACTTTTCGCCCCCATTATTTCCTCTTTCGACCTAGTCCTAGATTCAGGTAACAAATCTTCCCCCACCCCCACCCCCTTTCTTCCTTGTTTGAACCAAGTACTACTAGATTCGAGTGCATGAACTAGTTTTACCTCTTAACAGTAAAAAATTAGGTGGTTTACGAACACCTGATCAATCCTATCTACACGAGGGGGCTGAGAAATAGGAAAAGATACAAATGCAGCTATATCAGGAGCTCGGGAAATAGAGCAAGGCCGATTTCGAAGGAAGTTATACCTAAGGGTCGCCGGGATGTCGCTAGGTGCGCGGCGGGAGGCCGGATCTGCCCACACTACGGCAGCGAGGAAGAAGGGGTGGGAGGCCCTCCTCACTAGCGATGCTTGGGAGAGAACGGCAAGGCACGCTGATCGGGACGTGCCGGCAGTGGGTAAGAGTCGTCGCCGAGGACGACCGTGTGAACGTTGCACCTTCTCACCTTCCCCAGCGGAGAGGATCCGACTGTATCTATGACCAGCGGTGAGTAGCGAGAGAGAGTGTGGCCACCGCTGTCGTGTTTAGATCTGGAGAGGACGAGACAGTGTGAAGAGAGCAACACTAGCAAGAAAGCACGGAGGCTCCTGCCTATATAGTGGAGTACTAGTTTTCTTTTGTCTACCGGCCGGAGCCGGCTTGACCTCGGCAATGACTGTCGACAAGTCTTCATGCACGTCCCCTGGAGGCACAGTTGTTGTCATTTTGATCTGAAGCACCGGATTATAACATATAACATGAAAAATGCCACATGGCAAGAAATCATAACCTCACTGCCCAAAGGAGACAAGATGAATCCCGACGGACAAACTAGAAGAGGATCAAAGCTCAAATTAAAGATAAACTCGTAGAAAAGGGGACCGTCGATAGATGTCCTAATTAACATAGCCGGCTTGACCTAGATGGCAGCCGAGTAGTCTTCGTGCATGTGCCCCCAATGACTAGCCCAACTCAATTGTCGTTGTTTAACCCTCGCAGTGATCCGAAGCACATGACACCTAATTTTGCGAGATGACAAGAAACTTCTTTTAGATTTCTCACCAAAACTACAGCCCTGTACAACACAGCCTGCATGATATGTAGACAATAGCCAATCCAGGCATGTCTGCTGGAGTCTGGTCACATGCATGGACGAACTGATCTTCCGTGTCTTGCAGAGGTCGTCCAGGTACCAATGTATGTACTTCTATTAACTCACCCGACTTGTGGGGCCGGGGAGTGTGCCTATGGTCGGTTCTCAATTGCAGTCCCACATGTGTGTGCAAACACAATATGACGCGCGTTCCATTCGGAGAGTGGCGTGCCAGATCAATCGACTGTCTGGGGTGTGACGCGAACGCGACGGGTGTGGTGTATGCTCTGTACATGTGTACCACCGTTTTCTTGAGGCTTTGCTCCATGGCGCAATCCATGGATACAAAATTAGTATGCTGTACTACTCCCTCTATTCCTAAATATTTGTCTTTCTAGATATTTTAACAAGTGACTATATACGGAGCAAAATGAGTGAATCTGCACTCTAAAATATGTCTACATACATCCGTGTGCGGTAGTCCATTTGAAATGTCTAGAAAGACAAATATTTAGGAATGGAGGGAGTATTTAAAAGTCGGGGGCGGGGCTTTTCCCGCGCGGTAGGCGGGGCAGTTCCGCCTAGTTGGTTCGACAGAGACGCGAGAAGATGAGGGAGTAGGCTGCTGCAAACGTAGGGATATGTGATTTGACAATGAGTTACTGCTGGACAGGTGGGACCCGGCGATTTGACTTTCCATTATCATTTTAACTACGGTGCTACGACCGACTTGAGTCTCCCGATTCCTGACCACCTCCATACAGGTGCCTCTCCCGATGCTCCACCATGTAGAGGCTGGCTCTTGCTTGAGAGCCCACTCCTCCACTTTTTCCTTGCCTCTTTCCCCCACATATGCAAAAATGCCATGTAAAGCGGGCTTATAGCACACTATTGTACTTGATCCTATAGGTGCTAAGCCTGCCACATAGGCATAAAGTCTGATGTGGCAAGTTAATTAAGAAGAGACAGACTAGTTTGGTGACCCCAGGAAGAAACAGTGATAAGCGCGTGTACCTAGATGAAGCAAACTTAGCAACAAAAAACTAAGCACCTATGCATTGGGGACTTGAGTTGCTAAGCCATTTAATTGCCCATAGCACCTCATCTAAGCACCATTTCATTGGAAGAGGTCACTCCTTGGCAAATGCAATAAATACTACAAAGAAAGAGATAGAGAGAAGTAAACAAAAAATACTCTCATAGCCAACCTTATAGCTAACCTTGTTGTATGAGTGACTAAATGATGACTATGTATGACATGCCAACATCAGATAGCCTAACGCACCATGTTAAATCTCCAAGGGCGCGACCATGCAAGCGAGGCGACGGTCGTGGTAGGCGCGACCATGATACAGGCTGCTGGCAGCCCTTGGATCTGATATCGAACAGTCGCATGCTAAGTTGGTGAAAATTTGCAGAATAACCCTCCAGGATAGGATATTCACCCATAGGTCTAGAATCACGCCATGCAACGGTTCGATCTCAAATCCAAGGGCTCTCGGAAGCCCGTATCATGGGAGAATGGAAAGCTTCGTATCACCTGTAATTTTCCCGACGCTTGACATGACATCGAAAGCCATTTAATTGGGCATCAAGTAGACATAACATCTAATTGGGCCCCCATAGTACTGTGCATGAATCCAATTATCCACCAGGCAAGCCACTACCCTGCCATTCGCACGCGCCCCCCCCCACTCGACATTTTTACAGTCGATAAACCTCTCCTAGTCGTCTCCTCCTTTCACATCACAGCAGTTCCACTAATCCTAACCCTCCTCCCAAATCCATGGCGTCCCAAATCTCCATGATCAGTGGTGAGTACAAGGTTAGAACCATCACCAGCGATGAGTTCGATGTCATCTACACCCGTTCTTCTGCAATGGTAAAAGAGTGCCTTGCTCGCTTCAAACGCATGTTCGAAAATTCAAATGATGAGTGGGTCGCTGGGCTAGATGTTGAGTACACCACAGTCCTGGGAAGCGAGAAGAAACTAAAGTAGGCAGAGAACAAGAAGCCCACCGTGATTCAGGTTTGCGTGCATGACTTATGCTTGGTCTACCACATATGCCATACCGACGTTGAGTGCGAGGAATTTAAGCACTTCCTCAAGGGCAGCCGAGTCAAATTCGTTACTGTAGACTTTAGGAACAATAAGGAAATCCTGGGTCAGATAGGCCTCGTTGCAGGCGACCCCTTCGACCTCCAGAAGGAAGGGCTGGTGCCCTCCCTTGATCAGCCTTCAATGCTGGCCCTGGCAGGAGCCATGGTTCATCCTATGTACGATGAACTGAAGAAAGCTTCGCACACGTATCATCATGCATGGCAGTGGTCTGTACTATACATAGACCACATCCACTACGCTGCAACGGATGGCTACCTTTGTTTCAATATCTACAAGGGTTGGATGAAGAGCAAGAGCCAAGTGAGTAGTTCAAGCAAAGAAGTATCACCCAAGAGGAAGAGGGACAAGGACGAAGTCGAGGACGTGGACGAGGACTCCGAGTAAGGTGGCAGTGTCGTTGCTGATGGTGGTTCTAATGCAGTGTCTACCGGACTAGTTGCTAGTTTAATTTCTGGTGTGCTTAGTTTTATTTGAGGGGTGTGTTGTGCTGAGCCCCCAGCAGAACTATGTTATGTTTCTTCTTGTTATATTTCGTACATTTCATCTTTTAGTTGGTATAGTACAACCACTCGTTTCTTGACATTATATACGTACAATATATATGGCCAACATCATATAGCCAGCAGTTTAGTTGTCAAAGAATTTCAGGGTGCTTAGTTTTGTCAAAAAATTCCAGGGTTCTTAGTTTTATTTGAGGGGTCTGTTGTGCTGGACACCATTAACTTATCATTGTGAGAATCGGCTTATTTTTGTCATGTAACATGGTCAACGGGTTTGATGTGAAAATAACAATGTCTAATGGCATTTCTGAGCAAACATCTAACTTAATGATGGCATTTTTTAGATATCTAATTGCATTTTCTGAGGAGGCATCTCACGGATCGATGGCATTTTTTGCCGCCTGATTTGGAAGGCGCACACATTAACAATCAACAAAGTCATTTTGGAACAAGTGCTGTCACATTACAATCGAAAACACAAGTATTATTGAAACCGTGGGCGTTCTATTTACCATTTACGTGCCGCCACGCGTCCCCTTTTTTTATTAGCTAGGAGGCGCCGTGCAGGGTAGCTATTTGAGTACGGGAGGCGTGCGATTAGACCCCTGCACATGCTTATCGGGAGGAGAGCCCTTTGACCTCCATCTGTCGTCCACCTCTCTCCCAAGGTCTCCATTAATGGCGCTCGAGCCTCTGTTTAATGGCGTGGCAATGTCTCACTCGATTGAGATTTAAGAGAGAAAAGGAAAATCTGAAAAGAAAATTTTGCACGGATCTTGATGTAAGATCTGACGGACCTATATAGCATCTACTGCGACTTATAGCAAGACTGATGAATATATATAAGGACGACGAGAGTGGATAATAATTGTCTTGCATAATTAGGAAGATAATTAAAAAAGCCACATGCGGCTAAGCCCGAAATACACAAGGGAAAAAGAAGAAGGAAGACGCATACAATAATCTGGCTCACTGATCTCTACTTTCTTTATGCGCTGCAGGTCATGAAAACTAGTTCTCGCGGCAGGCGATGATCTCTTTCATCAGTTTCATGTCCTTAATACGCTACTTGGCAGCATCCACAGATTCCTCCACCAGCCTGTTGCGCTCGATGCGGAGCATGGCATTCTCGTCCATAAGTTTCTTGATGACGACGCTCTTCTTCTGCTACACGGCAGTGGTCTCCTCCTCCTGCTTCGCCCTTCAAGAGATCTTCGCCCTCAGCAGGTCGTGCTTCTCCCGGAGCTTTGCATTGCCCTCCCCCAGTTGCCGGATGACGCTGGTAGCCTCGTCCTGCATCCTCTCCCAGCCGGAGATCTGATCCATCTAGTTATGGACTATCGCATGCATGCGCCTATAAGAGTCCTCGCCTGCCAGCGAGAAATTTTCCCAGGCCGCCGCGGCGTGGCGGGACCTCGCTGCTACTTCGGCGGCGCGGCAGAACATCTCTGCTGCTTCCGCGGAGTGGCCGGACCAGTCTGCTACATCGGCGGCGCGGCGGGACCTCTGTGCTGCTACTGGTGCACGGCTGGACATGTCGGCTACTTTCGCGGTGAGGCGGGACATCTCTCGTGCTTCCTCTTCCATGCTCACCTCTCCCTGCTGGAAATCTCTCGACCAAGAACTCACGCTGGCTATGGCTTGATTGACTTGAATGTTTTTTGTGGATGAGGAGTTGAGGAGGAATGTGCAGTCATCTTAGCATAGTAGTATTTATAACCGAGTAGGAGTACTGCTAATACGCTCCTAAGTGGGAAACCGTTTAGGTTGTGATCGCTGTGAACAGGTTTGCAATTATATATAGCGTGGTAGTAGTAGTAATTTGGAATGTGACGAGAAGCGCTCAAAACTTATTGACGGTTCTAGTTTCGAAGTGC
The DNA here is from genome assembly GCF_003073215.2 of Triticum urartu. Lineage (NCBI taxonomy): Eukaryota > Viridiplantae > Streptophyta > Magnoliopsida > Poales > Poaceae > Triticum > Triticum urartu. Next base: position 401,423,846 of record NC_053024.1, read on the forward strand.
GGCACTATTCCCGGATGGCGTAACATCGGCATGTTTTCTCAGTCGTGGTGTAGCATATGCCATGGTACTAGTTCTTTTTCTACTACTGTGTACGTGCAAAAACTGGCACTGTCGGATACATATCTTACGCTTGGCGTCCGACAGGAATAGCCTCGTGGTGAGCTATAGACTAGTCTTTTTTTCAGACGCATTACACCTATCTCTCGAGACTTCTCGCACGCACCATCACTGCTCCCTAGGTCGATGCCACCCACATATAGTTGTACTCTCTCACACACGCACGCATTTTTCCTCTCTCACACACGCATCTGTAGCTATGAATTGTAGTGTTCTCAACCATCCGATTGGCTCTATCATAGGTTTCACATTGCTCCTTGGCCTTGAGATTGAGATGTTTTAAACGCGGAGGCTAAGATGGAGGCGCGAGGTTTTGGTTAATGTGCGGACCGCACACGGCACCAACACGACACGAGCTTCATCTGCCTGGTGCACATGCAGTCGGGTGAGTTGTCCAAGTATAGACACAACTAGGCCCTCGTTGGTATCCGCGCCTCGACTCTGGCCGGTCATAGTGGAGAGTAACATAGACCAATTACTAGTCTATGTTACTAGTACCTTCATAGTGGGTAGTGTCATATAGTATATGCATAATTTGGTGACGAGCGCTCTCTATATGTACCACCTTTTTTCTTTAATTACATCTTGTTAGTTTTGCTCCATGGCGCTATCCATCGATACTAGCTTGGTCCTTTTAATGAGAGGCGAGGGCCTTTGTGATTTGACGGCTCATTACTGCTGGAAGGCGGGGCCTTGTGATTGATTGCTCGTATAAATGTGCCGACGACCTGAGGAGGAGCAAAGAACCGTGTGGTATACTCAAGTTTTCCTCTGGAGTACAATAGAGGAGCACGAAACACGGCAGCCGAGTGCCATATCCTATACTCTATACTCTTATTATATATTACTAGCAAGAGGCATTGTTCTATTGGCGATAAAGAATGATCTAATTTGCTAGTCATCTCATTTTTAGCATTGTTCTATTAATGCCTCGCAGAGAAGGTGACACGTGCGACCAAACACCCAAAGCAAAATAAGAAACACAAGAGAAAAAGAAGAAGGAGGATTATCACCCCCAAAAAAGAAGGAAGATGCACACACAAGTCTGGGGCGCTGCTCTCACTACATGAAGGGTTGCTGGCCGCGGAGTCATAATTGCTTCTTCATCGTCTCCACGACCTCCATCTCCTTGCGCGTCTCCTCCGCCATCTTCATCATTGTGTCCATGACGCGGGATTTCTCGACGCGGGCCTTCATCATCTGTTCCACGGCCGGATTACGTACCTTGACAGCAGCCAGGTGCTCGATGCGGAGCTTCGCCAACTCCTCCTTCTGTTCCATGACGAGGGCCTGCAATATCTTCATCGAGGAACTACTATTCTCATGCAGCTTCTTCCAGCTGGCGTTATCCTCCTTCAGCAGGTCGAGCTCGTAGCAGAGCTTCGCCTTGTCCTCCTGAAGTTGCAGGATTTCGCCGGTCGCCTTCTTCTCTGAGGCAATGCTCTTCTTCAGCAGCATCACCAAGCCGGTGGTCAACTCCCCCTGCTTATTGAGCTCAGCGGGCATGTCGTCGAGGCTCTCCTTCAGCAGCTCCACCAAGCCGTGGATGAACTCCTTCTGCTTATTGAGGTGCTTATTGAGCTGATCGGGCATGCCGTCGAGGGATAACGACTCCAGCGCCGCATGTTCGCCTCCGCGTCTAGGGCGCTCCTGGGAGCCATTGCCTGCCCATGAGAGATCTTTCGAGGTCTCTGCATGGCGGCGACCCTCTTTTTTCTGCAGCCTAGGTTTCCGCTCCCTTGTTACGAGTCGTTCTCGACCTAGAGCTCTGCACATCGGCCATGGCAAGGACGGGCGAAGAAGGACTTATGAGGAGGAAGGTAGAGTAATTTTTTGTTAGGTAGTTCCCCTTTTTATAACCTAAGTACTAACACTAGTACTAAAACCTGCATAGTGGGAACACATTCAGGTTCGGTACGTACTGGTAGGTGTGAGTAGGCTTGCACTTAATTGTAGCACTAGTACTTTCGAATGTGATGGGAACAAGGTAAAGATTAATTGATGGTTTTTGGTTTCGAGGCCCGAAGCGGCTCCCGATGAGTTTAGTGGAACATAAATTTCAAGTAGACTACACTGCTCAGATGCATAAATATTATGTTACTGTCAAAAATTGGCACAAAATACGAAGGAGACCAATGGAAGTACTGCTAGCAACCCATGATTTAACTACTCGCATGCGCGAAGTGGAGTAGTAATGTCTTTCTTCTGCACTCACGTCCACTCAATTTGCATGCGCTGTATTAATTGACCATCAATGAAGTGAAGGACTTTACACGCGTCAAATTATCACATGGGGTGGATATTGGTACAAAATTGCATCCGCCCGTGTACCCGCGTGTGCGTGCGAGGGAATGAGTGCGTGCGTGGCGTGCGTGCACATCTTCGCTTCGTGCATGTACTACCAGTGCGGCTCAGGGAGGACGAGTACATTCTTCTGGAACCAGCAGCACGTCACTGTGATCAATCCACACAAGGATGTCGTGACAATGCCTCCACATGTGCCACGTGGCTTCATGAATTGTAAGAGAGACATTGTGTAGCGTGCCATTGTGTTTTGCACATACTCGAAGTACTAGTAAGGTACACGTGCATTACACGCGTCAGATTTTGCATCCAAATTACGAATAAATACCACCTTGTAGCATGTAAGCTCTCAGTCATATATGCCTGATGTAGACCTTCGTTTAATTCTTATAGTTCATCTCATTAAAAATCAATTAGTTTTTATAAAAAACCTAGGGCCTCTTTGATTCGTAGGATTTCCAAAACGCGGGAATAGGAAGAACATGGGATTAGAGTGGAATGTCGTCTTGAATCCTACAGGATGGTACGAGTGTTTGATTGTGCATAGAAAAAACGCAGAATTCTTTCAAAGAGGTTTGAGTGGATGGGATGTTTCCTATGAAATCTAGTGCAAATGAATCATATGGAAAAATCCTATGGTTTACAATCCTACGAATCAAACAACCAAGATAGGAAAAATTCCTAAGGATTAGAATCCTCCATAATTCCTTCGAGAATCCTTTGAATCAAAGATGCCCTTAATCTATTTTATGATTCATGGAATTGTGCGTTGTAAAGCATAAAGTAAAAACAAATAATGGCAATTCAACTAGAAAAAAAGTTTGGGCAGTTATGATACAGAAGATTCTAGAACAAAGGAGAACCACTATTGTTTTGAGATTTGTGCATTATGCTTAAGTTCAACCATGGAGTCTGCTAGATTGTACATGTGGCAAAATCCGGTGGGGGCTAGAAGATGGTGCGAGGGGCCGAGTGGAGGGAGACTATGAAGGAGTGCACAACTACGAGATCGGTATTTAGAGAGAGGGGGTGAGAACGTGCGCTGTTGCGCGCAGTGGCGGAGCCATGAAAAATGTCCCATGAGCTAGGGGTCCAAGCATTGCTAATCCTTTACGAGGAGGGCCAATTCATCAACTTAAACCATTTTTACTAGCAATTGTCTAATGATCACATTCATATTAGCCTCGATATATAGTGATGTTAGGGGGGGCAAGGCCCTTGCTGCCCCCTATCTTCGCCATTGTGCGCGCGTTTGAGAAATGAAGCGGAAGGCATGGATGATGAGAGGGGGGCGTTGGATATATAATTAATGTGGGTGTATTAGCTATATATGTAATCCTATATAGAGAGGTATAGATTGGTCAATGTGGACGTGGGAAAGAGGGTGAGACCTCACTAGATATATAGATTGATCCGTTTATGTGGAAAACTATGAAAGACCTAGCTATACACACACACACACACACATAGAGGAACATCGATCGTTGCGCATGCACGTGAGAGATAAAGAATGCCCGATATGATGGAGAGGGGGATGTGTGTGTGTGCCTTCATGGGAGACCAACCTGAAGAAAAAGATTGCATGTGTGTGATGGATAATGCCGACTGGTAGTGTGTGTGCATGCATGCACGAGAGAAAGTTAGTGGTGCAATTATAAAGAGAACACCAATGTGTGGGTGTAAAAGACTAGGTGAGGTCATAATCAATGTAAAGTTGAATTCAAATATTTGAATAAGAGATCATGATGTTTGAAACCCATGCATGCATGAATATAACAGAGATCTGCGCGGTGTGGTTTGGAAACGAGCATGTTGCAATGTATACATATTGAAGAAGGTCAGATTGGTTTGAATTTGAGATACCGATGGCAGACATCATTTGGCCACACTGCATCCATGCGTGGACACACTATTCTAATTGGAGATGATGGGTGGATTTCGCATCACATATCTATATCTATACCCATATATATATATATATATATATATATATTATTAATATAGTGTGCAGATAACTTTAACTTTGAAAGATGGTCGTTGGATGAGGCCAATCCGATGGTGCATAGCTGGCAAATTTGAGCACTACTGGCCGTTGGATATCATCTAGATTCCACCAGATTTTGCCACATGTACAATCTAGAAGACTCTATGGTTGAACTTAAGCATAATGCACAAACCTCAAAACACAAGCACATCTTCTTTGTTCTAGAATCTTCCCTATCAGAATTGCCCAAATGTTTTACTACATGATTTGTTTTTACTTTATGCCTTACAAGCACAATTTCGTGAATCTTAAAATAGATTAGCTTTCTTATAAAAACTAGATGATTTTGAATGAAATGAACTATAAGAATTAAACGAACATCTACATCATGCATATATGACTCAAAGCTGACATGCTATAATGTGGTATTTATTCATAATTTGGTTGCCAAATCTCATGCATGCAATGCACGTGTACCTTACTAGTCTAAACGGTGTATGTGTGTGTGTTGTGTGTGTTGAACACATTGTACGTAGTATATCATACTAGTCTAAATTGTCTTTTTTTTGGGGGGGGGTACACATTAAGCTTGTTCTCCCGAAATTTCAAGCCGCGCCTTGTTATGCCGTAATTTGAAGCTAGCGTCTCTGTCTATCGTGCTGCGAAACTCCCGCCTCTTCGACCCGTGCCTTGTTAGCCCGAAATATTTAAGATATATCTTTGCCTCGTTGTGCTCCGACAACTCCCTCCATCTCAACCTGCGCCTTGCTATTCCAAAATTACAACGCGCGCTCCCATCTCCTGTGAAATCCCGACACGTGAAATGCCCATGATACCCCTGAACCGAAAGAAGTGACTCAAATCGGTGGGGGTACTTTCGTAACTTACCCCACATTTCGGACAAGCGCGTCCCTAAGCCATGGTTCCCCACTCCCGTCCCATCCGCCCACTCATTCGTACACCGAGGCCGACAAAACCCGCAAAGCCCCACACGCTCCTCCGTCCGCCACCCAACCGGAGCCTCTTCCCCGACGACATCGTCCACAACAACACCTCGACGTCCCTCATCCACCGTACGAGATGAGGATCCGTCGTCGATCTGGTCATCCCACCGGTTCAGCCACCCCGTCCTCCACCTCCAAGGAGCTACCCCGACGTTCCCCTCGTCTTTCGCGCCACCTCCATTCCCACACCGCCGTCTTCACCTACACCACCGGAAGATCATCATCATCACCATTTCCTTGGATGAAGTTGCGGCCTAATCGGCGCCACCAAAGAGGTTTAACATTAATTGCCGCATTATCTTCTTGATTCGATCTCATGGTGCTGCCGGCGCTCGGTCCCGAGCCGACACGGTGCGGCTCCATCCACCGCAGCATCACCGGCCACTTCCTCCACGGCGTTGCTCCCTCAGCGGCGACATCCCCATCAGTAGGAGCTGATGCTGCTTTAGCTCTCGCTCGTGCTGCTGCTCTGCTCCTGCTCTCGGTCCCCTGCCTAGTCTGCTCTTGCTCTTGCTCTTGCTCGTGATGCTGCTCTCTCTCTTGCTCTTGCTTGCAATGCTGCTCCGATTTAGCTACACTTCAGTCGACTGAATCAACTTTTGGGTCAGTCAATTTTTAGGGAGTGGGGGTGAGGGAGTCCTGGACTAAGGGGTCCTCGGGTGTCTGGCCTATTATCCTTTGGGACGGACTGATGGGCTGTGAAGACATGAAGGGCGAAGACTGCATCGTGTCCGGATTGGACTCTACTTAGCGTGGAAGGCACGCTTAGCGACCGAAGATTCCTTCTTATGTAACCGACTCCATGTAAACCCTAGATCCCCCCGATATCTATATAAACCGAAGGGGGTAGTCCGGAAAGGACACCACATATATTCATTATCATAGGCTAGACTTCTAGGGTTTAGTCATTACAATCTCATGGTAGATCAACTCTTGTAATACTCATATTCATCAAGATCAATCAAGCAGGAAGTAGGGTATTACCTCCATAGAGAGGGCCCGAACCTGGGTAAACATCGTGTCCCGTGTCTCTTGTTACCATCGACCCTAGACGCACAGTTCGGGACCCCTACCCGAGATTCACCGGTTTTCACACTGACAGGGGGCTCGCCAGAGTTAAGGAAGAACCAGCCGCAGCGGGGAGGGGGCTCACCGAAGAGGTACCCCACTATCTATATTAGGGTTCAGGGTGGCGGCGGTGGTCGCCGGCAGTGGTGGGGCGGTGGCGTGGGGATCGTCGGAGAAAAAGCTCGGCACGGGGGGGGGCTTTAGGGATGGCCGGGGCAGCGGCGGACCGGCGGTGGGGAGTGTTTTCAGGCCGGGCAGGGCGGCGCACCGCCGGCCGCGGGCGGCGGGGGGGGGGGGGGCTTGTCGGTGTACAAAAAGAGGGGTACACTTTTTGTACCCCTATAACTGTGCACGGGCAGTCTGAGCCACAGGCACCACCACACCAAGCAAGGCAAGGGAGGTGAGCCAGGGTAAGACCGAGCTCATGAGAACTACGACGCCAAGGCCAAGACCACGAAGAGCAAAGGGGACGAAGCGGACTCCCCCGGCAAGATCCTTGCTGGGAGACAGTTCTAGCAGCCCCGACAAGACCCTTGCCGCGGCGACTCGTCCCGCGCCTACGAAGCGAATCACCCTTGAGTCCACTGCCCCCAAAGGGCAAGAATTCGGGAGACATCCTCGTGGTAGCATGCAGATCTTCGTGAAGACATTCAAGATCAGATACGCACTAAGGAGGCAACAACCCTTGGCGGGATCCCAGCCGAGGAAGACCACAAGGCCCCTGGCAAGCGCCTTGCCGGGGATGACAGCAGGCGCCTCGGCAAGACCCTTGCCGGGGCCCCGGCAAGGCCCTTACCGAGGACACCCACAGGGCCACCATTAGGCCCACGCCGACTAAACCTCCACCGCCATTCGCATGTAGCTGCCGACCCAACCAGCTGGGCAGGCACCTGCATGGCGGCATGCAGATCTTCGTGAAGACCCACCACTGCGCCACCTCAGCTGCCTGCCTACCTATGTGGCATCGCAGGCGTCGCTGGCCAGGGCGCGTGTCGACACAAGTAGGAGCGGCGACGGACGAGGCAGATCTCTCCCCTGTCCCCATAAAGCATGGACACCTAAGCAAGACGCATTAAATGCGCCTTGTCATGTAATGCGAGGGATAACCACGCATCGCCGTTCCCTTTCCACCTCCTGTGTGCCACTGTGGCAACCCCTTTTCCTATAAAAGGAGGCCCGAGGCGACCAGGAGAAGGATCCGGCTTTTTGGAGCTCGTCACGCCCCATAGCTAGCTCAAGAACACAGATATACAATCCACCAAACCAGGAGTAGGGTTTTATGCATCCTCGCGGCCCGAACCTGGATAAACGAACTGTGTGCTACCTGTTAGATCCGCTCTTCTCACGACCCCGCGCCCCGCCAACCGTAGTAGGGATTCTTGTGATCCCATAGGTGTCGGTCGGCGCCGACATCTCTGGAGCGCCAGGTAGGGGGGCACAGTTGTGAGAATTGGCTCTAGCAATCAGCCCAGCACTCCTTCGTCTTCGTGGCTCTTGGAGAAGGAAGGAGGCCGGAAGATCAGCGCTCGAGCGACTACAAACAGAAGATAAGTTTCACTGAACCCTTATTTGTTCTATCCTTTTTATATGAGGTTATTCCCCCCCAGGAGATGTCACGCCTTTGTATGAGAAACCTGCATGCTAGGGGGCTCTCCCACGATCGGCAACGCCCTTGCCCTGTTTCGAGTCCGCTCAACAGCTGAAGCGGCTACGTCGAGAATGGCAGAGTAGCCTTCTGCGATCAACAACGCTCTTGATTCTGACTCGAGTCAAGCTCGACAGTTCGAGCGGCCACGTTCAGAACGAAAAGGTGGCTCGTCCGGCAGCACGCGTACCCAGCAGGCCCATGGGGATCCGTCCCCAAAATGCCGCTAGGGGCTTCCGCGCCGGCGAGCCTACCCAATCGACGTAGGGCGCGCATACAAAGAGGAATTGAACGGGGAAATAACGTGCATGAAATTAAAAGTACTGCAGAGTTATATTACATCAGATCATTGCTGGGGTTATAACTAAAGATGAAATTTGTCTTGGTCGTGAACCTGCAGCAGCGGTGGAGAATGGGATGCCTAATCCCGGCGCTGGCCTTCCACCCTCTTGATTTCATCGATGCTGCTGATGACGGGCTTGATGCGCTCCTTGAGCACCGTGAGGTCAATACCGTCCGGCAAGCTATCCATCACGGCACCGAAGTCGAGGTCAGGGTTCCAGTACGCCATCTTGGTGAGGACCTTGGTCATGACCCCCCGGCAAAGTCGCCGGGCTTCCCCGGCCAACGTGGCCGCTCTGCTGGAGTGAAGATAAGCCAAGGCTCCAAAGACGCGCTCGAAGAACAGAGTCAGCTTGGTGTTGACGGTCCCGCTGCGCTCAGGGGCGTACCTCACATTTGGCATCCCCATGGTGGCCAACTGCGAGGTGACCCTGCCGGGGCCGTCCTCCAGACGGCTGATCCATCTGTTCTCGCCCGCCACATAATCCTGGTGGGAGGCGGCCTCGTTCGCCCGCAGCTGCTTCTCCTCCTCCAGACTCCTGGTCAAGGTCTCCTCCCGAGCCCTGCTCTCCGACAACATCTTCTTGAGATCCTCCAGCTTCAGCTTGAGATCTCTGACGGAGTTTTGCGCTTCGGAGAGCGCCCCAGCCCTGCTGATGACCGCTCCTTGCGCCTCCACCAAGGCGCTGTTGAGCGTGCTCTTCTCGTTGGACAGCTTGAGGGCCTGCTCCTTTAGCTCGTCCTGCACCACCTCCAACTCCCTTACTTTGCCGGCATGGGCCAGAGCCTGGGCATCGAGTGCCTCCTTGTGCCTCTGCTCCAGCTCGCGAGTCCGCCGCGCGACAAGGGCCTCGAGCTCCTCATCCTTGCCACGGAGCGCTGCGGCAAGCTTCGCCTCACGCACGGTGAGGTCCTCTTCCTGGGAATCCAGTGCGGCTTGATGCTGGTTCCAGACGGCCTCGGCCGCGGCAGCCAAGTTCGCCGCCTGTTCCTGGGCATTCTCGATGTCAGCCATCGTCATGGTGAGCTCGACATTGCACTTGGCCAATTCCTCCTGAAAGGCCCTCTGCTCCTCGCGAGTCTGGTGGAACCAGGTCTGCGTCTCAGCAACGCGTGCCTTGAAATCCACCTCCGCCTGGTCCACCGTTGCCGTCCTGGACTTCACCTTGTCCAGACGGACATGGTAGAGCGCCTGGAGTTTTCGGAAGTTGGCCCCCATAGCGCGGAAAAGCTGCTCTTCTGGAGAACCATCACCGCCAACGCCCGGCTCATCGACAACCTCAAGCCCGGTGGCAGCAAGCACCTCGCCGTCAAAGACTTCCCCTTTGGCGGGTGCCCGGGAACTTGACGCCCCTGGGAGGTGGATGAAAAGATCGTCGCCCACCTTAAGATACATGCCGGGGCCCGAGGTTGAGGAGGGAAGCTGATCATCAACCGCCTCTTCCCCGGCAGTGGCCTTGCCGGCTTCCCTGGCAGGCCCACCGTTGGCGCCCTTGGCAGAAGCCTCGCCGGTCACCTTGGCGGCCCCCGCAGCGGTGTCCTCGGCAGCATCCTTGGCGGCCTCATCAGCGGCGACCTCGTCAGCATCCCTGGCGGCCTCCTCAGCAATGTTCCCAACAACGGTATCCCCGTCCTCCATACCTATTGAAGGAGGGCCTGGGTAGTAATGGGAGCATTGAAGCCAAGAAAAAGAATAAGGGAAAAACAGAGACGGAGGACAGGCGACTCACCAGTGCCAGGCTGTGAAGCAGAAGTACCCTCCCCACCAGCATCCGGCACCGTGGCAGAGTTACCAGCGCCCAAGTTCCCCTCTTCCTCCATGGGTGTGGGCTCCGTGCTTGATACCCTTGCCAGGGACGCCCCTCGCGGCGGCGTAGTTGATGGGGGTGGTGTGTTGGGGGTAGCCCTCTGCGGCTCCTCCTGCTGCCACTCCCCTCCTGCAAACCTGACAAGGTCAACACCATAGCATCGAATGCCTACCACATGTCGAATAAGAGGAGGGTGATGAACTTACGCTGGGGGCTGTGCTGGGGGCTGCTGTCTGGGCTGCTCAACACCACCAGTGGTGTCTTTGAAGCCCCAGCTGGGGGCTGACTGCTCGCCGAGGCCTTCGCCCTCTTCACCCTCTGGGCCAACGTCTCTGCATCCCTGTAGAAGCAAAAACAGATCAAGATGAGTGACTTAATTCAGAGGAATGGAAATGGCAGTAAGGAACGGAGTACTTACTCGTCATCCACCTCCTCCTCTTCCACCACTTTCCTCTTCCTCTTCAGGCTGAGAGGCCCGAGATCAAAAGTGACCTCCGCGTCAACATCCGAGTCGACATCTGCCGGAGGAGGCAAAGACGGCGGGGTTTGTGCGCGCCCAGATGAGGGAGGGGCTGTTGTCTTCTTCTTCTCAGCGGCCATCGTCAGCCTCTTGGCTGCCGTGGCCCTCGTGTGACGCCCAGACCCCTCCAGGATCAATTGAGGCCGCGTATGTAACGCCCCGAGACCGATGTGCCAGGTGCCGTCCAGTTATTCGCTGTTGTTGCCTTGTCATGTGCTTGCGTGTCATGCATTGCATACCATGCCATCATGTGCATTGCATCATCATGTTTTCAAAACTTGCATCCGTCCCGGTCTCCTCGTTCTTTCCGTTGTCCGTTCTGAGCCCAGACACACTTGCACGCGCCGCGGCATGTCTGAAATAGTATTTTATAAGTGGCCGGAAAATGTTCTCGGAATGGAATGAGAGTTGGCGTGTGGTCTTATTATAGTGTAGATAGACCGCCTGTCAAGTTTCATCGCATTCGGAGATCGTTTGATGCCCCAACGGATAACTATAGCGGCCGTATAGCCGGTCTAACGTCGGACGTTTTCGGTCTCCGGAAACAGTCGCTGGGTCTCTCTCTCTTCTCAGCCCAAAGCTTTCTGCACGGTCCGCTATCAACCGCCAGACTCCGAAACCCTCTCTGCACAGTGCTTCGACCCCTCGCGTGTGTCCGAAACTTACCCGAACCCGACCCGGACAGTTGTCACCGTTGGGTCCGGATCATCCCCAAACGTCTACAAAACATCACCATTTTCTTATTTGGCCTCCCTAGCCTATTTTTCCTGACTGTCCGATTTTGATCGGAGGGACGAGATAGCCCCTAACCTTACCTACTCGTTATATATATTAGTCTAACCTGAGACCAAATCCCTAGTTTCTAGGGATCCTCCTAGCCGCCGCCGCACCCATTCCCCACCTCGGGATCCTCTCATTCCCCCTGCACCAACCACCAGCCATCTCCCCTCGATCCATCGATCCACCCAACCATTCGCAGCCTCCCTCACTTTTTGGATCGATAGGAACCGCACCTGGATCCCCTCCCTCTCGAGTCTTCCTTGGAGCCAGCCGTCCCCGCCGGTGATGAGCAACAGCGCCAACAGGACCTCCCCGTGCGCCGCCAGATCCAGGCCGGGCCTCCTCACGCCCTCCTTCCTCCCGTTCTTCTTGCCTCTGGTCTCTAACCTCTCTTCCCCGTGTTCCTTGCAGAAGAACCACGCCATAGCACCGCCCTCACCTCGTCCCGATCCAGTGGACCCGGACGCAAGGATCTTGCCGCCCCACCAAGTCCCACGCCATGGACGCCCGTTGAGCCGCCCCTAAGCTTCGTCTGCACCACCGTTTCCTGGATCCGCCCATCTTCGCCATCTCCGGCGCTAACGGAGCCCCAAGACCCCTCCGCCAAGACCCGTCGTGGCCGCTGTCGTGCCCCGCTGCCGCTTCCTAGTTCGAGTGCCCGTGCAAGGATGCGTTGACCTCATTGAGCAGGATGAGCCCAGCCACCCGATGGGCCTCCAGGGCCCATACCTCCATACGTAGCCGAGCTCCATCAGCACCCGCTAACCCCGTCTATGAAGCCTAGCTGCTACCAGATGCAGCAGCGCTGCGGCCCAGCTTCTCTTCCACCGAATGGGCCTTGGCCCATGGTGAGGCCACCCCCATTGCGCCCTCCTTTTTTTCTGTTCTTTTTTTCCGCAGTTGGGTCAGATCTCAGATTCGGCCCATATAATTTTTTCCTGCCTCTGCGTTTTTAGTATTTTTCCAGAGACAACAGCTTTTGCAGAACCCCCCCCCCCTAGTTTCATGCATTTAATAACTTCACAACCGTGCCTCGGATCTAAATAAATTATATATGAAACTTGCTTAGATTTCTGTCTAGGTTCATAATATGACATTTTCATCCATGTTTGAAATGCTTAAAATGATGTTTGATTAAATTTGCTCATATAGCTTGTTAAAATGATTTAATTCATAACTAATTAACCGTAGCTCCAAATCTAACAAACTTTATATGTAAATGGGGTAGAAAAATGCCTAGTTTAACATGGTGTAATTGTTTTGCATGTTTAATAAATCTAAAATTGTGTTTAGGGTAGAACAGTACCAAACCTTAAAATATGCATATGGGGTTTTTTCCGGTGTTGCTTCTTCGGGTTGTTTCCGGTAACGTCGCGTTTGTGAGGAACCGTTCGACTATGCCTGTTTGTCTTCTTCGTGGACTCGTTCTTCTTCCTTGCAGGATTTCAGGCAAGATGACCATACCCTCGAAATCACTTCTATCTTTGCTTGCTAGATGCTCGCTCTATTGCTATGCCTATGTTGCGATACCTACCACTTGCTTATCATGCCTCCCATGTTGTTAAACCAAGCCTCTAACCCACCTTGTCCTAGCAAACCGTTGTTTGGCTATGTTACCGCTTTGCTCAGCCCCTCTTATAGCGTTGTTAGTTGCAGGTGAAGATTGAAGTTTGTCCTTGTTGGAACATGGAGATGTTGTTTCTTGTTGAAACATGTTTACTTGTTGGGATATCACAATATCTCTTATTTAATTAATGCATCTATATACTTGGTAAAGGGTGGAAGGCTTGGCCTTTTTGCCTAGTGTTTTGTTCCACTCTTGCCGCCCTAGTTTCCGTCATATCGGTGTTATGTTCCTGGATTTTGTGTTCCTTACGCGGTTGGGTAATAATGGGAACCCCTTGACAGTTCGCCTTGAATAAAACTCTTCCAGCAATGCCCAACATTGGTTTTACCATTTGCCACCTAGCCTCTTTTTCCCTTGGGTTCCACGGACTCAAGGGTCATCTTATTTAAACCCCCCCCCCCCGGTCCAGTGCTCCTCTGAGTGTTGGTCCACCTCGTCAGCCGCCGGTGGCCACCAGGGGCAACTCTGGGCTGGCCTACCGGAAGTTTGGACAATCTGAGTGTGCCCTGAGAACGAGATATGTGCAGCTCCTATCGGGATTTGTCGGCACATTCGGGCGGTGTTGCTGGTTTTGTTTTAACTTGTCGAAGTTGTCTTGTAGAACCGGGATACCGAGTCTGATCGGAATGTCTTGGGAGAAGGTATATCCTTCGTTGACCGTGAGAGCTTGTCATGGGCTAAGTTGGGACTCCCCTACAGGGATTTGAACTTTCGAAAGCCGTGCCCGCGGTTATGGGAAGATGGGAATTTGTTAATGTCCGGTTGTAGAAAACCTGAAGTTGACCTTAATTAAAATACATCAACCGCGTGTGTAACCGTGATGGTCTCTTTCCGGCGGAGTCCGGGAAGTGAACACGGTGTTGGAGTTATGCTTGACGTAGGTTGTTCTAGGATCACTTCTTGATCATACTTTTATCGACCGTGCTTTGCCTTCTCTTCTCGCTCTCATTTGCGTATGTTAGCCACCATATATGCTAGTCACTTGCTGCAGCTCCACCTCATACCTTTACCTTATCCCATAAGCTTAAATAGTCCTGATCGCGAGGGTGTGAGATTGCTGAGTCCCCGTGACTCACAGATACTTCCAAAACCAGCTTGCAGGTGCCGATGAGACCGTGCAGATGACGCAACCAAGCTCAGGAGGAGCTCGATGAAGATCTTGTCCTTTGTGTTGTTTCGTTCTAGTTGATCAGTAGTGGAGCCCAGTTGGGGTCGATCAGGGACCTTGTCGCATTTGGGGTTCTTCTTTTATTTTGGTTCCGTATTCGGACCTTGATTGTATCTGGTTGATGTAATGCTTTATTCATGTAATTGTGTGAAGTGGCGATTGTGAGCCAACTATGTATCTCTTTCCCTTATGTACTACATGGGTTGTGTGAAGATTACCTCACTTGCGACATTGCTTTCAATGTGGTTATGCCTCTAAGTCGTGCTTCGACACGTGGGAGATATAGCCGCATCGAGGGTGTTACAGCGTAGCCCTGCCGGGCCGGACCGGCTCGCCGGAGCCATCCCGCCGCAGGATTCGCCCTCTTCCCCTAGTTGGCGTCGAGCCCACCGCCGCGTCCTCCTCCAAGAACGACTCGTCGGCCACGTCTTCGACGAGCGGAGCTCCATTTTCGGCACTGCTGACCTCCCCGGAGGCCGACTCCCACTGGGTGAGCTCCTCTTCCTCCGCAGCCGTTGCCGCCTTGTCCTCCACACCCCCGGTGCTGCCGGCCTCCATGGCAAGCTATGCCTCCCTCACCCTAGTGGCGATGTAGTCCAGCTCTGCCTGGGTGGTGTCCATGACAAGCCACCACTCGGCGTCAGCATTGACATACACCTCGATCAGGGTGTCGAAGAATTGCTGCACATCTGCGTCCTTCGGCTCCCTCCAGCTCAGGACAGGGTCATGCGCATTATAGTTCGGCATCATGGCCATGATCTCGGACCGACGTGAAATGTTGCACAACGGGACCACTCCCGCTGGCAGCTTGAAAAACGACCCTTTGAGGGCCTTGCCAACCTTTGCGGCAGCCCTCGTGGCCTTGCCGGTCCGTTCGACCTCGCCATCGCGACCCACGTTAAGCTGGAAAAGTTGCTGGCAGAAGTGGGCATGCGCCAGCACTGTGAAGTTGTGATCGAGGCCGGGGCGGAGTCGCATAATGTCAGCCGGATTCGTAAAGAGCCAAGCTGGCCTCCCCTTGTTGTGCAACGAGGCGATCCGGCGGCGAATGAAGTCCGCCCCGATCATCTCAAGGGTGAGTCCGGCCCGGGTGAGCTGGAGAATCCTAGTAGTGGCAACAGTGAGCCTCCCGTCGGCGGCGTCGACATCGCTCCAATCGCTGCCACGGACCAGCGGCACTCGGCGGACCTTGCAGAATTCCGGCGGGTTTTCATCCTCAATCCAGCACCACCGGCCACGCCATTCCTCCCATCTCTCCTTCACGGCACCGTCCGGGTACGCCCCCTTGGATCTTGGGATCCAGGTGACGCAACCAGAGACGGCACCTCCCGGCTGAATCCGAGGGAAGAAATAATGGCGGAAGAGCGCCGTGTTGGGCTGCACCCCGGCAAAGCCTTTGCAAAGATGCGCGAAGAAAGCCATGCACGCCACCGCATTCGGAGTAAAATCCAAGAGGCAAAAGCCTAAGGTGTGCATAATGTCACAGAAGAAATCGGAGAAAGGGGGCATAACCCGCAAGAAAGATAATCGACGAAAAAGGGATACCAATTTAGAGCAGGATCGGCACAAGCAGCAGGAATGACGTGCGTCGCCGGGTGTCCCGAATTCTCTTCCCCTGTCTTCGCTCCCCATAGGGGCCTTAAGGAGGCCCAGAGCTCAGGAACATCAACCGTCGAGGGGAAGAAGAAGGCGGACTTCGTTTGGTCCCCTGACAGCGCGCTCTCCGGCGGCTCCACAGTCCCAGTGCCCTTAGCCACCCCCTTGCCCTTGACGGGTTTGGGCGCCATGGCGGCCAAGAAGTTTAGAGGGCTGAGGAAGGTGGATGGCGAAGCAATGACGGCGGGCGACGGCGGAAGCTTAGGAAGGAAGGAAGAGAGGAAACGGCGGCTCTGAGATTGGAAAAGGCACGAGGAAAGAGGAGAAAGTGAGCAGGGCGCCCGCGGTTATTCCTTTTTTATGGGGGAAAACACGGGCCGCCTCCTTTCACATTAACTGTGGTGTGACGCATGCCCGCGGGAACCAACCCCACGCATGCTGCCCACGTCACACGCGCTTCCCATGCCGCGCCACGCGCGGGAAACGTGGGAAGCGCAGCGCGCGAAGAATCTTACCGCGGTAAAAACCGCCCCGCCTTCCCGCACACCGTTCTTTGAGCCTAGCCCAACAACGCATTGCGCTTATGTGTGGACCAGGCCCGGGGGCTCCTGTCGGTGTACAAAAAGAGGGGTACACTTTTTGTACCCCTATAACTGTGCACGGGCAGTCTGAGCCACGGGCACCACCACACCAAACAAGGCAAGGGAGGTGAGCCAGGGTAAGACCGAAGCTCAAGAGAACTACGACGCCAAGGCCAAGACCACGAAGAGCAAAGGGGATGAAGCGGACTCCCCCGGCAAGATCCTTGCCCGGAGACAGTTCTAGCAGCCCCGGCAAGACCCTTGCCACGGCGACTCGTCCCACGCCTACGAAGCGAATCACCCTTGAGTCCACTGCCCCCAAAGGGCAAGAATTCAGGAGACATCCCCGTGGCAGCATGCAGATCTTCGTGAAGACATTCAAGATCAGATACGCACTAAGGAGGCGACAACCCTTGGCGGGATCCCAGCCGAGGAAGACCACAAGGCCCCCGGCAAGCACCTTGCCGGGGGTGACAGCAGGAGCCTCGGCAAGACCCTTGCCGGTGCCCCGGCAAGGCCCTTACTGAGGACACCCACAGGGCCACCATCAGGCCCACGCCGACTAAACCTCCAACGGCTCTTGCATGCAGCTGCCGACCCAACCAGCTGGGCAGGCACCTGCGTGGCGGCATGCAGATCTTCGTGAAGACCCACCATTGCGCCACCTCAGCTGCCTGCCTACCTACGTGGCATCACAGGCGT
This sequence comes from Triticum urartu, assembly GCF_003073215.2. Classification (NCBI taxonomy): domain Eukaryota; kingdom Viridiplantae; phylum Streptophyta; class Magnoliopsida; order Poales; family Poaceae; genus Triticum; species Triticum urartu. The sequence goes on from NC_053024.1 coordinate 401,441,092, forward strand.
CGCTGGCCAGGGCGCGTGTCGACACAAGAAGGAGCGGCGACGGACGAGGCAGATCTCTCCCCCGTCCCCGATAAAGCAAGGACACCTAAGCAAGACGCATTAAATGCGCCTTGTCATGTAATGCGAGGGATAACCTCGCATCACTGTTCCCTTTCCACCTCCTGTGTGCCACTGTGGCAACCCCTTTTCCTATAAAAGGAGGCCCGAGGCGACCAGGAGAAGGATTCGGCTTTTTGGAGCTCCTCACGTCCCATAGCTAGCTCAAGAACACAGATATACAATCCACCAAGGCAGGAGTAGGGTTTTACGCATCCCCGCGGCCCGAACCTGGATAAACAAACTATGTGCTACCTGTTAGATCCTCTCTTCTCATGACCCTGCGCCCCGCCAACCGTAGTAGGGATTCTTGTGATCCCATAGGTGTCGGTCGGCACCGACACGGCTGTTTGGCCGATGGTGGTTGGCGACTCAAGGGGGTGTAGGTTGAAGATGAACTGCAGACCCTTGATTTCATATCCAACGGCTGCATAATCGACTGACCAGAGATGAAAAAGTCAGTCGACTGACTTGTAGCCTCACCTCTGGTGCGCTCAGTTTCGACAGTAAAATTCAGTTTCGATAGCAAAATTCAGTTTCGAGAGTTAACTTCAGTTTGGAAAGTTAAATTCAGTTTTGACAGATAAGCTCAGAGATGAGCGGCTAATGTATACATCTAGCACTTTGTGGTTATGTATTTTACGTCATCTATTGGAGATGCTATTAGAATTCCACTCAGGTTAACATTGTCTCTCTTCTCCTACTTCAGCCTCGGCGTCCTACAACTCACCGGAGCTGCTCCAACGACGAAACCCTCCATCACAGCGGAGCACTACCTCGGGCTCCATCTCCAGACGCCTAAGATCTTCTTCCCCTCCTTCGACAGCCAAGTCAGCCAGAGCATCCTCACCGGCCAACCCAATCACGCTGAGATCGACATGGCTTCGCCAAAGAGGTTGTACACTTCTTGTGGTTTGACTTAATCTCACCATGCTTCTTTGCATACTGTGATCTTCCAATTCTTGTGAACCAAACACCCAGATTGGCAGAAATCCTGTGTTTTTAAATTCTCTGTCTTGCACATGCATTCCTATCCTATTCCTGTCTATTTCCTATCCTTGCATTTTTAGAATCCTCAAATTCAAACAATCCCTTACACAATTAATTCTATTACAGATATGTGTCAAAGAAAACCTTGTGTGGTTTGTCCTACTCCTGCGGTGTTGTGTTCCACCCCAGCTCAGCTGCTCCAATGACGGAAGGGTTCACCACAGCAAGGATCCGCTCTCCAAACTGTCTTTCGCCGCCTCAAATCTTCTTCCATGCCGCCGGCAGCCACGACAACTGTGTTACCATCATCAACTAAGCAGATGACCTTGAGGACTACACGGGTCCGCAAGAGAGGTCGCACTCTTCCGTGTCTGCTTACGTTATGCATCACTTAATATGACGACATGCTACTTTATCGTCGTGTTCACCTATTAGACTCCGACTCAGGTCCAAACTTATGCTAAAACTTGAGTTTTTAAATGGTTGTGGGGTACATATTGGGGCAGCAATCAGTACTATCTGTCTACTATCTTGTTAATCTCGGGTGTCTACTATGAGTTTCATGTTGGGTGCAAACAAACATTAAAGGAGCCATTATCTATATTTTTTAACTAAAGCTATTATCTGCCTGCTATCATTTGTTTTGTGTTTATCCATAGTTTGCTACCATCACTCTCGATTTGTGCATGCACTCCTTACATAATCTCACTATGTTTTATTCCTATGCATGTCAGTTATTGTACACAATGGAACTAAACATGTAGAGCAAAAGAGATGAGCCTTGTGTGGAAATAAAATTTCATGAAGATGTCGCTCCATGATGGGCGCAATGGCAACCCCCTCCACCCATTTCGGATCGTAATCAAGAGGAAGATAACTGTTCTGAGGGGGATTCGGAAGCAGAAGACCACTCCTATTTACCCCATGAGGTCTTTTCTCTAACTTTGCATGCTGATGTTGGTAATATCATGCATATGGTGCCTTGCATTGCTTACTCTATACATTAAAGATGTCTTCTGCTTAGTTTAGACATGCTTTGTGTCAATGCCATCTGTTTAGTTTCTTTATCGTATATGTGAATCATGCAATGCCATCTTGTTTAGCCAGGCATCATATATGTGAATTTTGCAATTCCACCCTAGTTAGCCAGTCAACTTATATGTGAATTATATCATGACATAATTTTTTTATTACGTGTTAAATTTTTCAACAATTTTAGTACATTCAATTACTCTTCCTGTGCATCAGCCATTCGACACGGTCATGGAAAAATCTGGAGTGGAAACAAGGTCTTCAGAGCAGACAATGCTATCTGACGAAGTGCATGTCTTGCTGGTTACAGATAGCTCCTCAGAGGAGGATTCAGAGACAGATGACCAGTCCTACCCCCCCCCCCCCCCCCCCCCCGAGGTGCATGCTCTAACTTGGCAGGGTTATGATGCTCATATCGTGCATATGGTATCTTGCATTGCTATGTCATTTGCTTAGTTTAGACATGCTTTGTGTGAATGCCACATGTTTAATGTCTAATTACCATATATGTGAATTATGCAATGACATCTTGTTGCAAGACATTATATATGTGAATTATGCAATGCTATCTTGTTGCAAGGCATGATATATGTGAATTATGCAATGCCATGCTGTTTAGTCAAGCGTCATATATGTGAATTATATCATGCCGTCCTTTTTTTGTATTTCTCATTGCTTTTGTCGACAATGTTTGTATATTCAACCGCTCTTCCTGTGCATCAGCCATTTGAATTGGTGAAGGAGAAATCTAGAGAGAAAACAAGGTCTTCAGAGCAGACAATGCTACCTAGTGAAGCAGATATCTTGCTGGTTACAGATAGCTCTTCAGAGGAGGATTCAGAGGCAGATGACCAGTCCTATTATCCCCCTGAGGTGTATGCTCAAACTTGGCAGGGTTATATTACTCATATCATGAATATGTTGTATTGCAATGCTCAGTTTTTACATCATATACACGATATTGAATGCCGTCTCCTTAGTTGACACATCATATATGCGATTGCCCTCTGCTCACTTCCTTAGTATATAAATCATATATTTGAATTATATCATGCCATGATGTTTACATAGACAGCATGTATCTGAATTATGGCATGCCAACCCATTTTCTAAAGACATAGTATAGTTATATCATCTCATCTTGTTCACATAGTTATCATATTTCGAATTATGTCATTCTATCCGTGAATTATATCATGCCATCATGTTTCCATCGACGGGATGTTTGTGATATATGGCATGCCAACCACTTTAATAGACACATCATATAGTTATATCATGTCATCCTGTTTACATAGTCATCATATTTTGAAGTATGTCATTCTATCCTGTTTAGTTAGCCATCATACATGTGAAATTGTGTCATGCTATCCTGTTTAATTAGCCATCATATATGTGAAATTATGTCCTGCTATTCTGTTTGGTTAGACAACATAAATGTGAATTATTTCATGCCCTATTTTATTCCCTACTATCCATTGCACCTGTCTATCTTACAATGGCTGTACATTCAATTACTTTTCTTGTTTATCAGCCATTTCAATTGGAGGAGGTGATGGCAGTATCTGTGGGAGTAAAAACACAGCCGGTCTTCAGAAAAGATCGTGCTACCTATCGATGGAGATAGAACCACGGTTGTACTTGCCCAAGAACCAGCCCCACCACACATAACCCAGACTCACGCAGATTGTACCCCTACCCAGTTGGATAGAGAACCAGCTACACCCCTTCTAACCCCAACCCCTGCAGATAGTAACCCAGTTCCCCTTGACACAGCACCGTCTCCACCACAAAGCACCCAAACACAAGCAGTTAGTAAGGCAACTAAAGTGCCCAAAGCACGAGGACCACCACTCCGAACCCCAAGTCAATGCTTAAAGCAGAAGAAGAATTGTTCTCAGGTTAGGTTCTGTAGCTATGGTTCATACTACTTTGCTCTTGCATCATTGTATTTACTCATACCAACTAATTTCAAATTTGAAGGATGCAATTGAAACTCCAATGGCGCAATAGGTATGTTTTAAACCTGTTTCTTTAATGTGTTTGCTGTTGTAACTTGCTCTTTGTTGATTTCAGTTTGAATTGAATAAACAGTTATATTCTCATGCCATGCACCTTATAAGTGTTGTTATTGTTGTGTAGTTTCCCACACTTATATTCTGTCTAAGCTGCTTTGTCTTAAATAGATATGATTCGAACTGTATCTATCTTGATTTGGCAACATAAACTAGAATGATATAGACCATACAGTGACCATACTACATGGATATATGTTTGTTTCATGTTGTTATCCTGTCCACCTTACTACTGAACCGGTTTACCAAAATGAGTTTCATATACTACATTGTAAACCTGTGATGTGTTTGTTTGTTTCTCTTTTAGAATGCGGATAAAATATTGGAGAAGAGTACCTTGTTATGCAATGGTACAGGAAGTAATGTAGATAAGGTTCAAGATAGTGAGACATCCCTGTTGGTCTCCAAGAAAGCTGATAAAAACTATATTGAACACACTGAGACAACCCCAAAGTCATGTCTTGATGTAGTGTTCGAGTTACTAGCTAGTACTGCTGGCACCAGCTCTTCGAACTCCCTGCCTGAATCAGTTCGGCTTCTTGAGTCTTAACTTCAAGTTGAAAGACATCGATCAGATGTTATGCGACAGGAAGCCGAAGGACTAAGGAGGTCCCTGCAGAATTCAGATGCATACTTTCTGGTGCAACAGCAAGTGCTGGAGGATTTAAGCGCCAAACAAGAGAAAGTTAATAAGCTTGCTAAGCATCTTGCCAGCATTATGGGTACCCAGGATATTGTTTCTTGAGCTCTTCTGAAGTGGTTTCAGTTCTGGACTTGTTTTGCTGCGACGTTTATATGCTGCTTTGTTCCCTATATTTGCACTGGTGGCGAACTTTGATGCCCAGTGGATGTAATATGTGTAATAGCCGTTATAGCCTAGTGTAAATTGCTTGCCTATTTATTTCCTTATTGTCTTGTTTATTTGTTTTCTTGTAGTTAGTGCAGTTATTTTTCAACGGTTTGCTAGTGGCCGCAATAGCCTATTTTTTAAACTAGGCCACATTAACCATGGGCTACATATTTAATGTAGTTAACATGGGGCTCCTACGGGCCGTAGAAACAATGGGCCTTATACGGGCCGTAGACACAATGGGCCTTCTATGGGCCATATCATCAATGGGCCTTCTATGGGTCGTATTATCGGTTGGCCAAACATGGGCCAATAATAGACCACATTATGGTCGTAAATGGGCTAGAGTTGAATAGACCATTCATGGGCCGACCATAATGGGCCGTCGTTAATCGGCCGTATTTGATGACGCTATGAAAACGGTCCAACGTATTAACGAGCCACAAACGGGCCGACTGTAACCACGGGCTGAATTTGGCCCACAAGCAAAAAATGACAGTAACGGGCCGAAAGTAAACGAATGCTGGAAATGAGCCCAAGAATAAATGGGCCCTGAGAAGGACGAAAGATAACATGGGCTGGAAACGGCCCAATGGAATAATGGGCCGTTAATGGGTATAAAGTGATACACTGTTCATTATGGGCCAGTTTTAACACGGGCCGTTAATGGGTCGAGGGTTACTAAGGGCCTCATATGGGCAGAAAGACGTCATGGTCCATACATGGGACGGAAGTTAAAACGGGTTTGAATTATATTGGACGGCCTAGATGACGCTATTGGGCCTAATTCGGATAGGCCGTAAATGGGCCCTGGGTTGGCGTGCTGTAAATGGGATATATGCAAACAGGCCGTTAACGGGCTAGCCGTGGGCCGGCCCTCCACCTTTTGACCAAGTCAAACAGGCCGGCCTTTTCACAGGAATGGGCCTCTGTTGGGCCGTGCCACATGTCGATGTATCATAGGCGCTTTGGGTCCAATGAGTGCATGACATCTGTCCCAATGGCGAGCCGACACGTGTTCCCTCCAGCCAATGATGATTTTACATGTGGAAAATCCCCATTGGTCGGGGCTGTTAACGGGTTATCAGATCCAAAACCGGACCCAATAGCTTAACGGCGTTCCGTTATGGTGGATGCCACGTGTCGGTCACCCTTGACGAAAGCACTTCTGTGACGCGCGATTTATCATCATGGAAGTGGACACTTCCGTGATGATAATTTAGGTAATGTCATGGAACACTTCTACGACAGCATAGGTATGAATATCTTGATTTTGTCATAAATTTGTCATGATGTACATGCATGACAGAAAACGTGACCTACTATGACAAACACGTATCATCATGGAAGTGTATTTTTTTGTAGTGTCCCCTGGAATTACGAAACCCTGCCATGGCGTCATCCGTCATTAATTTCACACGAGACGCGGCATATCTTAATGGATCTTCATCTTTAATTAACCACCTGAAAATTGAGGCGTCAACACGGCTGGATAATCATCTTTTGGCCTCCTGGTTTCTCGTTCCTGACTACTGACCCTCTCCTTATAAATAGGCCCCGACAGCCCATCCATTCTCCTCCTTCTTCCTTCTCATCTTCCTCTTCTCTTCGCAATGTTCCAGCGCGCCCAAGCTCTGCCGCCGTCGACCTTCATCCACTGCTTCAACTCTAGCCACCGCATCACCCTGAACGAACCAGAACCTCACGGAGCCTCTCCACTGTTCATCAGCACCAGTAAGCCTTCATTTTTCCTCTTAATGGATCTGCCTTAGGGTTTCTCTATTCATCGGTGTTCATCACCGTTCATCCTTCTTTCTTAGATTGCATAGTTTTGATCTGAAAACGACACAAATCTTTGTGCGGTAGTAGGTTTAGCACTTGTTTTTTAATATCAGAACATATCCTCATCGCAACAGATCTCATCTAGGCATCCCCACTTTCCTGCTGCCGCCACCTTAGGTTTAGATTTTATTTCATTTCTCCGAACTGTTGCAGATCCAATCTTATAATTCCAAATTGTAAAACCTGTTTGTCCCAACACTTAGTAAAATTCGCTCTTGTCAGACCTTGAATATCAGTGCCTGTCATGGCGGCTTACATCACCGGCTTATAATTACCCATATATCATTAGGCCCCATTTAAGCCGCCATTCATTGTACCTGATGTAATAGTTTATCTCCGGCTTTAATGAATCAACCTAACATGGCAAAAAATATTTTTCTTTTCTTTAGGCGTTTCTCTCCACAATGCCGCCAAAGACAGTCACTTCATGCAACTAGGTTAAGTCCATTTTCACCGAAGATACTCTCAAAGATTTTGTCAAAATTGGGTACTTGCCAGCAAAGAGTGTTATGCCTTATCATGCCCCCAATCCAAGCGAAGAAAAACCTCAACCGAAGGATGGTGAGGTCATTGTATTCACTGATCACATGAACCGGGGCTTCTCACCACCCGGCTCTAAGTTTTTCTGAGATGTTATGCACTTCTTTCAACTCCATCCGCAAGACATTGGACCCAATTCCGTGTCAAATATTTGCAACTTTCAAGTCTTCTGCGAAGTATACCTTCAAGTGGAGCCCAGTGTTAAACTTTTCAGACAATATTTTTACTTGAACCGCCAAAACGAATTCACGAATGGACCCAGTTTGGAGCTTGGTGCAATCTCAATCCAACGAAGAAGAGATGCTATCTTCCCCTATGCCTGCTTACCGAGTGATCCCAAGTATTGGAACTAGACATGGTTTTATTGCAAAGATACCTCTCCGGCTGACAGGAATCCATTGCCGGGTTATCGTGTCGAGCGCCTGGACCCAAAACACTTTCACCCTGAGAAACTTACCGCTGCCGAATGCGCAAAGCTTGCCCCTATCACCGCAAAGGTCAGAGCTCTGCTGGGAAATAGTTTAAATGGCATTGACTTGGTTCGGTGCTGGGTCTCTTGGCGAATCATACCCTTGAGCCACCAGCCCGGCTTAATGTGTACTTACACTGGTGGCATAAAGGATCCGCTGCGCCACAGCTCTATACGCTTAACTAATGAGGCGATCAACGAAATGACCAAGTCTCTTCTGAATGAAGATCCGGAAGATTCTAGCAAAGTGAGTCTGAACCCTTTCTGCACACTTAACCCGCCACCAGATGTGAGTCTCCAATTTTCTTACCTTTACCTCATCATTTAAACGTTTTATTAACTCAACTTTGATTACTCTTGACAGGCTGAGTCTGATTTTTGGAAGAAAAAGTACGATCATGAAGCTGCCAAGAAGGCTAGGGCTGCCAAGAAAGCCGCCAAGAAAAACACTAAGAAAAATAAGAAGAACCAAGCCCCTCCAACATGTTTGAACTGGATGACAGCTCTGAGTCGGAGGTATGATACGTCTCCAATGTATCTATAATTTTTGATTGCTCCATGCTATATTATCTACTGTTTTGGACTATATTGGGCTTTATTATCCACTTTTATATTATTTTTGGGACTAACCTATTAACCGGAGGCCCAACCCAGAATTGCTGTTTTTCCTGTTTTAGGGTTTCGAAGAAAAGGAATATCAAACGGAGTCCAAATGGAATGAAACCTTCGGGAACGTGATTTTCTCACCGAATACAACTCAGAAGACTTGGACCCTACGTCAAGGCATGTAACAGGAGGCCACGGGGTAGGGGCGTGCCCTACCCCCCCAGGCGCGCCCCCACCCTCATGGGCCCCTGTTGCTCCACCGACGTACTTCTTCCTCCTATATATATCCACGTACCCCAAACGATCAAATACGGAGCCAAAAACCTAATTCCACCGCTGCAACTTTCTGTATCCACGAGATCCCATCTTGGGGCCTATTCCGGAGCTCCGCCGGAGGGGGCATCGATCACGGAGGGCTTCTACATCATCATCCAAGCCTCTCTGATGAAGTGTGAGTAGTTTACTTCAGACCTACGGGTCCATAGTTAGTAGCTAGATGGCTTCTTCTCTCTTTTTGGATCTCAATACAATGTTCTCCCCCTCTCTTGTGGAGATCTATTCGATGTAATCTTCTTTTTGCGTTGTGTTTGTTGCGACCGATGAATTGTGGGTTTATGATCAAGTCTATCTATGAAAAATATTTGAATCTTCTCTCAATTCTTTTATGTATGATTGGTTATCTTTGCAAGTCTCTCTGAATTATCAGTTTGGTTTGGCCTACTAGATTGGTTGTTCTTGCCATGGGAGAAGTGCTTAGCTTTGGGTTCGATCTTGTGGTGTCCTTTCCCAGTGACAGAAGGGGCAGCAAGGCATGTATTGTATCGTTTCCATCAAGGATAACAAGATGGGGTTTTTATCATATTGCATGAAACTATCCCTCTACATCATTTCATCTTGCTTAAGGCGTTACTCTGTTTTTAACTTAATACTCTAGATGCATGTTGAATAGCGGTCTATGAGTGGAGTAATAGTAGTACATGCAGGCAGGAGTCGGTCTACTTGTCTCGGACGTGATGCCTATATACATGATCATACCTAGATATTCTCATAACTATGCTTAATTCTGTCAATTGCTCAACAGTAATTTGTTCACCCACTGTAGAATACTTATGCTCTTGAGAGAAGCCACTAGTGAAATCTATGGCCCCGGGGTCTCTTTCTCATCATATTAATCTCCATAACTTTATTATTTCTTTGCTTTGCTTTTAATTTTTACTTTGCATCTCTATACCAAAAATACCAAAAATATTATTTATCATCTCTATCAGATCTCACTTTCGTAAGTGACTGTGAAGGGATTGACAACCCCTAAGCGCGTTGGTTGCGTTGAGCTATTGTTTTTGTGTAGGTACGAGGGACTGGTGCATGGCCTCCTACTGGATTGATACCTTGGTTCTCAAAAACTAAGGGAAATACTTACGCTACTTTGCTGCATCATCCTCTCCTCTTCGGGGAAATCCAACGCAGTGCTCAAGAGGTAGCAAGAAGAATTTCTGGCGCTGCTGCCGGGGAGTTTGCGCAAAAGTCAACATACCAAGTACCCATCACAATCCCTATCTCCCGCATTACATTATTTTCCATTTGCCTCTCATTTTCCTCTCCCCCCAATTCACCCTTGCCGTTTTATTCACCCTCTTTCTCTCTATCCTCCCTCCTCCCTCTCTATTTGCCTCTTTTGCCCGTTTGCTTTTTGTTCGCTTGTGTGTTAGTTTGCTTGCTTGTCGTTATGGCTAGTCTCATATCTTCTCCGTTGTCTCCCGAGAATGAAGTTCTAAATTTTAAACAAAGGGAGGGAGAAAATCTAAAAGATGCTCGGTATAGAATTTGCAATGCTCAAAATAGATCTACCAGGAAGCAATCTACTTCGGTTCTTCTCCGCAATTTTTATGTAGGTGCTAGTCCTTGGTATAGATATATCCTTGATACCATTACCGAAGGGAATTTCTTAGGTAGCCATACTTTTGATTCTTATAATGCTATGTTAGATTTATTTGGCTCACCACCTCTTTTGGTTAATGGAACTATGTTAACTTTGGAGCATGTTATGCAAAGACTTGAAATTATTGAAAATAAAGTTGCTACCATTCAATTAATTGAAAATCTAGATAAAAAGATCCACAATCAAATTACCCAATATGGATCTAGGGTAGGAATGACTTTGAAAAATATTAAGGAAAAGGAACCCATAGTTAATGAGAAAATAAATCTAGATTCCACTAGAATCCGTAAACTTGAGGGTATCATTACAAACTTGGGAACCGCTTTTTCTTCCGTAAAGAATACTCCAAGTCCTCCTACTAAAATTGCCAAGCTTATTATGTTCCTAAAAATAAGGGTGAATCATCTAGTAAGGAAACTGCGGATCTTAAATCTATAAGTATTCATCCCAATCTTTTTGCTATCATTAAGGAAGCAATTGCTACAAATGAATTCTTCGAACTTGTGCCTAAGAGTTTGATAATCAATAAAAAGAAAGAAATTCATAACGGAGATAGATGCCTCATTGAAGAATTGCCTACCAAAGATGGCAATACCTAGATCTATTCTTCCTTGTTATGCCTAGCTAGGGGCGTTAAACGATAGCGCTTGTTGGGAGGCAACCAAATTTTATTTTTATTCCTTGCTTTTTCCTCCTGTTTAGTAATAAATAAATTATTTAGACTCTGTTTTGGTTGTGTTTTTTGTGTTTAATTAGTGTTTGTGCCAAGTAGAACCGTTGGGAAGACTTGGGGAAAGTCTTGTTGAACTTGCTGTAAAAAACAGAAACTTTAGCGCTCACGAGAACTGCTGTCATTTTTATTTGGAGAGTGCTATTTAATTAATTATTTTTGACGCTGATTAATAGTTAAATTATTCACGTCCAGAAATTTATTTTAGAATTTTTGTGGTTCCAGATCTTGCGCTAGCTACAGATTACTACAGACTGTTCTGTTTTTGACAGATTCTGTTTTTCGTGTGTTGTTTGCTTATTTTGATGAATCTATGGCTAGTAAAATAGTTTATAATCCATAGATAAGTTGGAATACAGTAGGTATAACACCAATATAAATAAAGAATGAGTTCATTGCAGTACCTTGAAGTGGTCTTTTGTTTTCTTTCGCTAATGGAGCTCACGAGTTTTTCTACTTTAAGTTTTGTGTTGTGAAGTTCTCAGGTTTTAGGTAAAGATTTGATGGGTTATGGAACAAGGAGTGGCAAGAGACTAAGCTTGGGGATGACCATGTAACCCCCAAGATAATCTAAGGACACCTAAAAGCCAAAGCTTGGGGATGCCCCGGATGGCATCCCCTCTTTCGTCTACTTCTATCGGTAACTTTACTTGGAGCTATATTTTTATTCACCACATGATATGTGTTTTGTTTGGAGCATGTTTTATAATTTGAGTCTTTTCTTGTTAGTCTACCACAATCATCCTTGCTGTACACACCTTTTGAGAGAGCCATAAATAATTTGGAATTTTATAGAATACTCTATGTGCTTCACTTATATCTTTTGAGCTCTATAGTTTTACTCTAGTGCTTCACTTATATCTTTTGAGTTATATAATTTTGCTCTAGTGCTTCACTTATATATTTTAGAGCACGGTGGTGGATTTGTTTTATAGAAAATATTGATCTCTCATGCTTCACTTAGATTATTTTGAGAGTCTTAATAGCATGGTAATTTGCCTTAATAATAATATGCTTGGTATTCAAGATTTGTAAAACTTTCTTTTGAGTGCGTTGAATACTAAGAAAAAATGATGCTTGATAATTGTTTTGAGATATGAGGATGGTGATATTAGAGTCATGCTAGTTGAGTTAGTTGTGAATTTGAGAAATGCTTGTGTTAAAGTTTGTGATTCCCGTAGCATGCACATATGGTGAACCGTTATGTGATGAAGTCGGAGCATGATTTATTTATTGATTGTCTTCTTATGAGTGGCGGTCGGGGATGAGCGATGGTCTTTTCCTACCAATCTATCCCCCTAGGAGCATGCGCATAATACTTTACTTTGATAACTTCTAAATTTTTGCAATAAGTATATGAGTTCTTTATGACTAATGTTGAGTCCATGGATTATACGCACTTTCCTTCCTTCCACCATTGCTAGCCTCTCTAATACCACGCACTTTTCGCCGGTATCATACACCCACCAAATACCTTCCTCAAAACATCCACCATACCTACCTATCATGGCATTTCAATAGCCATTCTGAGATATATTGAAATGCAACTTTCCACCGTTTTGTTTATGACACGCTCCATCATTGTCATATTGCTAGCATGATCATGTAGTTGACATCGTATTTGTGGCAAAGCCACCGTTCATAATTCTTTCATAGATGTCACTCTTGATTCATTACATATCCCGGTACACCGCCGGAGGCATTCATATAGAGTCCTATCTTGTTCTAAGTATCGAGTTGTAATTATTAAGTTGTAAGAAAAATAGAAGTGTGATGATCATCATTATTAGAGCATTGTCCCAAGTGAGGAAAGGATGATGGAGACTATGATTCCCCCACAAGTTGGGATGAGACTCTGGACAAAAAATAAATAAAAGAGGGCAAAGAAGCACAAATAAAAAATAGAGGCCATAAAAATAAAGAAAAGGCCCAAATAAAAAAATGAGAGAAAAAGAGAGAAGGGACAATGTTACTATCCTTTTACCACACTTGTGCTTCAAATTAGCACCATGATCTTCATAGTAGAGAGTCTCTCATGTCATCACTTTCATATACTAGTGGGAATTTTTCATTATAGAACTTGGCTTGTATATTCCAATGATGGGCTTCCTCAAAATTGCCCTAGGTCTTCATGAGCAAGGAAGTTGGATGCACACCCACTTAGTTTATTTTGAGCTTTCATATACTTATAGCTCTAGTGCATCCGTTGCATGGCAATCCCTACTCACTCACATTGATATCTATTGATGGGCATCTCCATAGCTCGTTGATACGCCTAGTTGATGTGAGACTATCTTCCCCTCTTTTTGTCTTCTCCACAACCACCATTCTATTCCACATATAATGCTATATCCATGGCTCACGCTCATGTATTTCGTGAATATCGAAAAAGTTCTGAAAATGTCAAAAGTATGAAACAATTGCTTGGCTTGTCATCGAGGTTGTGCATGATTTAAATACTTTGTGTGGTGAAGATAGAGCATAGCCAGGCTATATGATTTTGTAGGGATAGCTTTCTTTGGCCATGTTATTTTGAGAAGACATAATTGCTTTGTTAGTATGCTTGAAGTATTATTAGTTTTATGTCAACATGAACTTTTGTCTTGAATCTTTTGAATCTGAATATTCATACCACAATTAAGAAGATTTACATTGAAATTATGCCAAGTAGCACTCCGCATCAAAAATTCTATTTTTATCATTTACCTACTCGAGGACGAGCAGGAATTAAGCTTGGGGATGCTTGATACGTCTCCAATGTATCTATAATTTTTGATTGCTCCATCCTATATTATCTACTGTTTTGGACTATATTGGGCTTTATTATCCACTTTTATACTCACTCCGTTCCTTGATATAAGGTGTATAGATTTTTGAGAAAAAATCTGAAATATAAGGTGCCTTGCGTTGCACCACTCATTTGGATAATTTTTTTAGAGATTTGATTACATTTACTTACATTAGGAAAGCTCCTCTATTTTCTCATGTCAATTAGTCAGGTGTAACTTCGCCCAAAACTTGTGAAATTTTCACTCCATGTGCGTTCTTTAATTTCCGTGCCAAAAACTATACACCCTATATTTAGGAATAGAGGGAGTATTATTTTTGGGACTAACCTATTAACCGGAGGCCCAACCCAGAATTGTTGTTTTTTTCCTGTTTTAGGGTTTCAAAGAAAAGGAATATCAAACGGAGTCCAAACGGAATGAAACCTTCGGGAACATGATTTTCTCACCGAATACAACTCAGGAGACTTGGACCCTACGTCAAGGCACGTAACAGGTGGCCACGAGGTAGGGGGCGCGCCCTACCCCCCAGGCGCGCCCCCACCCTCTTGGGCCCCCTGTTGCTCCACCAACGTACTTCTTCCTCCTATATATATCCACGAACCCCCAAACGATCAAATACGGAGCCAAAAACCTAATTCCACCGCCGCAACTTTCTATATCCATGAGATCCCATCTTGGGGCCTGTTCCGGAGCTCCGCCGGAGGGGGCATCGATCACGGAGGGCTTCTACATCATCATCCAAGCCTCTCCGATGAAGTGTGAGTAGTTTACTTCAGACCTACGGGTCCATAGGTAGTAGCTAGATGGCTTCTTCTCTCTTTTTGGATCTCAATACAATGTTCTCCCCCTCTCTTGTGGAGATCTATTCGATGTAATCTTCTTTTTGCGGTGTGTTTGTTGAGACCGATGAATTGTGGGTTTATGATCAAGTCTATCTATGAATAATATTTGAATCTTCTCTCAATTCTTTTATGTATGATTGGTTATCTTTGCAAGTCTCCTCGAATTATTAGTTTGGTTTGGCCTACTAGATTGGTTGTTCTTGCCATGGGAGAAGTTCTTAGCTTTAGGTTCGATCTTGCTGTGTCCTTTCCCAGTGATAGAAGGGGCAGCAAGGCACATATTGTATCGTTGCCATCGAGCATAACAAGATGGGGTTTTTATCATATTGCATGAAACTATCCCTCTACATCATGTCATCTTGCTTAAGGCGTTACTTTGTTTTTAACTTAATACTCTAGATGCATGTTGGATAGCGGTCTATGAGTGGAGTAATAGTAGTAGATGCAGGCAGGAGTCGGTCTACTTGTCTCGGACGTGATGCCTATATACAAGATCATACCTAGATATTCTCATAACTATGCTCAATTCTGTCAATTGCTCAACAGTAATTTGTTCACCCACCGTAGAATACTTATGCTCTTGAGAGAAGCCACTAGTGAAATCTATGGCCCCCGGGTCTCTTTCTCATCATATTAATCTCCATCACTTTATTATTTCTTTGCTTTGCTTTTACTTTTTACTTTGCATCTCTATACCAAAAATATTATTTATCATATCTATCAGATCTCACTTTCGTAAGTGACCATGAAGGGATTGACAACCCCTAAGCGCGTTGGTTGCGTTGAGCTATTGTTTTTGTGTAGGTACGAGGGACTTGTGCGTGGCTTCCTACTGGATTGATACCTTGGTTCTCAAAAACTGAGGGAAATACTTACGCTACTTTGCTACATCATCCTCTCCTCTTCGGGGAAATCCAACGCAGTGCTCAAGAGGTAGCAAGGTAGCCCTTGATTCCCTTGGCTCCTTTTTCAATCACCTTATTGACATTGATTATGCTCAAGATGACACGGGGGCTAGCCAAGCAGCTGAAGAAGAGGTAACTATTATTTCATCCGACTCAGAGCCTTTGCCAAGACAGAAAATTCAACGGGTAATCCGAAAAGTAAGCTTTTCGCACCCCTTAGCTCATTTGGATCCTCACTCTATTTTGAAGCAACAACAGCACGAGAGCCGGCAACAAACTCGGACCAGCAGCGGTGAAGAGTTATCGTCCGGTTTACCGAGCACTCCAGCTCCACGAAAACGGCAAAATGAGGTACTTCCAAACTTAATTCGTTATCCCCTAGTGGGTCTCAGTCGTCAGCTACTTATTTCTTTCAATTCATCCATATCAGGAGGCTTCTCGCTCTTCCTCCGGCGATTCATCTCAAACCCAGCTACCGGATTTCCAGACTACCCCTGGGTAACATCTCTTTTGTTTTCTATCTCCTTATGCTCTTATACTTATACTTAATTCTCATGAACCGCGCAGTGGAAAGGACAAACCTAATAAGAGGGCAAGGGTGATCAAGCCGGCCGAAGACCCTAAAGTTCATGAGCCGGAACAACAAATTCCAACATCCGATACCTCCTTGGTGCCACCTGATGAGCCTGTCCTTAATGATCCACCAGAAATTCCTGACCCCTCCATCGACCAGACAAGACTCAATCATTTAAACCCTGAATAGTCAAGCCCACTTATACCGTCATAGACTCATACTGATGATGTTACAATCACTGGCACCAGCTTTACAGAGCCGGGAAATCCAATTGTCTTGGCTCAACACTCCGCTAAGCAGGAATTTATTGAAAAGGGGAGAGTGAGATTTGACGTTGCTCAGTATTCTCACTTGAGTAGCAGTGAAGTGCTTTCTGGCTACCTCAGCCAAGTACACACCAGCCGAGATCTTGAAATTGATATGGTGAAGCAAATGCATCAAAAATATGAGGTACGAATTCTGGCTTAAGTACATTATGCATACCTTGTCAGCCCCCAAGTCTACCGTGTATAATAGAATTGAATATGCTGTAGACTTTAGAATAGCAACTAGTATAAAGCATCTTGGAGAAAAAATCCTTCAAAAAGCCATCCTTCACTTAGACCGGATTTGAATGATCAACATTGCATCTCTAGCCCCCAAGCGTCGGTTTAATCAGCATGAATAAACAGGTACTTATCAGTGTTTACAGATCAGAACTGTACTCATGTAGCCCCCATGAGCAAGTTGTGGTTGTCCGTGGCACTGGCGGGTCATCATAAAGTAATAATGAAATATGAACAAATATGCATTAGCCCCCAAGTGCTAAGTAATGTTGCTTGCAAAGTGCTTGGGACTTAATCATATAAATCTTTGTAGGAAGAATTCTTCAGTATGCATTAGCCCCCAAGTGCCAAGTGTTGTTGCTTGCAAAAGGCTTGGGACTTATATTCCTGTAACCCAGATATAAATGTGTTTGAAATTCTGTGTTTGTACAGGAAGCCACCGCTGAACTTCAATCACAATTGGCTGATGCAAAGACCCGGCTTGAGATTCAAGAGCCTGAGACCCGGAAAGCCGATTTAAAATTCAAGTTTAGTCTAGAAGAAACGGAAAAGCTGAAGACTGGCTTTAATGCTGAAAGAAATTCATGTGCCAAAGAGAAAACTGCTCTAATGCAGCGCACCGAAAAGGTTGAAGCTGATCTAGAAAAGGTAACCTCTGGGCTGACCGGTTTAAAACGTCGGGTGTCTCAGATGGTTTCTGCTATCTTTGGTAAGTCATCATATGAACATTGAAATGGAATCTCTTTCATGACTATATAAACCGCCACTGATTACTTTCATGATTGTTTTATAGGTCCAAGGAGCGGTAATCTGAATCAAGATGTGCTGGTGAAGCTTAAAGCCGTATATATGCTAGTTGAACAGCTATATACAGGGACTTAGCACACATTAGCCACAATTTCTCCAACGAATCAAGGACCCAACCTCCTAAGTGATGACACGTCTCCAACGTATCTATAATTTTTGAATGCTCCATGCTATATTATCTACTGTTTTGGATGTTTATGGGCTTTATTATACACTTTTATATCATTTTTGGGACTAACCTATTAACCCAGAGCCCAGTGCCAGTTTCTGTTTTTACCCTGTTTTAGGGTTTCGAAGAAAAGGAAAATCAAACGAAGTCCAATTGACCTGAAACTTCACGGAACTCATTTTTGGACGGAAAGAAGCCCAGAAGACTTGGAGTGCACGTCAGGGGATCTACGAGGAGGCCACGAGGCAGGGGGCGCACCCACCCCACTGGTCGCGCCCTCCACCCTCGTGGGCCCCTCGTGCCCCCCTGACGTACTTCTTCCTCCTATATATCTCCATATACCCTAAAAACATCGGTGCGCACAATAGATCGCGAGTTCTGCCGCCAGAAGCCTCCGTAGCCACCGAAAACCAATCTAGACCCGTTCCGTCACCCTACCAGAGGGGGCAATCCTTCTCCGGTGGCCATCTTCATCATCCTGGTGCTCTCCATGATGAGGAGGGAGTAGTTCTCCCTCGGGGCCGAGGGTATGTACCAGTAGCTATGTGTTTTATCTCTCTCTCTCTCTCTCTCGTGTTCTTGAGATGATACGATCTTGATGTATCGCGAGCTTTGCTATTATATTTGGATCCTATGATGTTTCTTCCCCCCTCTGATAAGAGTAAACGCTTGGCAATGTAAGAAGAACTTTTCTTGCAAAGATCATCATTGATTGCCTTTAAGAACTCATGCTCTTGCTCAAGATTGAGCTTCTCAAAACATAATTTCTCATGAGTCCTTAAAAGTTCTCGATGATCTCCTAAGATAGTTTCATGAGCTAACTTAAGAGTGTTTAGTTCTTTATTTAGAGACTCAATCTTCTCCTTATCATTGTCATTCATTTCATCTTGGTTAGCATGATTAATTGACATTTCATCATAGTATTCATCACTAGAGTTGTCAACAAGTAAATCATCATCACCTAACAAGTCATCTTCATCACTATTGAAATCAACATACTCGGCAAGGAACTGCTCCATAGTTTGGATGGAGCTCTCCAACAAGATCGGATCGTTCATGTACACCACTGAGAGAGCCTTCCCCCTCATGTGGGTGTCCACGATGTGTTGCGTGGTGAACTGCCCGCCGTTGTTGTCGTCGGCCACTGGGAGCGCCATTGGAGCCACGGGGAGCGCCATTGGAACTATTGGATGTCCTCTCTGTATGTGTCCTTGTGGGCGTGCTTATTGTGTCGTGTGAGACGAGAGATGAAGGTAAATGGCCGCATGAATAAAAGGGGGCTGGGCGGCGTGGATTATCGGCGCGTCCGCATGGCAGTTTTTGGAGTGGGTAACTGCATCATCGTGCCGCGCCCGGCGCAACCGCATGCACACGAACGTGCATGATCATGTGCCGGCCCCAAACACTGGCAGCGCGCATGGAGGGACGGGGGTAGAGCACCCAGAGGGACGCGAGAGCAGAGCACGCGTGGCGGGACGTGAGCAGAGCGCGCCGCGGCCGCCTGAGCCGCAAGCAACCACACGCATAGAGCAGTTAAACACGCAGGAAATCGTCGCCTACAAGCCGGCCGACAGTTGCGTCGCTGCATAGAGAGCGGTCGTGTGCTACCACCTCCGTCTAGTCTATATTCCCCTTTATATTTTGTGCCATACTCTACCCTCAAATTGAACCAACAAAATGTTAATGCATGTTATACAAATTATATAATTGGAAACTATGTTCAAATACAAATCCAACTATATAATCTTTGGCGACATGCATTCGTATTTTATTAGTTAAATCATACTTATAAACTAGGATGGGGTATAGTAGGTAATTAAATCACAAACGTTTTTTTATTAACCATATGTGTACATGGCCTTTCGTCCTCCTCTCGCACGTCTTGTCACCCCACTGCCGCAGACGGCTTACATCGCAAGCTTGCGCAGCGCGCAGGGGTGTTCTTTTGGCCAAACGGTGGCGCCAATGAATCATCGGTGAGCCCGTTCCCGTGCAACCTCGCAGGTTCCCGCGCAAGCTTCCCGCCCGACTCTGTGAAATCCCCCAAAATCCCAATGCTTACCGGCCTGCTATAAAAAACCTCACGGCTGGCGAGTCCTGCGTCGCATTTTCTGCTCCCTTCCTGTAGCTTATCTCGTCTGCTTCTCCCACAATTGCCAATGGCACCGGTCCGTCGTCGTCTCTCAGCCACTCCGTCGTCATTAGAGGACAGCTCCAGCTGGGAGGCTACACCGCGACGGCGGTGCAGTCCCTGGCGTAGTGTAGTGCGCATGGCATCCCTGTTGGGTGTGCGCGGAACACCCACCACACGCTCCGCCGTCGGTGCCCGTCGGCAGCTATTGCCAGATGTCGTTGCCGCCACACCACCATCGAAAGCCAGGGCCATCGCCCGCTCCGCCGTCGTGGCCCGAAGGAGGGAGGTTGCCGTCGTGGCCTCCACCCCACTGCCGGCCACCGTGGCCATCACCCGCTCCGCCACCGCGGCCCGAAGGCGGGAGGTGGTGGTCATGGCCGCCACCCCGTCATTGGCTTTCGTGGCCGCCAGCCCACCATCGACCACCGGGGTCATCACCCGCTCCGCCACCGCCGCCCGAAGGCGGGAGGCGGAGGTGGATGCCCGCACGTGCGTCAGCGACCTTGCGCGCTACACCGAGTTCCTGCGGGAGGAGGAGGAGCGCCTCGTTGAGCATGCAAAGAGCCTTACCGCCGCCGTGACCGCGACACACGCCGCCTTAGAGGCGAGGAATCAGGAGATCTATGAGGAGAACCACCGCTTTAAGAGGGGTCGTCTAGAGCTGCAGAGGGCGTACGAGGTGAGCGTCGCTAAATCTACAACAACGGCAGGCAACGTATTGCGGTTGCCCAGCTTGTCGGTAGGCTCCTCCTCCTTCGCCTTTTACTGAGCGCGCTCGGCAGAGGAGAGGCAGCCGGAAGTAGTACAAAGCCCCTCCGGAGTAGTAGTACTATTTAGGGGCTATTTTGTTCATTTCATATGACTATAGATGTGGTGGAACTGTACAACGTACTTAAAATTAGCTAGTATATATAGTTGAACTAGCTATTTCAGTACGTGGTTGGCAACAATTGGGGAAAAGTTTGGTCGGTTCAGCTGTCGAGTTGAACTGTTTGTATAAATTAAGAACAAATGCTTAATCTATGAAAGAAATCTATGCTTAATTACTGAATTTTAGTTGCAAAAATTAGATACCGCTAGTGATTTTTAGCCTCATATTTTGACAAATCGCAGTGTTACAAGGTTGACAAATGGCAATGTTACCAGATCAACAAATGTCAATCCCAGTCTGAAAAATGGTAACATACCCAATATGACAGATGCAAATTGCACCAAATTGTTTGTAAGTGGTTGCACACGGGTCATCCAAAATAACCGCTTGCGTTGAAGAGATGCACAACTCCTGCTCTCACTTTGCATCATGTCATCCCGGGGTCGACGGGCGGGGGGCGAGAGGACGGCAGATGGCAGCGCTGAGAGATAGCGTTCGACAGCGGCGTCCCATGCTACTGAGGGGGGCGCACACACGGAGAGGAAGGCGGGCAGCCGTGGAAGTCAAAGGGCTCGCTTCCCAGTGAGCCTGCGCAGCATACATCTTGCACGCTTCCCAGTGAGTCAGCGCATTCGAGGACAGCTTGCACTCCTCTCGGTCAACCTGCGCATCGGACTGCACTCGCATGCCTCCCGTTCAGTCAAGGTCAAGCAGCTCTCCGCACGGCACCGCCTACAGCCATTAAAACCAAGACATGTGGTGTAACGTGAATGGTTAACAGAACACACATGATATGTATTATACAAACGTTTGAGATATTAAAGTGGCAGCTATTTTTTCAAAATGCCTTTGTTGGCTGTCATTATTCCAGTGTGCCTTCTCTCAAAATGGACACGAAAAATACCACATCATGTCGGGTGCTGAGGGAGTCCTAGATTAGGGGGTCTCCGGACAGCCGGACTATATCCTTTGGCCGGACTGTTGGACTATGAAAATACAAGATTGAAGACTTCGTCCCGTGTCCGGATGGGACTCTACTTGGCATGGAAGGCAAGCTAGGCAATACGATATGGATATCTCCTCCTTTGTAACCGACCTTGTGTAACCCTAGCCCCCTCCGGTGTCTAGATAAACCAGAGGGTTTTAGTCTGTAGGACAACATACAATCATACCATAGGCTAGCTTCTAGGGTTTAGCCTCTTTGATCTTGTGGTAGATCAACTCTTGTAATACTCTTATCATCAAGAACAATCAAGCAGGATGTAGGGTTTTACCTCCAACAAGAGGGCCCGAACCTGGGTAAACATCGTGTCCCCTGCCTCCTGTTACCATCCGCCTTAGACGCACAGTTTGGGACCCCTACCCGAGATCCGCCGGTTTGGACACCGACATTGGTACTTTCATTGAGAGTTCCACTATGTCGTCACCATAAGGCTTGATGGCTCCTACGATCATCGCTAGCGATGCAGTCCAGGGTGAGGCTTTCCTCCCCAGACAGATCTTCATATTCGACGGATTTGCACTGCGGGCCAATTCGCTTGGCCATCTGGAGCAGATTGAGAGCTACGCCCCTGGCCATCAGGTCAGATTTGGAAACTTGAACTACACGGCCGACATCCGCGGAGACTTGATCTTCGACGGATTCGGGCCCATGTCGGACGCGCCGTACAGTCTCGATGAACATGACGTAACTCTGCCGTCAGACAGTGTTCGGGAGATCGCAACCGCAGCTACTCCGTCCACCAATCCGGAGCAAGTTGCGCCATCCTAGAGTGGAGGGATGGACCCCACCATGGAGGTCGCACTCTCAGTGGCGATAGAGTCGGATACTGACTTCACCCCTTATGAGAGCCGTGTTGCCGAACCACTGGATTCATCTCCGGCCACGGACTCTGAGCCACTCATATCCATGCCCGTCGAGTCCGACTGGGCGCCGGTCATGGAGTTCACCTCCGCGGACATCTTTCAGCACTCACCCTTCGGGGATGTGCTAAATTCATTAAGGTCTCTCTCCCTATCAGGAGAACCTTGGCCGAACTATGTCTGGCTAGAATGGGATGCGGACGATGAAGAAATTCGCTGGCCACCCACCACCCACTTAGTAGCCACTGTCGACGACTTAACTGACATGCTCGACTTCGGCTCCGAAGACTTCGACGATATGGACGACGAAGCCGAAGACGAACAGGATCCACCGCCCTCGGGGCACTGGACCGCCACCTCATCATATGATATATACATGGTGGACACCCCCAAAGAAGCCAATGGCGACGAGACAGCGGAGGAGGACCCCTCCAAGAAGCAACCTAAGCGCCAACGTTAGCGGCGCCGCTCTAAGTCCCGCCACAGCAAGAGCAGTGATACCTGCATAGGAGATAATAACACTCCGGATAGCGCCGAAGACAACAACAATCCCCTCCAGCACGGTGCGGAGCTAGAGGACGAACAAGCTAGCCCTCCATAGCAGGCAGACGATGGAGAACCGAGGAGGACAATTACATGCCTCTCTCGTGGAGGTGCGAGGGAGAAGTGAGAGGGGGGTCGGGGAGGTGGCGTGGCACTCGTGGAGGCGTCCAGGCCCTCGGAGGCAAGCAGGAGCTGGCGAGGCGCGTGCCAGCGTGCCGCGGCCATGCTCTCCTGTCCTCCTGGCGGGAGGTAGCAGGTGACTGGCAGGGGCCAGTGGGCTGGGCCTGCCTGCTGGGTTGCTGCTGCAGGTAGGTGGCCCAGGTTAGCCTTTGTTCTTTCCTATTTTTATTTCTCTTTTCTATTTTCTGTAATTGTGTTTGGCTTTATTAAAAATACTTAGGCACACTCAAAAATCACCATACTGCTCATGGCCAGTGTTTGGAATATATCCAACATGGAACATTTCAGTTTAGGATTATTTGGACATTTTAAATATTTTATAGTATTTAAGTGCTCAAATTCAAATACAATAAGATTTAATTCAAAAATCCAGAATGGCCTAGAAATATGTGCATGACTTTTGGCAGAGGTTTTCACCTTTAACAAAAACCATGAACTTTTCTAAAGGGCAATTGGGATCATTGAAAATATTTTTTTTATTGAACCTAGTTGAATTCATTTGGTGCTAGGGTTTCAACAATCCCCATTTCAAGTTTAGGCAAAATTTAAACATGATGCACACATGAAACTAGCCTAGTGAAATGCTAGAAGCTAGGGATGTGATAGCGAGGGGCGGAGAGATCAAGGCAGGGAAAACCTCGCGAGGTCCTCGTGACGTAAGCAATGATGATTGAGACTAGACGGGCGCCAGCGCGCGCAGTGTCTTCATTTCCTCTTTGGTGCCAAGGGGGCAAGCGCAGGCGCGGAGTACCGAGGCATCAAGCAAAGGTTTCCATATTGGTGCAATGAGACCAAGACCAGAAGGACGGCAAGACGGAGGTCACCATGGAGCCCAAGATGGCGTCATCACCAGAACCTTTGGCAGGCGAAGACCACCTTTTGTCAAGATAACTTGTACTAGCTGTCCCCTTTCGAATTGGCCGTTGTTGGCTCTCTTTGTTAGTGTCAAAACCGGTGGATCTCGGGTAGGGGGTCCCGAACTGTGCGTCTAGGATCGCTGGTAACAAGAGACAGGGAACACGATGTTTACCCAGGTTCGGGCCCTCTCTATGGAGGTAATACCCTACTTCCTGCTTGATTGATCTTGATGAATATGAGTATTACAAGAGTTGATCTACCACCAGATCATAATGGCTAAACCCTAGAAGTCTAGCCTATGAATATGGTAATGAGTATATGTCCCTCTCTTTCCGGACTACCCCCTACGGTTTATATAGACACCGAGGGGATCTAGGGTTTACATGGAGTCGGTTACATAAGAAGGAATCTTCGGTTGCCCAGCTTGCCTTCCACGCCAAGTAGACTCCAATCCGGACATGGTGCAGTCTTCGTTCTTCATGTCTTCACAGCCCATCAGTCCGGCCCATAGATAACAGGCCGGACGCCCGAGGACCCCTTAGTCCAAGACTCCCTTAGTAGCCCCTGAACCTGGCTTCAATGACGAGGAGTCTGGCGCGCAGATTTATCTTCGGCATTGCAAGGAGGGTTCCCTCCTTCCGAACTCTAGAAAAGTCTTCGGACAAAGTAAGTATATCCGGACCTGTGCATATAATGGCAAAGAATATAATAACTCACAAGCCCAACTTGTTGATAACTTTTCATGACATCATATCATGCCCGCCCGATTGCTATTTCCAACAGTCAGCTAGCAAGCCGCCCCACGTCTCGGGTTGCGGTTTTACTGGCACGTTCATCAGGGCAGAGATCGTGTCCCTATATTTACGGGATTTTCATTAATGCAGGCGTGGGTAACCCAACCGTCCCCCGGGTACAACTCCTTGCTGATAGGTAAGTTTAAAGACCCTGGGAGAGACGCCCAATATCCGGGGCCTTTTAATAGAGAGCCTGCCTCTTCTTCTTCCTTGTGCTCGCTCCTTCCTAAACTCCAGCCACCCCAAGTTCCAACCCTCGGGTTCCAATCACCACCAGCCTTAGTGATGTCCGGATCCAACCGTCAGGGCTGGTGGGTGGCCTCTTCTGTCATAGAGGAGGACATTGCAGAGCTTCGCGTAGTGAGGTACCTGACCTCGGAAATCTTTCATCAGCTTCCGGCGCAAGGGCAAGTCATACCGAGCCCCAGATCTGGCGAGAGGGTTGTATTTGTGTCTCACTTCCTTCACGGGCTAGGGTTCGCGCTTAACCCTTTCTTCCGGGGGCTCATGTTCTACTATGGGCTAGATTTTCACGATCTGAACCCAGACTCTATTCTCCTCATCTCGACATTTATCGTCATGTGTGAGGCCTTACTCCGAACTCCTCCGCACTTCGGTTTGTGGCTCAAGACCTTTGATGTGAGGCCGCATGTGGCAGAGGAGGAGCAGGCAGAGTGCAGAAGTGTCATAATAGGAAAACTGGCCGGTGCGGTAAGGCCCGAGGGATATTTTGCCAAATCTTCAGACCTGTGGCAGTAGGGGTGGTTTTATGTCAACGAGCCGCGGAGCTCCAAGTAGGCGGCTACACCTGCGTTCCGACCTGGCCCTCCAGTTTAGCTTGCTTCATGGGTCAATAAGGGATTGGACTGGGGATCCATCAATGATGTGCAGACTCTGTAAAGTCGCATCCAAAGCCTTATTGAGAAGGGCATCGATCTTGTGAACGTCGTTCAAATAATGCAAGTCCGCCGGATCCTGCCATGTCAGCGGCGGCCGATTCGTATATGGGAGTTTAACCCAGAAGGGCGGTGGACCCTACAGCACTTCTTTGGCACTACGCACGAAGGAATGTGGAAATTATATTTCAGGGAACGAGAGCAATGGCCGGACACCACCGAAGACGTTGGCCTTGACTGCAATCATCCGGACACTTCGGTAAGTATTCGATATCCAAGCACCTTCTGTTCAGGTATCTCTTAACAAGATATTGAACAATCCGTCCCTGTACAGGACTGGATAAAGAAAGCAGTGTTGATCTGGTGTCCGGCGCCTCTTCCCGAAGGCCCTGCGACCGACCTGCTGACGAGGATGCTGGTTCCGACACCGTACCAGGTGGCCTCGTTTGGGGAAACTGAAACCCTTTTACTCAAGGGCAAAAGTGCAGAGGAAGCCTTCCAGGGAAAGAAGAGGGCCGCCTCCGAAGGTCAGGAGGGGAAGCCTTCCAAGAAGGGAAAAACGCCATCATCGTGTGGCTTGGGCCGGGCGAACGATGACGAGGACGAACCTTACGTCAAATGTAAGCATGGCTGAGGCACCTCATTCTTTTCCTGTTAGTGAAGTAATCATCCGATATATGTTCATCCACGCAGGTTAACACATGGTGCTTCTCAATCATTCTCCTCCTCGGGAGATCTTCTTCCGGAGATGATGGAGAGTGATACGCCTTCTCTGGTCCCATCGCCCGATAGGGGGGATGATACCGAAGTATTGTCTTGAAGGGATCCTCCCGAACACCAAGTGGTACAAGAAACGGAGAAGGAGTTACCTGAAGGCGGCGTCTCTGTCCAAGGGGTTCTGGGATCAAGACTGGAGTCCCCGAACCGTCCATTTTACAGCCGGACACGATTCTGGATGTAAGTAAGCAGGATCCTTCGCGGGAAGGCCGTACTTCGGCGGCGGTTTTCGAAGACCCAAGAGTGCCGGAGCCGCTGACGGACTTGCTACGACGAGCATCCCTTTCAGGAGAGCACCGTACCTTGATGGCTACGGTGGTCAAAAAGGTTCTATCCGCGAAGAGTGGATTGGACGAGGCCTTCACGGGCCTTCTGAGAGGTTTTGAGGTTTGTGATGTAGTTTTGTCAATCGAATTTTATTGATAGAATGCACCTGTTGTATATGCAGTAGCCCCTGAGACTCGGATTGTATTCCAAAGGAAGCGATCGGAGGATCAAAGAGATATGCTCATGTATTAACCTTGGTTTAATTTGAAATACAGGCTGCTTCCCCTCCTGTGGCTACCCAGAGTACGGAAGTGGTCGTACTATAGCAAAAGCTGGATATTGCCAAGGATGACATTGCATTGATCAACAGGTGTCTTGACGACTCGCAAGGTACGTAGTTCGAGCATTCTTTACACCAGTGTGCTTGATGCAGGAAAGTGTTGTATATTAAATGTGCATACAATGCAGATGGTGCTACCGCCGTGGAGGTTCTTCGGGCGGAGCTAGTCCGGGACAAGGAGCGGGTCTGGCTTACTGATGCTGCTGCTAAAGAGGCATCAGTTGAACTGAAGGCCGAACAAGCTGCATGATTCCACGTCGAGGAGAAGGTATCCACAATGACACTTGCTGTGGAGAATGCCACTAGCCGCTGTGAAATTCTTGAGAAGGAGAATGAAGCCCTAATGGCTGAACTGGACAAGGCCCGATAGGTGGCAAGAGAAGCGCGATCGGAGTCCAGAGCACTCCGTGAGGAGGTTTGGCAAGCGAAAGAGATAATGGCTGGAAAGCCTTTTCTACTGCAGACTAAGTTTGGCGACCCAGACAATGCTCAGCTGAACCAAGTGTGGAGTTCTCCGGATGAGTATTTGTACTTGCCGAAGAGTTCTTCCGATGCAGTGTGGTATTACCAAGTGTGGAGTTCTCCAGATGAGAAGCTTTTTTGGTCACATTTTGGTGCGTCGAAGCGCCCTCTGCTGCTTAATGAACAGATGTCCGAATGGGCTGAACTTCATAGGGTATCCGGCGCTGCCATGAAGGATGTTATAATCCGGTTGTGGCCAACGGAACCTGTTCCGAGTAGCTATTTCGGCTTGGTGCAGAAGCTTGTCGACATGGTGCCGCGAATCGATGCTGCGAAGCGATCGGCGTGCATTGAAGGTGCACGGATGGCCCTTGCCCGAGTCAAAACATTTTGGGGAAAGATGAAGGCCGTTGACGTCGCTATGATGGGTCCGCCGAGGGCAGGGACTAACTATGGAGAGAAGAAGCCATGTAGCTACTAACTATGGACCCGTAGGTCTGAAGTAAACTACGCACACTTCATCGGAGGGGCTTGGATGATGATGTAGAAGCCCTCCGTGATCGATGCCCCCTCCGGCGGAGCTCCGGAACAGGCCCCAAGACGGGATCTCGTGGATACAGAAAGTTGCAGCGGTGGAATTAGGTTTTTGGCTCCGTCCCCGATCATTTGGGGGGATGTAGGGATATATAGGAGGAAGAAGTACGTCAGTGGAGCTTCGAGGGGCCCACGAGGCAGGGGGCGTGCCCTAGGGGGGCGTGCCCTCCACCCTCGTGGCTGCCTTGTGGCTTTCTTGACGGAGGGTCCAAGTCTCCTGGATCTTATCTGATGAGAAAATCACGTTTCCAAAGGTTTCATTCCGTTTGGCCTTCGTTTGATATTCTATTTCTCCGAAACACTGATAGTCCAAAACAGTGGATAATATAGCATGGAGCAATCAAAAATTATAGATAGGTTGGAGACGTATCACTGCCCCTCCCGTGGCTGCCTATAGTACGGAAGTGGCCGTACAATAGCAAAAGCTGGATATTGCGGAGGATGACATTGCATTGATCAACAGGTGTCTTGAAGACTCGCAAGGTACGTAGTTCGAGCATTCTTTACACCAGTGTGCTTGCTGCAGGAAAGTGCTGTATATTAAATGTGCATACAAAGCAGATGGTGTTGCCACCTTGGAGGCTCTTCGGGCGGAGCTAGTCTGGGCCAAGGAGCGGGTCCGGCTTAGTGATGCTGCTGCTAAAGAGGCATCGACTGAACTGAAGGCCGAACAAGCTGCACGATGCCAGGTCGAGGAGAAGGTATCCACAATGATACTTGCTGTGGAGAATGCCACTGGCCGCTGCAAAATTCTTGAGAAGGAGAATGAAGCCCTAATGGCTGAACTGGACAAGGCCCGACAGGAGGCAAGAGAAGCGCGATCGGAGTCCAGAGCACTCCGTGAGGAGGTTCGGCAGGCAAAAGATATAATGGCTGGAAAGCCTTTTCTGCTGTAGACTAAGTTTGGCGACCCGGACTATGCTCAGCTGAACCAAGTGTGGAGTTCTCCGGACGAGTATTTGGACTTGCCGAAGAGTTCTTCCGATGCAGTGCGGTATTACCAAGTGCGAGCTGGATATGCAACGGAGAAGCTTTTTTGGTCACAGTTCGGTGCATCGAAGCAATCGCTGCTGCTTAATGAACATATGTCCCAATGGGCTGAACTTCATAGGGTATCCGGCGCTGCCATGAAGGATGTTATAATCCGGCTGTGGCCAACCGAACCTGTTCCGAGTAGCTATTTCGGCTTGGTGCAGAAGCTTGTCGACGTGGTGCCATGAATCGATGCTGCGAAGCGATCGGCGTGCATTGAAGGTGCATGGATGTCCCCTGCCCGAGTCAAGACATTTTGGGGAAAGATGAAGGCCATTGACGTCGCTACGAAGGGTCCGCCCGGGGGCAGGGACCGTTCAGAACCAGAGAGTTACTTTGAAGACGTCCTGGAGGCCGCCCGTTTGATAGAGGGTCAATGTTCGAAAAACATAATGTTCGAGTGATGTGTATGATGATTGTAAAAGACAACTTTATAGTTAATCTATTTGTGTTTTGCTTGAAATCTTGAATTCCTCCTGTGTGGTTGTTTTAATATAATCTGAAAGTTTTCCAGTCGTCGGCTTCAGCCCCCTCGTAGGAAGTACGAGGGTGTTCGGTAAAGCATTTAATCACTCTTTATCGAACGTCTTGGTCCATGAAGGAGGTGATAATGCGGCGAACCAGGCAATCGAACAATAAGGCGTTAACACTTTCACTTAACCACAGGAGTTTTATGGTGGGGCCACGACATAGCCCCTAGTGTGTATGCAGCGTGTGGTGCCTTGCATCTCTTATTTGAAAAAGATACTTCATGTTACATGGAGAATTGCTAAGGATTCCAATAAGTCGT
Source organism: Triticum urartu (assembly GCF_003073215.2). Classification (NCBI taxonomy): domain Eukaryota; kingdom Viridiplantae; phylum Streptophyta; class Magnoliopsida; order Poales; family Poaceae; genus Triticum; species Triticum urartu. The sequence continues at coordinate 401,471,293 of NC_053024.1, forward strand.
CAAGTGGTTGACCAGCTCTCGCCGCATCATGACAGTCAGTTTTCGGCTTTCTCTACTGAGGTGCTCATCCGGTCTAGGCCAGGGAACAATCGTAGTAGTTCTCCCTTTACTACCCTAGCCGATAGAGCGGAACATAGGGTAGCAAACACAGGAGCCGGGCAACCCAACTATTGAAGCAAGACAATGATTCAGAGATGATGCATATAAGGCCAAACTTGCGACGCTGAAGTATGCTATAGATTTTATTGGCAGCCCATTTGTTCCCATGCCGAGCCCCTGGCAGGGCATGCCGAGGTGTATCCGCAGAGCAGCCGTTAAGGCCGTACTTGAAAGAGTATGGAAGATCAGTTCAGATGAGACTTACTGAGGACGGAGCGATGTGCCAATGGTAAGTTTATGTATATATAATAATAATAATAATAATAATAAGACAGCGGACCCGGCTACTTGATATGCATGGGGTCAGGATCAGAGGAAAGAGGGCATAGTCCAGGCTCGGAATAAAGAGTGTGGTCCACAAAAAGTTATTTTTGGACCTCCTGTCGCACGACTGCGTCGCCAGTCCTCGTGGAGGGGAGTACTTAACGGAAGTAGCCCCTTAGGTGAGCGTATGGATCCGGAATCCAATAGAGTCCATTGTAGATGTTGTCCGGCTGGTCACTTGTTATTTAGGGATGATACATAAAAATAAAGTAAGCAGATAGAAAATGTTACGGGAATGCTTGCAGAGTGTTTGTATTATGCTTTTCGCCGATGCCCATGGTATCTTGAGTGCGTACTGATGTGCACGAGGTGCAAATTTTGCTAGTACAGTACGTGGGTGGCGGAAGACGGACTGCTATTCGCGTTCCCGGAGTAGTCGAACGTCGGAGGGAAACTGTTTCTGGCCCCTGGCGTTCTGCTGGCGAGCCGATCCGTCGCCTTTGTCGCCTGGTGGCCTCCTCCCCTTGTGATCAGCGTTAAGCTTGCGTGCCTGCTTGAAGACCCAACACTTTTGGTTGGTATGGTTAGCTGGCATATCAGGTTGACCGTGAATCTGACAAGGTTGGTCCAATACCCTATCGAGGGTGGATGGTCCATCCTGGTTTGCCTTTAGTGGCTTCTTCCGTTGACCGGGCTTCGGATCGTGAAATCCGGCGTTCACCGCTATGTCGCGTATATTACTGCGACTGTTGTGTTCGATTTGTCGTGGCTTACCGTTGCCATCTCGGATTTCGGAGGTGCCCGGGCTGCTGTTGTCGTTGCTTTTGCGAGCCAGCCAGTTGTCTTCTCCCGCGCAGTAGCGGGTCATTAGAGCAGTAAGGGCTACCGTGGATTTGGGTCCTTCCTGACCGAGGTGACGTGCTAGCCATTCGTCTCGGACGCTATGTCTGAAGGCCGCAAGGGCTTCTGCGTCTGGACAGTCGACAATTTGATTCTTTTTGACTAAGAACCTGGTCCAGAGCTCCCTGGCTGACTCACCAGGCTCCTAGACAATGTGACTTAAGTCATCAGCTTATAATGGCCGGACATATGTTCCCTGGAAATTGCCTCGAAAGGCGTCTTCCAAATCTTCCCAGTTGCCAATGGAATTTTCTGGCAAACTATTTAGCCAGTATCGAGCTAGCCCTTTAAGCTTGAGAGGTAGGTATTTAATGGCGTGGAGGTCGTCTCCACGGCCCATGTGAATATGAAGGGGATAATCCTCGATCCATACCGCGGGATCTGTTGTTCTGTCGTATGATTCGATGTTGATGGGTTTAAACCCGTCTGGGAATTCGTGCTCCATTACTTCACTAGTGAAGCAGAGAGGGTGTGCGGCTCCTCTATGTTGGGACACACTATGAAGCACCTCCGGCCGGTTCAGCTTACGGTGTACGGCCCAGGCATAATCGGCTTTATAGTGTCCGAATAGGCGACCATCATCGTCGGTCGGGATATATCTTCGTGATATGTACGTCGATTGTGTACATCCTGCTCTACCCTCAGTTTATTGGTTGATATCGCGGATATTCCTCCGAGCTGTTTTGTTTTGACGGACGGATGGGTTGGTATGGTTCTCTGCTTGGGCCTCTGCTTGGACTGGACCGAACTATGGTCGGCCTGCCGCATTATTCGATGGTGGTATGGGCTCCATCGCCCTGCCATCGTATTGAGGGAGCCACCTATTCTTTGGGTGGATTTTGACTAGGCTGCTAAGGCCGTGTTCTTCGGCGGCCAAGACCTCAGTCCATCTATCATTGAGCAAATCTTGGCTTGCTTGAAGCTGCAGTTGCTTCTTTCTTAGGCTCCTTGCAGTGGCTATAAGCTGGCGTTTAAAGCGCTCTTGCTCGAGAGGTTCCTTGGGCATGATAAAGTCTTCGTCGCCGGGGATCTCCTCTTCCTCGGAGGCTGGGAGATAATTGCTATCCTCCGAGTCCCCATATCTGGTCTATTCATTAGAGCTGTCCTGCCCGCCTTCCTATTCGTCCAGCTTTGATTCTACCTCTGCAGGGTCTTTGTTGCAGTGTTTTCTCTTGGGCGATGTGGCCTAGGATGCCGGTTTCCGGGCTGTGTACCAGGCGGTTTATTCTCGACCGGATTCTCCTTATCATCGTCAAGAGCGCCATAAGGTGTGTCTTTCATACACATATCATACCAGGAAGTGGTCTTCCCGTGTCGAATGGATAATAAGCTCTGGCCTTGCCCCTCATCGTCATCCAAACCGTCGATGTCTTTGGGGCAGGGGTCGGGCGTGTTGGTTAGGTCTTCAACAGTGGCGACGAGCTGGGTGGCGGGTGGGAAACCAAATTCTCCATCGTCCGCTAAAAGTTCGAACCGAACATAGTTCGGCGACGGGTTGTTTGCCAGGGATAGGTTTTTTAGCGAGTTTAGTATGTCACACATGGGCGCGTGTTAGAAGACATCTGCGGCGATGAACTTGGAGATCGATAACTGATCGAGTTCGGTATATGCGGGCTCGCAGGGTTCGGAGTTCGATGTCAGAGGCGAGTCCGGGGTTTCATTGATGCGGATACCGTAGGAAGTGGAATCTGCGTGCGGTTCCAACGCCGCAGAATCGGTAGCGCCTGTAATGGAGTCAAGCTTTCCATCCTCGGGCGATTTGATCTGCTCCGGATTTAATGCCGGAGCTGTGACAGGAGCTATCTCCTGGGTGCTTCCCGATGACAGGTTTAAGCCATGTTCGTCGGGGCAATGGGGAGCGGCTGCCGTGGTCTTGAATCCATCGAAGATCAAATCTCCACGGATGTCCGCGACGTAGTTCAAGCTCCCAAATCTGACCTGATGGCCAGGGGCGTAGCTGTCGGTCTGCTCCAGATGGCCAAGCGAGTTGGCCCGCAGTACGAAGCCTCCGAATACGAAGATCTGTCCGGGGAGGAAGATTCCTCCTTGGACATCGTCATTATTGATGATCGAAGGGGCCATCGAGCCTTCTGCTGATGGCACAGTGGAACTCTCAATGAAAGCACCAATGTCGGTGTCAAAACCGGCAGATCTCGGGTAGGGGGTCCCGAACTGTGCGGCTAGGATTGATGGTAACAGGAAACAGGGAACATGATGTTTACCCAGGTTCGGGCCCTCTCTATGGAGGTAATACCCTACTTCCTACTTGATTGATCTTAATGAATATGACTATTACAAGAGTTGATCTACCACGAGATCGTAATGGCTAAACCCTAGAAGTCTAGCCTATGAATATGGTAATGAGTATATGTCCCTCTCTTTCCGGACTACCCCCTATGGTTTATATAGACACCGAGGGGGTCTAGGGTTTTCATGGAGTCGGTTACATAAGAAGGAATCTTCGGTCGCCAAGCTTGCCTTCCACGCCAAGTAGAGTCCAATCCAGACACGGTGCTATCTTCGGTCTTCATGTATTCACAGCCCATTAGTTCAGCCCATAGATAATAGGCCGAACGCCCGAGGACCCCTTAGTCCAAGACTCCCTCAGTAGCCCCTAAAGTTGGCTTCAATGACGAGGAGTCCGGTACGCAGATTTATCTTCGGCATTGCAATGCGGGTTCCCTCCTTCTGCACTCCAGAACAATCTTTGGACGAAGTAAGTATATCCGGACCTGTGCATATAATGGCAGAGAATATAATAACTCACGAGCCCAACTTGTTGATAACTGTTCATGACATCATATCATGCCCGCGCGGTTGCTATTTGCAACCGTCAGCTAGCGAGCTGCCGCACGTCTCGGGGTGCGGTTTTACTGGTACGTCTCGTTAGTGCAGAGATCGTGTCCCTGTATTTACGGGATTTTCATTAATACAGGCGTGAGTAATCCAACCGTCCCCTGGGTACAACTCCTTGGTGATAGGTAAGTTTAGAGACCCTGGGAGAGACGCCCAATATTCGGGGCCTTTTTATAGAGAGCCTACCTCTTCTTCTTCCTTGCGATCCCTCCTTCCTCAACTCCAGCCACCCCAAGTTCCAACCCTCGGGTTCCAGTCACCACCAGCCTTAGTCATGTCCGGATCCAACTGTCAGGGCCGGTGGGTGGCCTCTTCTGTCACAGAGGAGGACATTGCGGAGCTTCACGTAGCGAGGTACCTGACCTCGAAAATCTTTCATCGTCTTCCAACGCAAGGGCAAGTCATACCGACCCCCAGATCTGGCGAGAGGGTTGTATTTGTGTCGCACTTCCTTCAAGGGCTAGGGTTTGCGCATAAACCCTTTGTCCGGGGGCTCATGTTCTACTATGGGATAGATTTTCACGATCTAACCCCAGACTCTATTCTCCTCATCTCGACATTTATCGTCACGTGTGAGGCGTTACTCCGGACTCCTCCGCACTTCGGTTTGTGGCTCAAGACCTTTGATGTGAGGCCGCATGTGGCAGAGGAGGAGCAGGCAGAGTGCGGCAGCGTCATAATAGGCAAACTGGCCAGCGCGGTTAGGCCCGAGGGATCTTTCGCCATATCTTCAGACCTGTGGAAGCAGGGGTGGTTTTATGTCAACGAGCCGCAGAGCTCCAAGTAGGCGGCTACACCTGCGTTCCGACCCAGCCCTCCAGTTCATCTTGCTTCATGGGTCAATAAGGGATTGGACTGGAGATCTGCCAATGATGTGCAGACTCTGCAAAGTCTTATCCGAAGCCTTATTGAGAAGGGCGTCGATCTTGTGAATGTCGTTCAAATAATGCTAGTCCACCGGATCCTACCATGTCAATGTCGGCCTCTTCGTATGTGGGAGTTTAACCCAGAAGTGCGGTGGACCCTATAGCACTTCTTCGGTACAACGCACAAAGGAATCCGGAAATTATATTTCGGGGAACGAGAGCAATGGCCAGACACCACCAAAGACGTTGGCCTTGACTGCAATCATCCGGACACTTCGGTAAGTATTCGGTATCCAAGCACCTTCCATTCAGGTATCTCTTAACAAGATATTGAACAATCCGCCCCTGTACAAGAATGGATAAAGAAAGCGATGTTGATCTGGTGTCCGGTGCCTCTTCCCGAAGGCCATGCGACCGACCTGCTGACGAGGATGCTGGTTCCGACACTGTACCGGGTGGCCGTGTTCGGGGAAACTGAAACCCTATTACCCAAGGGCAAAAGTGCAAAGGAAGCCTTCTAGAGCAAGAAGACGTCCGCCTCCGTAGTTCAGGAGGGGAAGCCTTCCAAGAAGGGAAAAATGCCGTCATCGAGCGGCTTGGGCCGGGCGAACGACGACGAGGACGAACCTTACGGCAAAACGTAAGCGTGGCTGGGGCACCTCATTCTTTTCCTGTTAGTGAAGTAATCATCCGATATATGTTCATCCACGCAGGTTAACACCTGGTGCTTCTCAATTGTTCTCCTCCTCGGGAGATCTTCTTCTGGAGATGATGGAGAGTGATACACCTTCTCTGGCCTCATCACCCGATAGGGGGGATGATACCGAAGTATCGTCTCGAAGGGATCCTCCCGAACACCAAGTGGTACAAGAAACGGAGAAGGCGTTACCTGAAGTCGACGCTTCTCTCACTCGGGGTTCCGGGATCAAGACTGGAGTCCCCGAACCGTCCGGTTTACAGCCGGAGATGATTCTGGAAGCAAGTAAGCGGGATCCTTCGCGGGAAGGCCGTACTTCGGCGGCGGTTTCCGAAGACCCAAGGGTGCCGGAGCCGCTGACGGACTTGCTACGACGAGCATACCTTTCAGAAGAGCACCGTACCTTGATGGCTCCGATGGTCAAAAAGGTTCTATCCACGAAGAGTGGATTGGACGAGGCCTTCACGGACCTTCTGAGAGGTGTTGAGGTTTGTGATGTAGTTTTGTCAATTGAATTTTATTGACAGAATGCACCTGTTGTATATGCAGTAGCCCCTGAGACTCGTATTGTCTTCCGAAGGAAGTGATCAGAGGGTCAAAGAGATATGCTCAGGTATTAACCTTGGTTTAATTTGAAATAGAGGCTGCTGCCTGCTACCTCTTGAGCACTGCATTGGATTTCCCCGAAGAGGAGAGGATGATGCAGCAAAGTAGCGTAAGTATTTCCCTCAATTTTTGAGAACCAAGGTGTCAATCCGGTAGGAGGCTACGCGCGAGTCCCTCGTACCTACACAAAAACAATAGCTCAACGCAACCAATGCGCTTAGGGGTTATCAATCCTTCACGGTCACTTATGAAAGTGAGATCTGATAGAGAAGATAAATAATATTTTTGGTATTTTTGGTATAGAGATGCAAAGTGAAAAGTAAAAGCAAAGTAAAAGCAAAGCAATAATAAAGTGATGGAGATTTATATGATGAGAAAGAGACCCGGGGGCCATAGGTTTCACTAGTGGCTTCTCTCAAGAGCATAAGTATTCTACGGTGGGTGAACAAATTACTATTGAGCAATTGACAGAACTGAGTATAGTTATGAGAATATCTAGGTATGATCACGTATATAGGCATCATGTCCGAGAGAAGTAGACCGACTCCTGCCTGCATCTACCACTATTACTCCACTCATCGACTGCTATCCAGCATGCATCTAGAGTATTAAGTTAAAAATAGACTAATGCCTTAAGCAAGATGACATGATGTAGAGGGATAGTTTCATGCAATATGATAAAAAAACCATCTTGTTATCCTCGATGGCAATGATACAATACGTGCCTTGCTTCCCCTTTTGTCACTGGGAAAGGACACCGCAAGATCGAACCCAAAGCTAAGCACCTCTCTCATGGCAAGAACAACCAATCTAGTAAGCAAAACCAAACTGATAATTCGAAGAGACTTACAAAGATAACCAATCATACATAAAAGAATTCAGAGAAGATTCAAATATTATTCATAGATAGACTTGATCATAAACCCACAATTCATCGGTCTCAACAAACACACCGCAAAAAGAAGATTACATCGAGTAGATGTCCACAAGAGAGGGGGAGAACATTGTATTGAGATCCAAAAAGAGAGAAGAAGCCATCTAGCTACTAATTATGGACCCGTAGGTCTGAAGTAAACTACTCACACTTCATCGGAGGGGCTTGGATGATGATGTAGAAGCCCTCTGTGATCGATGCCCCCTCCGGTGGAGCTCCGGATCAGGCCCCAAGATGGGATCTCATGGATACAGAAAGTTGCGGCGGTGGAATTAGGTTTTTGGCTCCGTCCCCGATCGTTTGGGGGTACGTAGGTATATATAGGAGGAAGAAGTACGTTGGTGGAGCTTCGAGGGGCCCACGAGGCAAGGGGCGCGCCCTGGGGGGGGCCCTCCACCCTCGTGGCCGCCTCGTGGCTTTCTTGACAGAGGGTCCAAGTCTCCTGGATCTTATCTGATGAGAAAATCACGTTTCTGAAGGTTTCATTCCATTTGGACTCCGTTTGATATTCTATTTCTCTGAAACACTGAAATAGGCAAAAAAACAACAATTCTGGGTTGGGCCTCCGGTTAATAGGTTAGTCCCAAAAATAATATAAAAGTGGAAAATAAAGCCCAATATAGTCCAAAACAGTGGATAATATAGCATGGAGCAATCAAAAATTATAGATACGTTGGAGACGTATCAAGCATCCCCAAGCTTAATTCCTGCTCGTCCTCGAGTAGGTAAATGATAAAAAGAGAATTTTTGATGCGGAGTGCTACTTGGAATAATTTTAATGTAATTCTTCTTAATTGTGGTATGAATATTCAGATCCAAAAGATTCAAGGCAAAAGTTCATATTGACATAAAAATGATAAGACTTCAAGCATACTAACAAAGCAATTATGTCTTCTCAAAATAACATGGCCAAAGAAAGCTATCCCTACAAAATCATATAGTCTGGCTATGCTCTATCTTCACCACACAAAGTATTTAAATCATGCACAACCCCGATGACAAGCCAAGCAATTGTTTCATACTTTTGACATTTTCAAAACTTTTTCGATCTTCACGCAATACATGAGCGTGAGCCATGGATATAGCACTATATGTGGAATAGAATGGTGGTTGTGGAAAAGACAAAAAGAGGGGAAGATAGTCTCACATCAACTAGGCATATCAACGAGCTATGGAGATGCTCATCAATAGATATCAATGTGAGTGAGTAGGGATTGCCATGCAACGGATGCACTAGAGCTATAAGTATATGAAATCTCAACAAAAGAAACTAAGTGGGTGTGCATCCAACTCGCTTGCTCATGAAGACCTAGGGCATTTTGAGAAAGCCCATCATTGGAATATACAAGCCAAGTTCTATAAAGAAAAATTCCCACTAGTATATGGAAGTGACAGAATGAGAGACTCTCTATTATGAAGATCATGGTGCTACTTTGAAGCACAAGTGTGGTGAAAGGATAGTAACATTGTCCCTTCTCTCTTTTTCTCTCATTATTAATTTTTTTTGGGGGGGGGGGGCTTCTCTTTTTTATGGCCTCTTTTGCTTTTTTTATTTTTCGTCCGGAGTCTCATCCCGACTTGTGGGGGAATCATAGTCTCCATCATCCTTTCCTCACTTGGGACAATGCTCTAAAACGATGATCATCACACTTTTTATTTTTCTTACAACTCAACAATTACAACTCAATACTTAGAACAAAATATGACTCTATATGAATGCCTCCGGCGGTGTACCGGGATATGCGATGAATCAAGGGTGACATGTATGAAAGAATTATGAACGGTGGCTTTGCCACAAATACGATGTCAACTACATGATCATGCTAGCAATATGACAATGATGGAGCGTGTCATAATGAACGGAACGGTGGAAAGTTGCATGGCAATATATCTCGGAATGGCTATGGAAATGCCATGATAGGTAGGTATGATGGCTGTTTTGAGGAAGGTATTTGGTGGGTGTATGATACCGGCGAGAAGTGCGCGGTATTAGAGAGGCTAGCAATGGTGGAAGGAAGGAAAGTGCGTATAATCCATGGACTCAACATTAGTCATAAAGAACTCATATACTTATTGCAATAATCTAGAAGTTATCAAAGCAAAGTATTGCACGCATGCTCCTAGGGGATAGATTGGTAGGAAAATACCATCGCTCGTCCCCGACCGCCACTCATAAGGAAGACAATCAATAAATAAATCATGCTCTGACTTCATCACATAACGGTTCACCATACGTGCATGTTACGGGAATCACAAACTTTTACACAAGCATTTCTCAAATTCACAACTACTCAACTAGCATGACTCTAATATCACCATCCTCATATCTCAAAACAATTATCAAGCATCAATTTTTTTCTTAGTATTCAACGCACTCAAAAGAAAGTTTTACAAATCTTGAATACCAAGCATATTATTATTAAGCAAATTACCATGCTATTAAGACTCTCAAAATAATCTAAGTGAAGCATGAGAGATCAATAGTTTCTATAAAACAAATCCACCACCGTGCTCTAAAAGATATAAGTGAAGCAC